>NW_016804657.1:6420712-6486350 GCF_001698545.2 Rhinopithecus bieti
ACTTTATTTATTTATTTATTTATTTATTTATTTATTTATTTTTGAGATAGAGTCTTGCTCTGTTGCCCAGGCTGGAGTGCAATGGCACAATCTCGGCTCACTGCAACCTCTGCCTCCCAGGTTCAAGCGATTCTCCTGCCTCAGTCTCCTGAGTAGCTGGGACTATAGGCCTGTGCCACCATGTCCCGCTAATTTTTGTATTTTTAATAGAGACGGAGTTTCACCATGTTTGCCAGGCTGGACCTGAACTCCCAACCTCAGGTGATCCGCCTGCCTTGCCCTCTCAAAGTGGTAGGATTACAGGTGTGAGCCACTGCGCCCAGCCCCATATAATTATTCTTAAAAAAAGAAACATTAGAAGCAAAGAAGCTAAACTTTCAAGTCATGTGGCTAGTGAAAGAATTACAGAGTAACAAAAGTGAAAAAAAAGGAAAGAATTCATATAATCTATGAAACAAAAAAATAAAAAAATTCACAAAACGAATTCTTTAAAAAAATAATAAAGTAGATAAACCTCTGGCAAGACTGTTAAGATTGGAACAACAAAGATGAACACTATTCAGAATGAAAATGGGACCTAAACACAGTTAGACCCTTATTTTAAAACCCCAAGAGAACAATGTGAACAAGTTTATTCCAAAACAATTTCTCAACTAGATAAAAAAGAATAATTTCTAGAAAAAAAAGCGGTTCAAGAAGCAATGCAAAGCCATACAAATATATCTAGTTATACACATCTATCTTGACCCGTATCTATACATCTGTAATAAACAGGCTCCCCTGCAAAACAAACTAAGTGTAGATGGTTGCTGGAGAGTTTTACCAAACACTCACACTCATGTTATGAAAGCGCTATAAAATCTTACTGCCAAATCCAGACATGAGCATCAGGAAGAAAAGAAAATTATAGGCCTAGTTCGCTAGTCACAGATGTAAAGTCCCTAGACAAAACACTAGCAAATTAAATTTGGCAATAAATAGCAATATCATGAGCAAGTATTAACAGGATTTGTTCCAAAGTTCAATATCAAAAAAACTATTACCATAATGTACCCGATTATCAGATTCAAGAAGAAAACAATAGGATCATGTCAATAAATGCAAAAGCACTTGTCACACTTCAGCATTTATTAACAATGAGGATTCGTAGAAAACAGCCAAAGAAGGAAACTTTTAACTATTAGTAGTACCTACACAGAAAACGTTTCCTTAAGAGAGAAAAAAATCTTAGAGTTTATAGTTTACAGTTTCCAACCCACTGATAAATTCAGTTACAGTGAGCATTCATTTAATTGCTAAAATAAGAAAGCAGTTGACCATAAAGCCTAGCTACCAATACGCTGCAACAGACATCACAATTAACGGAAAATTTGGAAGCATAAGAAGGATGCTGGCAGGTCAAGGACACTAGTTGGTCGCCATTTCTATTCAATGTTAAACTAGGAGTCATGGTCTAGACAATGGAATACTACGCAGCTGTTAAAAAAGACAACACATAATAAACAAAAAAGAAAATGAGGTTAGGGAGTGTGGGCATGAGGGGACTCCAGTGTCCCTTGGCCCTGCCACGATTTTTTTTTTTTTTTTTTTTTTGTTTTTTAATTTCCACCTGACAAACTGCCGTTTATCCTTTAAATACCTTGGCAGGCATCACCTCCTGCCCCAAAGATTAATCCTTCGTCTTTTGCGCTTCCTTTGTACCTCGTGCCTACTTCTATAAGCAAATGTATCTGGCGGTTTTACAAGAATTTGCTTACCTAGCAGTGTACTTAACCCATGGCTAGCACAGAGTAGGACTGGAAAGAAATGCTGCACAGACAGCACTTTTCTCTGAAGGCTCTAGGGCTCCCCAAGCCCCTGCATTAAACTGGTTTGGGCAAAAGGACAGGCATCGCTGAGAACCGCAAGGCCGCCCGCCAGCTGCGGGGTCCCCCGTAGGCAGAGCCCTGGGTCACACGCGGACGCGGTCCGGGCGTTTCTTCTCAGGCCCTCAGCCCGGCCCACTTCCTCTTTCCTCACTTTAGAGGGAATGCAGCGATCCCTCTCAAAACAAAACACCATTTTTTTTTTTTTAACAGGAAGTCCAGAGGCCCGGGTCCAGGGCATCCAGCCCCGGATCTCGAACGCCCTCCTCGCCCCTCGCCCCGCGTCGCCCGGCTCCGTTCCCCGCCCCGCGGCCACCGCTCGAGCCTGACAGCCCCGCCACCCGCGCAGGCGCCCCGCCGCCCCGGCCGCCGCCCGCGCGTCCATCCCCGCCCCCGGGGGCGGGTCAGAGCCGGTGCCGGGCGCCCCAGGGGTTGCCGCGCCGGGCGGGAGGGCCGCGCCTGAGCGGGCGGCGGGGTGGCGGAGTTCCTGCGCGCTGCCCGCCATGGAGGTGGAGGAGGCGTTCCAGGCAGTGGGGGAGATGGGCATCTACCAGATGTACTTGTGCTTCCTGCTGGCCGTGCTGTTGCAGGTAAGTCCCCGCGGCCCCGCAGCCGCACTTCCCTCTTCAGGGCCGCCCGGCCCACGGCTAGGCGTCCGCTCCCAGACCGCCAGGGCGAAGCCGAGGCTCTGCAAACACCGAGGTGTGGCGAGCGTCGGGGTGGGGCAGGGGCGAGGCGCCGCGCGGTGGCCTGGGCCCGGCCCGCAGCGTCAAGGTCGCCGGCCGGCCTCAGAGTCTCTTGGGTTCAGCCGGGCCCTCCACCCCGCCGCCTTGAGTGCTGGAAGGAGCGTGTTGGGGGAGGTTCCTCAGCCGCTATGCTGGTTAAAGAGGGATGCAAAATTGTGTTACCTGCCCTACGCTGTTGTCTGTAACATGCTGCAAATATGAAGGGAATTGTTACCCTACCTGTGGCATTGTCACCTTGGAATCTAGGACACAGTCTTGATAACCTGCAGACAAAAGGTGTCTAGGATCGCCTCCCTCTGCGCTGGGTATCCTCTTCCTCTTTTCCTGGGCTTGAGGGGAGTTACTCTTCCAGGGGCTTTCAAAGCCTAGAATTTATTTCCCTCTGACTTAAGTTCTGCTGGCTCGTTAGGCCCTGCGCCAGCCTTGGGCTGAGACTCCTGTAAGCCGAATAGTGCCATTTACAATGTGTGGTTATCAAATGGAATCACTTCTTCATTATAAAGAATTCTGAGAACCTGCTTGTACACCCCAGCCTCAAAATATCGATTCCATATGCGAAAGGTCACTACAGATTAACTGCGCCAGGCAAGGGTTAGTCCTTCACCAACTTAAATGGCTCATTTGACATTAGTCCGCTTCTCTCAATATGCCAAAGGCATTTCATTCACAAATCCTTTCTTAGTATTTGCTGTGAGCCAGCCACTTTACTTTTTCTTCAGTCAACACGTTTAATACGGGCTAGGATGTGCTGAACATAAGGATGCCATGGTGGACAAATCATTCACTGCCCTCTGGAGCTTGCATTCCAGTGGCTGCGGGTGGGGCAGGCAGACAGTTAAGTAATTTAGTTAACATGTGATGATAGTTATTCTGCAGGAAGTGCAGAGTGGTCATGGAGATAGCCACCAGTCCACAAGTTGCTTAAAGCTTGCATAAGGCAGTGGCTTAACAGGAAGATGGGGGAAGGAAGGGGTTGACTTATTGATTAAAATGTTTGGAAGTTCAGTTGATTTCATCATCAGCCAGAAACGGTTCAAATGATGGAGTCAATTCTTTGTCTAGCAGAACAGTTCCCAGGTCACGAATATGCGGTATTCTGAAGTTCTTTTAAGCTTGTTGTTCTAGCTTTAAACAAGCTTTCCCCAGGTAGAAAAAACGTTCAAGCTAGATAAGAGTATTTAATACAGAAAAAGTTGAATTGCAACCATGATGCCTGATCTTTATTTATAACTTTCTTTGAGAAAACCCATTTTCTGTTCCAGCCATGAATTCCAGGAAACTACTTCCTTTCTTGAACAATCCCAGTTCCCCAATTCTCTATCCCTACCCTTCACTTCCTGTTATCATTTTCTTATTTGCCTAGCCAAGTATCCACTAACTTGGAGTAAGTTTGTCTTCAGTGGAGTGAGGTTCTAAAAAGGCCAGTGTTCTGGGTTTAGGACCTGTTAAGTTTCTCTGACTTATTTGTGGTTGACCCAGTTAGAGTTTGCTATCAAAAAGTTCCAAACCCATGCCCATGACCGTTCACTAGACCTTGGCTGATTTATGGTCAGTATTTGCTGTACAAGGACCAGGTCTCAGAGTGTTGGGGAGGAGTGACTGGTTGTTTATCTCGTAGTTGTGGGCAGGGAGATGCCCTGTAGCTGTGCCTATACCAGTGGAGGAGATGCCAGCCTAGGCAAAAGTGAATCCTTCACATGCTACATGTTTTTAAGGACTCAGTTACCCCATTGAGATACACGATCCAGGTGGTTGTAGAGCCACCCAGAGCTATCCTGGGTATGAGAGTGGATATCCCCAAAGACCTGTCTACCAAGTCTGTTGTTGGAGATGTTTTGGGTTAGGGCAGCTGGTCTGTAGGGTGGGAATACCGTGGAGTCCCATTGCTCAGTTGTATCACAGGTGATTTCATCATTCTTGGGGGTGAGGTTTTGCTTCCCCCAGAAGAGTAAGAAGCCCTTTTACACAGTTACCTTAAACGAAAGGGGGTTTGTCTGCTTTTAAAATCAAAGGAGTTTTTGTACCATTGCCCAAGCAAGGGGCAGACCAACAACACAGTAAGAAGACCAGAGAGAGGGAGCCTCTGCTCCAGTGGGAGCCTTCTCCCTATCTGCTATTTGGTAGTGATTAACCCCAGTTGAGAGGCACAAAACCAGAAGGACAGAGGTGGAAACTTTACAGGCCTTTTAACATTTTCCTTCTTCTGGGACCATTATTATTATTTTTAAAAATGATTTTCCCTTTACTCCAAACACATCCATGTTCAAACTAAGAGGACAAAACCACATAGCAATGCCAATTCTAAAGGGTTTTTGGTTAACTGTTTTCTTGAATTATTAGTACCATGATGTAAATCATTAAAAGTTACCTCACTATCCAGTTTCCTTTGGCTGGGAGACTTGCCTTCATACTCCTTGCAAACACAATTTTTGGAATCTCGATAGCGTTCAACTAGGAGATAACTAAAGAACACATGCAGATTTTGCAGATTTTTCCTCAGCGTAAGATGCAAATGCCCTGAAAATGGTGATATGTGGTATTAATGTACGTAAACAAAAAGTGAAGGGAAAAAGATTGCCTATGTAAAAATGGTTGATTTATGAATAAGCAACAAGCTTTACAGTTAGAAACATTCTTACCATCAAAATGTACTTACTGTTCCTAGGATCAGAGCTAGCCGTGATATTTAAATAGGAATAATTATATTTAGTGTATTACTGTTTCTCTTCTGATGGTCATTCCGAGTTGCTGCCATCATCACTATTTTGTGTTTGTGTATGTGTTTGCTTGTTGTCTAGGCTCTCTGGAGGAGGAAGGTTGAAATACAATTCACTGTTTCTTGATTTCTTTAGACATGAAATGAAAATGGACCTTACTTCTTTGTTCTAAGCCAGAGGCTCCTGCTTTGTCATTTTCCTCAAAATCATGAATCATACATTGCAGTATAATTTGTACAGAATTTAAAACCCCCATTTACTATCAGGAACATGTAATCTATAACAAGCATTCGCCAGCAAAATTGTGATGCTGTGCTATGAATCTCATCTTAGATTCTGGTGTTCAAGAATGCATTATTTTTATATAAACTCTTTTTTTTTTTTTGAGACGGAGTCTTGCTCTGTCGCCCGGGCTGGAGTGCAGTGGCCGGATCTCAGCTCACTGCAAGCTCCGCCTCCCGGGTTTACACCCTTCTCCTGCCTCAGCCTCCGGAGTAGCTGGGACTACAGGCGCCCGCCACCTCGCCCGGCTAGTTTTTTTGTATTTTAGTAGAGACGGGGTTTCACCCTGTTAGCCAGGATGGTCTCGATCTCCTGACCTCGTGATCCGCCCGTCTCGGCCTCCCAAAGTGCTGGGATTACAGGCTTGAGCCACCGCGCCCAGCCTTTATATAAACTCTTAATAACCTTATTTTTTAGATCTTGGAATGACCAGTACATTAACATTATCCATGCAATAAATAGCTTTTCACGGCATTTTAAAAAGTGGAATGATTGCAGAAGAGGAAACTATAATGGTTAACACACGAAAAGATGTTTTAAGTTCAGTGGTCATCTGGGACAGGCATATTAAAATGGCTATGAAATACCATTTCACACTTACCATATTAGCAAACATTAAGCAATCTAACAGTACGAGTGTGATGAAATGAGAAATAGAAACTATACCCCATTTAGAGAACAATTTGGCACCATCTAGTAGAATTAAAACCTAGCATTGAACTCGTAGGTACATATCCTACATTGTCCCTTGAGCATGTGCATAGGGAGATATGTGTAAGATGTTTACTGCGACACTGTCTATTATAACAAAAGTTAGAACCACCTGACTTTCAAAACAGGACTGGATAAGATGTGGTATAAATTTAATAGAATACAACATCTGAAATAAATGAACTAGATCTATATATGACTGTATGGAGGAATTTCTAAAACACAATGTTAAGTGAGAAAAAGCAGAACCGTATATACTATTGACACATATTCCTAATACAAATTTTAAAAACACACAAACCAATGCTATATTTGCTTCATAAATATATATAAACACTGTAGAAATATAAGAACACGGAGTAGAAAGATCCACACCCAATTCATAAGATTGGTTGCCTCTGGGGAAGGAAGGGAAGGGGTGGGCTTAGGGAGGGTACAAAGGAGATTGCATCTGTTATCATTTGTTGATTGTGATAGTAGTTTCATGAATCTTATTTTTTGCTTTTCCATATTAAATATTTTTAAGTGAAAAGATGGTAAAGGGAAGAAGATATGCATATCTAGGAGAGAATACTATAGTTTGCTGTATGAGAATAATGGTTCATTCTTTTTTTAAAATCAATATTCCTTTGATCAATTATGGCTGTGAATTGTGGTCCTTTAAGCACAGGAGGGTGGGGTAGAGTGATTTTATTCAGCCTGTTTTGTTAAACTTCATGTGGAATGCTATCACAACTTACCTCCCCTATCTGCTTATACATGGCACCATGTCCCTCCCTTCACAAGAAATTCTTAGGTTTGGTGAGATATGACTGAGATCATAGCTGGTTCTTCTAACCTCCCTGGCATAAGCAAGTGATGAAGTTCACACCGTAAGCATTAGTGAAGCCCTTGTTCAGTTATAAAGACCAGCTGTCATCCCCAGGGTGTTCTCACCACCACTGAGGTTTCAGCCGTGGTGAGAACCTATGGTCTTAGTAAGACCCTCTCATGACTCCAAAACATGTGGCCATTTACCAGGGCTCTCTGCCGGTTTGAGCAAGTTTTATGCTGCTCCGACTGTCAAATTTTATTTCTATCAGCCCTCACACAGTGGCCTGGAGGTTGGGTCTGCTGAGGGTTTATGGTGATCTGGGAACTTTTGCCTTTCACCAGTTTAGGTGGGTGGGGCAAAGAGACAAACACAGTAGTTTGGTCAAAGAAACCAAAGCCACACTGGCCCCCACACCCTCAGGAAAACTGTTGTTGTCCATAGGCAGACACTGCCCCCTAGTGTAGAGCAGATAAAGTTGCTGATCTGTCAGACAGATTTTCATCCAGGGAGGTTGTAGAGATACAGGAGGCCTCCAGAAGAGTTAAGGAGCTCCTTTGGGCCTGGATATCTCAAGAATTAGGACATTCCATGGGAAGCAACTAGCCTGATGCCTCTGCAGCACCCAGCCCCTGCTCCAAATGCCTTCCAAGGCCATCCATGGCTGTTTGACTTGTGCCTTGACAGTGAAGGTATTATCTCCCAAGATAGCACAAAAAAAGTCATTAAAGTCATGAAGATAGGCAATGTGAATATGGCAGAAAGAACACTAGGCTTGAATGCTGTGCTACTCTGCTGCAAGATGGCATTATTAGGCAATTGTTATTAGGCAAACGATCCCTCAGTCTCTACTGTTCGCTTGGAAATGACTGGATCACGAAAGTTTAATTTGTTTTGCAAGTTTAGGATTTCTCAGAGTTTCCCAATGCCCAGCAATTAATTGGCCTTGTGGCAGTGTTGACCCTAGGTTTCAGAATACTAGCTTGGTTCATCACCACAGTTAGAAGTTGCCTTAGGCCGGGCGCGGTGGCTCAGGCCTGTAATCCCAGCACTTTGGGAGGCCGAGATGGGCGGATCACGAGGTCAGGAGATCGAGACCATCTTGGCTAACAGGGTGAAACCCCGTCTCTACTAAAAAATACAAAAAACTAGCCGGGCGAGGTGGCGGGCGCCTGTAGTCCCAGCTACTCGGGAGGCTGAGGCAGGAGAATGGCGTAAACCCGGGAGGCGGAGCTTGCAGTGAGCTGATATCCGGCCACTGCACTCCAGCCTGGGCGACAGAGCAAGACTCCGTCTCAAAAAAAAAAAAAAAAAAAAAAAGAAGTTGCCTTAGAAGAAAAAGACTCTCAAATCCAAAGATGCTCACAGCTCAGGACTCTCCTCTCTGACTTCTTTGACCAAACACTTATATGAACTGATATCTGCCTTCATCGGACACAATACAGTACTCAACAAATGGCATGTGGTGATTGTAGAAAAAAGAGAAAATATAGAAATTCATACAAATCACTAGTGATTCTACCACCCTAAAGTAAAGCATGCTCACATTTTGGTGTATAGCCTTCCAGACTCTTTATTATATAAATACTGTATATCCATCTTTTTTGCAGAAATGTGTATTGTAAGTGGATTTTTGTCTCTCAGCAATGTTGTGAATGCCTTGTTATGCACGTAAAGGAATAGCTACGTATTTTTTAGTGGCTGTAACATGGTATTTCAATATATGGCCATAATGTAATTTGCTATTCTGTTCTCTTGTGTTGCATATGTTATGCTTCCTCTTTTTCAAGTTCACAAACCCACACAGCCCATGGTATTGGTTCTTTCTTCTGTTCTGACCTTTACTTCTTGCCAGGTGATTGTTTATCACTCTTCTCAAGACCAGACTTCTCCTGACTCCACTCGTCTAGTTCTACCTAGATGCTTTTTGTCCCAACTTCATGGATAAAATAGAAGTTAGTTAGTGTAAATTTTCTAAACATCGTTTCCTTTTACTTCAAAAATTTTTTTCATCCTCACCTATCTTAAATAGCTTCTGTGTTAGGGAACATGTCCAAGAGGAAGACATGTTTCTGCCCTCTTTCTAGGGATATCTTTTCACTTTTATTTTTGCTTCTGTGTAATCCATCAGTTATTTCTAATCCTCTCTTTCTGCATTCTCTGCAGAATACCCTGCATGGTAGATATATGGAAATTGTATTAAATACCATTAACTATTAATAAAGTGAGAGAGTTATGCCCTTCTCAAGCCTTCTTTAGTCCTGTTTATCTAAGAAGAAAGTCTCATTTGCTGTTAGCACTTCTAAAAACATTTCCATATATTTCTGTTTTAACAAAGGGAATGAACTAGAATGAAAGAATTAGAAGAGCTTCAAACATTATCTAGTTGGAACTTAACATTATTCTGTTTTATTGTATTTATTCATTTTCTTTTAAAACTTCTTTTAAAAGTATGAGACATTTCTGATGGAAAAATACAGAGAGTAATATCACAGACACACATGTACTTACTTCCAGATTTCATAAATGCAAATATTTTGCCATATTTGTTTAATGTTGTGTCAGTCATAGTTCTACTGGAGAAGCAGGATCCCTAGGATGGATATGTGTGTGTGTGTGCATGTGTGTGTATGTGTGTTTATGTAGGGTTATATATGTATAATCGATGCATCATTCATTATGGAGATTTGACTGTATACTGTTGCGGGAGCTGGTACAGCAGTCCCTGTAAGGCTGTTGTCTTTGTGTGTGATGTTGGAGCTTGAAGTCTGCAGGGCAGGTAGTCAAGAAGGGAAGATATGATCTGGAGCCCATCAGAAGTGACTGGAATCTGTGTCATTCTCCCTGCCTCCAACCTTGATGAAGTGGCTGCCTTTCATCACAGAATTAAACATGTACCTGGGCAAGAAGTCAGAGCAGCTGAAGGAGGATCCACGGGAAGGTGGAGCGGTTGCAGCCTCGTGACTGTGCCACGCCAATGAGGTGGACCAGCACATAAGTGGTAAGCTGTGTGAGGCACGAAGGCACGTGCCCCAACCTGGGCATAAAATGCAAAAACAGCTGCTCCTTCACTTTCACCCCTCTCCTAAATCTAGCCTGAAAATATCTCCTGTGGCCCACCTTAAATAAAAACATACTAGCTAACACTTGGCGTTCTAACATTGTGCATATTTTTGTAGTTCCACCTGCCAAGTGATGTCTGTATTGATATAAAATTCTATTTTATGTTAATTTACTGAAATTAAAACATTTGAATTGATTTTAAAGAAGACTATTGAGTAAATAGTAGCAGACAGAAAATGGGCATGTGAAAACTTGCAAAGGGTACTCAGATGACTGATTAGGGAAAAGCTGAGCTAGCCATATAATTCTTCCCAGTTATGTAAAGATATATTCTTTACTCTCCTGACTCTGATCAGGCTATTGCTTTTACCAAATAATTTCTTTTCCTGAGTTCTGTTTTCATTAACTCCTTAGCAGCCTTTACTACCTGCTCAAGTATCACATTAACAACCTTTTCCTGATTCTCCTAGGTGGAATTCACATCTCCATTCTTTGTGCTGTCATGAACTTCATTTTCACTATGGCTAATACAGCATTCCTAACAGTCCGCCTTGCATTCATCGATTTGGATATACAGTCATGCACCACATAACGATGTTTCTGTCAATGACAGCATATGCAACACTGGGCCCATAAGATCATAATGGAGCTGAAAAATTCCTATCGCCTAGTATTTCCTATGCTATGTTTTTAATTGTTATTTTAGAGTATACTCCTCCTACTTATTAAAAAAAAAGTTAACTGTAAACCAGCCTCAGGCAGATTCTTCGGGAGACAGTCCAGAAGAAGGCATGGTGTGATAGGAGATGAGGGTTCCATGTCTTCAGATGTTGTTTTCCTGAAGACCTTCCATTGGGACAAGATGTGGAGGTAGAGACAGTGGTATTGATCCTGACTCTGCATAGGTCTAGGCTAATGTGTGTGTGTCTTAGGTTTTAACAAATAAGTTCAAAAAATTTTTAAAAATAGAAATAAGCTTATAGAATAAGGATGTAAAGAAAGAAAATATTTTTGTACAGCTATATAATATGTTTGTGTTTTTAGCTGTGTTACTACAAGTGTCAAAAGTTAAAAAAAATTTAAGTTTAAAATGTAGAAAAGCTACAGTAAGTTTAATTATTATTGAAGAAATAATTTAAAAAATAAATTTAGCCTAATTGTACATTGTTTATAAAGTCTACAGTAGTGTCCTAGGCCTTCACATCCATTCACTCCTCATTCACTGATTCACACAGGGCAACTTCCAGTCCTGCAGGCTCCATTCATAGTAAGTGTCCTATACAGGTGTACCATTTAAAAAATCTTTAATTGTGTATTTTCTATGTTAGGTATGTTTAGAAACATAAATATTCACCACTGTGTTATAGTTGCCAACAATATTCAGTACAGTAACATGCCTTACAGATTTGTAGCCTAGGAGGAATAGGCTATGCCATATAGCCTAGGTGTGTGGGAGGTTATAGATAGGTTTGGGTAAGTGCACTCTGACATTTGCACAATGATGGACTTGCCTAATGACACGTTTCTCAGAACGTATCCCAGTTGTTAAGTGATGTATAACACATGACTATTTGTTGTCCTCACTTGAATGTATGTGCCTTGAAGGAAAGGCCTACTTTTTATCCATTTTACCCTCTGAGGTGCATAACATAATGTGTTGCAAAGTTTTGGTGCTTGTTACAAGTTTGTTTTTAAAAAATTAAACCATTGAGGAAGAAGAGATGGTCAGCTGGTGGTGTTACCATTTTACTTGAAAAAGAGAGAGAAGGCTGGGCGCGGTGGCTCACGCCTGTAATCCTAGCACTTAGGGAGGCCGAGGCAGGTGGATCACGAGGTCAGGAGTTCAAGACCAGTCTGGCCAAGATGGTGAAACCCTGTCTCTACTAAAAATACAAAAATTAGCTGGGTGTGGTGATGTGCGTCTGTGAGGCTGAGGCAGAGAATTGCTTGAACTTGGGAGGCAGAGGTTGTAGTGAGCCAAGATTGCGCCACTGTACTCCATCCTGGGTGACAGAGCAAGACTCCGTCTAAAAAAAAAAAAAAAAAAAAGAGAGAGAGAGAGAGAGAGAAACAGCTGCAGATTAAATAATTTGTCCAGAATTTTTTTTAAATTTATTTTTAAATCGAGGTGGAGTCTCACTATGTTGTCCAGGCTGGTCTTGAACTCCTGGACTCAAGTGATTCTCCTGCCTTGGCTCTCTAAAGTGCTGGGATTATAAGCATGAGCCCCTGCACCTGGCCTAGTCTTAATTAGTGATTGGAACAAAAATTAGGTAACAGAGTTACTAGTTGTTTTTCTTCTTTTTTTTTGGTTGTACCATTATGCAAGGAGTTAGTTAAAAAATGTATTTGATGGACTCTATGTATTTGTTATACATATGAGATAGACTTTTATGTATATAGCAGTGTGTTGGGTTCTTTAGAGGGAAATAGCAATATAAGTTAGAGTTTCTTTCCTTCAGGAGATGACACATCATTGAAAGTTAGAGTTAAACTATATCTACACATTATATAATGATACAAAGCAGTGTTTCCCCAGTAAATAGTATAGCCAACTAATGCTTTAGAAATTAAGAGAGGAGATGGTGTGGTCTAGAGTGATTTGTTGAAGCCGTCAGAGAGATACCTGAACTTGAGCTGAACTTTGAAGCTTGGATTTAGGGAGAAATGGGAAGGTCATTTCAGGTAGAAAAACATAAAATTGGAATAAGTGTGGAAGAGGGAATAACTTATGCCCTTGCTACACAGAGTGTGGTTGTTGGTTGTTGCAGCTTGTTGGAAATGCAGACTCTTAGCCCCACCCAGACTTAGGGAGTCACATTAAATTTGGGAAGCAGTATTGTATACTATTTGTACAGTGCTGTGCCATTCACTGTTGACTATGAAAGAATCCCACTTGACACTGAAGATAGGTTAATTCGATATTAATGACTTGGATACAGATGTACCGTTAGTGTCTGGTCTTAACTGGAAGAAAACGAAACTTAGAGAGGTTTGGATTTGCTCAAGGTTTAATTAGAGCTGAGGTTCAGACTCAGAAAACAGATTCTACTGCCTTCACACCACACAATGAATAAGTCATATTAGGGCAATTGAATAGGCTGGTAGAGGAAGCTTGAATGCAGATTAGTTAGCACCTGGACCATGTGGTGGAGGATCTGGAATGCTAGAAAACTTGTTATTTATCCATTAATATGTTTTGACTGGAAGAGTTTCAGGGAGATTGATCTGGTGTCATAATGTAGATAGATTAAAATGGGGAAGAAACAGTATTTAGAGGCACCAGTTACTCCGGGTGTGTTAGTGTGTCTCAAATTTTACACACAAAAAATAGCTAGTATTAGTAAGTCAGTCAACAAATATTTATTGAATACCCACTCTGTGCTGGACAATGGGCATATAATCCTGTCTTCATGATTATGGTCTTGCTTATGTAATGCTTTGGATTGAGTTGGTTAGGTAACTGAGTACTAAATGCATAAAAAAAAAACTAAAGGTAATGGCGACAATAAAATAATCTTTGATTTCCCTCCTCCCTCTATTTTCTCAGAAAAAAGCTCTGGCCCCAAAGTTAAGTGGTTCTCGTTCTCATCCTGCTTTTGCAATTAGTGTTATATATAAATTGAACAGTTTACTTAATCGTTCTGTGTCTCATTTTTCCTACTTAAAAAATAAACATCACACTGAACCATGACTTCACAGCACAAGGTATTGTGATGAGACAATTTATAGGAGACTTTTTTGGTTTCCTGAGAAGTATTATAAGAGCTCATAATGGTGTTAATATAAAATTACTTTAATTTAAAACCTTCACTTCTCGAAACTTTAAAATTTCAATCCCCTAGTGCATTTTAGTCATTTTCTAATTATAATTACATTGAAAGGGGGAAAAAATCCAGCCATCTGTGGCACTTGTTCTCCTTCCCTAGAGGTAGAGCTAGAGAAGATAATGATTTATTTGAGATGTTGTTATTCCCACTCTGGTAGACAATGGATGGTGGTTGCTCTTTGTGGCTTTAAGGCCCATCTGCTGATGGGTGCAGTTTTATTAGGCAAAAATATGTGGGTGAATGTGTCCATGGTAGTTGTAGATAAGAGTGGAGAGAAGAATGAGAGAATATTTTTGTTTTTTTGGGGGAAAGGAATAGGATGTCAGCTGTGTGAATTTGTCACAGCCAAAGATAGCAAACCAAAGAGAACCACCCCCATATTCTGTGTGTAGGTGATGCATCCCCATGGCTAGTTAATGCTAAGCCATCTTTGACTTTCTATGACCATATGACCCTGTAAGTGACTGTGGAATAGAGGACCTAGTTTTTTTTTTTTTTTTTTTTGTGGGGTGGCTTGCTCTGTCACCCAGGCTGGAGTGCATTGGCACAATCTCAGCTCACTGCAACCTCCGCCTCCCGGGTTCAAGCAGTTCTTCTGCCTCAGCCTCCCAAGTAGCTGGGACTACAGGCATGTGCCACCATGCCCAGCTACTTTTTTTTTTTTTTTTGTATTTTTGGTAGAGACAGGGTTTCATCATGTTGGTTAGGCTGGTCTCAAACTCCTGACCTCAAATGATCCACCCACCTTGACCTCCCACAGTCCTGGGATTACAGGTGTGAGCCACCGCACCTGGCTGAGGACCAGTATTAATCTGAATGCAGTGTTTAAGCATTGCCTCTCTGACATAATTTCTCACAGTACCCCTTTCATAGCATTTATGAAACAGTATCATTACTGCCTGCTTCTTCTGTCTCCCTTTTGGTTAACAAAAGTAAGCATGACCATGGGTACTGGAGGAGACAAAAAGGCTAACACCGTTTTATTGAGGCTGGCACTGCATAGAAGAGTTGCAAGTTTCTGACTCTTCTGGTGGCATAAAGCTGTGGACCTGTGTGTTCTGTGAGGGCCTTGGGTGTGTGTGTGTGTGGGGGGGGGGTGCATGCATAGGAGGTGGGTGAGGAAGACATTGTGAAGAGTGGGAGGAGAACAGAAGAGAAGATGAAAGAAGTGGAAAGTCCTTATTCTGCCTGCAGGTTGCTAGAAAGAAAACTGGTTAATACTGATGAATACAGATAATACTGATTAGGTAGATTTCACTGTTCCCTATATTATGAATAAGGGTATATAGCAACATCACTTTGTTTTTGCGTTGTTTTCTCCAAACTGGCTTTATTGAGAATGGTATCCTTCATCATGGACGATGCCTCAGATTAGAGGACCCTTTGGAGCATTTCTTCTTTTACCTAGAAGGTTGCTTATCCTAGAACAATCCAGATAAAAATATATGTTGGCCAGGCACGGTGGCTCACGCCTGTAATCCCAGCACTTTGGTAGGCTGAGGCGGGTGGATCACTGGAGGTCAGGAGTTCAAGAACAACCTGGCCAACATGGTGAAACCCCATCTCTATTAAAAATACAAAAATCAGCTGGGCGTGTTGGCAGGTACCTGTAATCCCAGCTACTCGGGAGGCTGAGGCATGAGAATCACTTGAATCTGGGAGGCAGAGATTGCAGTGAGCCAAGACCACACCATTGCACTCTAGCCTGGGTGACAAGAGCGAAGAAATTTTGAATAGTGCCTGGCACATAATTAGCATTATAAAGGCATGTGCTATTATTGGTATTCCATCCTGGTCATTTATTCATTCACCTGTTGAGTGTGTAGGCCCTGGGTTATTTGCTTTGGAAGCCCAAAGGTGAATCAGACATAGATCCTGCCTTTAAGGAGAGTATATTTCAATAGGACAAAATAAGATAAGCAAATACATAAATATAATACAGTGAAGCAAATGGTTCATGCTCTCAAAAGTCTAGGTGGAGCTTTAGGAGTGAGCAGCAAGAAACAGGAGAGGACTTCTGGAGGTTGGAGATACAAGCAAGACAGTAAGGAAGGCTTCATGGAGGAGGTGATATCTGTGTTGCATCTTGGAGGATGGGGAAAGTTCAAACATTTGCAGCAGGAGAAAGTGCCTTCCAGGTGAAGCGAATGGTGTGAACAAAGGTAGAAAAGAGTACATTTAGAAAACATAACTAGTTTGCTTTCCTAATTGAAGGCTGTGCATTCACTAGAACGTGTGTTTCGAGTCCTCTTCTCCCGAGTTCCCTTGCCCCATGTTTTTCATTGCTTTACACCCATCAATTAAATTTCAGCAGATTATAATAATCAGGGGCAGTTCCTAAATGGGTGTAAGTGGCTTTGTAATTATAGCTGCTGGTAAATGTGTAATCTGTCTGTTCTTATAATTATTAAGGTTTTTATTTTTATAAGCTGATTACCTCCTATTCGAAAACTTCTGTAATAGTATGCAAATAGGAGCCGGGAAACATGTAAGTCTAGGAACTTACTTACTCTTGCAGTGTATAATAAATCACCCAGCATCCTGACCCATGACAGCTTTGTACCTCTCCAGAGAGTCCCATCGTCGATGGACTCAAAGTAGATTGAGAATGCCTTAGATCCTCTCAGCCTTACCCAGAATGGAAACATCACATCTGTTTTTTTGTTTTTTGTTTTTTGTCTCACTCTGTCACCCAGACTGGAGTGCAGTGGTGTGATCTCAACTCACTGCAACTTCCACCTCCTGGGTTCAAGCGATTCTGCTGCCTGAGCCTCCTGAGAGGCTGGAATTACAGGTGCCCACCACCACACCTGGAAAATTTAGGTATTTTTAGTAGAGATGGGATTTCACCATGTTGGCCAGGCTGGTCTCTACCTCCTGACCTCAAGTGATCCACCTGCCTCGGCCTCCCAAAATGCTGGGACTGCAGCAGTGATGATTAAAGGTATTTTAAGACATCAAGTTCTAAGTTAATAGGGATAGTTTCTTTAGATTGTCTTACTCTGGAGCAAACTAATTATGTGTTTTCTTAATAAATGTTAAACTTGAAATAATCGTCCAACAATGGGAGTTAATACTGAAAATCCATAGCACAAAAAGGTTGCAATAGGGCTTGACATAAACCCAATTGCAAGTAGCTGTAAAGCCCAGAACAATTAGTGACAATGGCATATGTGTTTAATAAATATTTCTTGAATGAATGTGTGAAGCATATTTCTTGAATGAATGTGTGAAATGTATTTTCTTTGCAGGGGGACAACTATGGTTAGATCAAACCAAGACTAAGTACAACTCAACATTACAAAATGAATATCTATAGCTGGGACTTTGAATTTCTTAAAATCTTATTATGAGCTGTATATCATATTTTAAAATAGTGCCTACTCTAGTACATACTATGCTTACCTGCTTTAGTAAAACAATATAATATATATTGTTTTCTGAGACAATTATACTACAGAAAGTCTCTTGTTTAGATCATGAATCCAAGGCCAAGATACTCCTAGCCCCCTAGTGAATGCTTATCTGATCTGAAGATACAGTGTTGAAGAGATAATAGCTGGAATGTTACTCTTTTAAATCAGAGCAAATAATGTTTTCCCTGCCCTTCTGCTTTTGAACCATGTAAGCATATAAGCAGTGTCTTTAGCATCAGAAATATCTCAAAGAAAGAAAACCCTCTGAAAAAGTATAAAGCGTTTTACAAGTGGGATTGCCAATGATTCTGTTTGTGGTAGATCACAAAGGTTCTTTTCATGTTTTCTCCTTTGTTTCTGATGTGGCTTATATCTGTAGCTCATAAAAATACAAAAGCAAGAAACTGATCTTTCAAGGTTTGCAAGCCTGCTAAGTGTCTTCAACATTGATGGCAAATGTCTGCAGTGTTTGGTTCTGTGTGTTTGCTCTTTCAGCTCTACGTGGCTACGGAGGCCATCCTCATTGCACTGGTTGGGGCCACGCCATCATACCACTGGGACCTGGCAGAGCTCCTGCCAAATCAGAGCCACGGTAACCAGTCAGCTGGTGAAGACCAGGCGTTTGGGGACTGGCTCCTGACAGCCAACGGCAGTGAGATCCATAAGCATGTGCATTTCAGCAGCAGCTTCACCTCCATTGCCTCAGAGGTAACAACAGGCTGTTCTAATCACTAACTAAATATCTCTTTTTGTTCCAATCACTAACTAAATATCTCTTTTTGTCCAGATGGAGCTACTCTTTTTGTCTTGCTGATTTAACTATCAGCCATATTTTCAAATAACTTTCCAGTAAATTTAAAAGTTAAAGGTTTTAATGTATCAAAGGAGAATATTCTATGAGAACACATTCCTTTCCTCTTACTACACATGGGAGAAGCGTGAATCTTTCCAAACTAGTTAGATGAAAAGATACAAGCTGCAAAAGAACCGTATATTGATTATGATGTCCTTTTAAAAAGTGAATTAAATCTTTAATCGCTCTTTATTAAATGTGCAAAAATTAACACAGAGAAATGTAACAATTCATATATAGCATCCATAGTTCATTTTTTTTTTTTTTTGAGACGGAGTCTTGTTTTGTGGCCCAGGCTGGAGTGCAGTGGCACAATCTCAGTTTACTGCAACCTCTGCCTTCCGGGTTCAAGCAGTTCTTCTGCCTCAGCTCCCAAGTAGCTGGGATTACAGGCGCCCACCACCATGCCTGGCTAATTATTTTTTTGGAGTTTTAGTAGAGACGGGGTTTCACTGTGTTGACCAGGGTGCTCTTGAACTCTTGACCTCAGGTGATCCACCCACCTTGGCCTCCCACAGTGCTGGGATTACAGGCATGAACCACCGTGCCTGGCCCATAGCTCATTTTTAAGTCCAGTCCTGTGTGTAGACCATATGGGGCACCTTGACTGTACAATGTAAAACACAGATAGTACCACCTAGTGTGGTCAGGAAGCCTTAGTTTCAAGGGGGCTTTGCTGGCCAGAGAAAAGTTTCTGGTCCTTCTGAGCCAACCAGAGTTAAAGAATCTGAGGGTATATGGTCTGGTGAAGAGAAACCCTGAGTGGGGGCAGATCTCATGGTCAGCTGGAAGGCACTGGTGTTGGTTGTTAAAATGTAGAAATACTCCCCTCTCCTTTGCCTGCTCCCCTTAAGCTACCCATGTGTCTGTTGGCATCCTGACCCCATCCTTGGACTCTATGATCCAGTTAATGGGGTAAATGCCTGGTACAACAGGGGGCCTCTGGGACTCTTGCCACCTCTCAGTTCTGGTTGCCATGCTAGTTAGCTCTCCCAAAATCCCTTGACCACTTCTTCCTGGAAGCCACTCTCCTGTGTGTGTGAGTGTGTGAGAGTATGTGTGTGTGTGTGTCCATCTGTCTATATGTCTGCACCATGGCCTAGCCAGCCTTACCTGTTGTTGACTATTTTGATAATCCTGCTTTGGATGAGGCATACTAAAAAAAGGGGAGACATGCCAAGGATGATGTTTTCTTGGCCTTTTTTTAGGAGTCCCCAGTGGAGTGCCCCACTCGTAAAAGTTACTAGACTAACTTTTTGCAAAGCAGCATTTCTGACTGCAATTCCTGACGTTACCCTTCACTTAGAAACCTCCAGTGATGCTCCCACAGCACACAGAACACATTAGAGACCCTATGAGTTACATTCAGGACCTCTCACACTTCATAGCTTGGTCTAGGTGTACTTTTCCAGCCCCACTCTGCACTTTCCCCCGCTCTCACCCCAGTGGAAATATTTACTATTTCCCACACGTGCCCCGAGCTCTCAGCATAACCTGTTACTCTCAGGAAAGCCCTCACCACTTGCCCTGGCTTCCACCTGGTGAAATCCTCACCTACCCTCTAAGGCTCACTTTCAGTGTCACCTTCTCTGTGAGTCTTCCCAGCCAACTCCCCAGGAGTAAATACGCTTTTGTTTCTGTTCCAGTACCAATTTATTTTCACTTATGTTACAGACTTGTTTGTGGTTCAGCTCTGGGAGTTCTTTGAGGTCAGAAACCATGTTTTGGTTATCTTTGTATCTCCATGGCCTATAGCAATCACCAGCACCACCACCACCACCACTACCACCACTACCACCATTGCCACCACTGCCACCACTCCTAACCTATTAAAATAACAAGCAGCTTTGTTTAATGATTATGATATGCCAGAGATTGTGATATATGTAAAATTTAATTATCAAAGTAATTCTATGAGATAGGAATCATTTCCCCCATTTTACAGATTAAAAAAATGGAGATCCCTTGAGGTCAGTGTTAGCTAATAATGGCAGAGCTGAGATTTGAAGCTAAATTTGTCTTCACTCAGAAGCCTATGCTCTTAATTATAGTGCTTTTAGGAGTGTATCCAATCCAAATTGGCATGTACATTTCTTAGGTTCTTTTGGTGAGTAATTATAGCCAAATTATTGTAATTTTTAAAACATTTTTTATTTGGAAATAATTTCAAATGAAAAAAATTGTGAGAATAGTGCAAAGAATCCCCTTATCTCTTTTAGTTTCATCTATTGTTACTAGTTTGCCTCATTAGCATTATCATTGTCTGTTTTTTCCTAAGCCATTTGAAAGTTGCATATATTAGTGTTCTTTTATGCCCAGATACTTCAGCATGTATTTCCTAAAAATAGGATGTTCTCTTCATAACCACACTACAGTTATCAATGTCAAGAAATTCAACATTGATACTATAGTTTTATTTAAACTATACCTAGTTGTATGCCATCCATACCTAATTTGTCAGTTAACCCAATGACATTCTTGATAGCATTGTATTTTCCTCTCATGTATTGAATCCAATTCAGAATCACATATGACATTTAGTTTTACAGTTCTTTAGTATCTTTTGACCTTCAGCCTTTTTTTCTTTTATAACACTCATATTATATTAAAGCATCTATACCTCTTCTCTTTTTCAAAATAAGAATGTTCTTCATTTTGGATCTGTCTGATGATTCCTCATTTGGGTTGGTTTTGCATCCCAAGTCAGAATAGTACATAAATAATGTATCCCTCTCAGGGTATCACATCAAAAGACAATATATCCTTCTGCCCTTAGTGGTGATGTTAATTTTGATTAGCCATTCCAGGTATTGTCTGATATTCTCCCCGTCCCTGCCAGTTACTATCTTTTCTTCATTTCCAGGAATAGAGAACTATGGGGAATCACTTTCAGGTTATATTAATTTGCTGTTTCTTATTGCTGCAACCTCTGTCTCCTATGTTCAAGCAATTCTCCTGCCTCACCCTCCCAAGTAGCTGGGATTACAGGCGCCTGCCACCGTGCCCTGCTAATTTTTGTCTTTTGATAGAGACAAGGTTTCACCATGTTGGCCAGGCTGGTCTCGAACTCCTGACCTCAGGTGATCTCCCCTCCATAGCCTCCCAAAGTGCTGGGATTATAGGTGTGAGCTACTGTACCTGGCCCAAAATGGTTATTTCTTAACTCCAGCACTTTCATCACATTTACTAGCTTGCGTACTTTCTACTGTAAGCGAGAGCCCTTTCTTCTCCCTTGTCTGTCTGTCTCTGTGCCTATTTGCCTATATATTTATCAACCATATGTATATACTCTTGGATTCCTATTCTTTTCAATGATTTGTAATTTATTACAACTCTGAATTATTTTGGAACTAAAATTTTTCCTAATTTACCAGTGGGAACCTCTTCAAGCTGCCTCTTGTGTCCTTTTATTTTTAATTAAAATTTTCATTTTGAAATAATTGTGGGTTTACATGCAGTTGCAAGAAATAATACAGAGAAATTTTGTGTACCCTTTACCTAGTTTCCCCCAATGGAGAAAACCATAGTATAATACCATAACTGAAATATTGACACTGACACTGCTAAGACACAAAACATTTCCATCACCACAAGGATCCTTCATGGCCCTTTAGAGTCACACCCACTTTCCTCCCATCCCTTACCCTTTTCTTAATCACTAGTAACCACTAATCTGCCCTCTTATACTGTGAGTTTTTCGTGTTAAGGATGTTGTAAAAATGGAATCATGTTGTAGAAGCCTTTTGAGATTGGCTTTTTTTATTCAGCATAATTATCTGCAGATTCGTCTAGGCTTAGTTTTATTACTGTGGTTATATAAGGAGATTTGGAAGGGGATAGATTGCCGCTTTATCTTGTTCAAAAAGTATTTTCGTTATTCCAGTTCCTTTGCCTTTCCATATAAATTTTAGAATAATTTTGTCTATATCTACCAACAAATATTTTTGACATTTTGATAGAAGTTGTGTTAAACCTGCATATAAATTTGGGGAGAATCAATGTTTTTACTATGCTGAGTCTTCTAATACATCAACACTATGTGTTATTTTGAGTGTCTTTGATTTCTTTCATCAATGTTTCATATCTTTAGTATGCAAACCCTGAACATGTTTTATTAGATTCACATCTAAATATTTGTTTTTCTTTTTTTTGAGGGATTGTAAATGGTATTGTATTTTAAATTTCTGTTTCTACATGTTTATTGCTAGTATAGATAAATATTATACAATTAATTTTTGTATGTTAATCTTGTATCCTTTGATCTTAATCTTGTGTTGTTTCTTTTTGGGAAATTTTTAAATTATGAATTTAATTTCTTTAATAGTTATAAGGTGATTCAAATGATATATTTTGTATTGTATGAGTTGTGTGCTTTGTGCTTTTCAAGGAGTTAGTCCATTTCATCTAAGTTGTTGCTTATTAATTCTAGGTGCTTTTTGAAGATTCTTTGGGATTTTCTTGACAGTCATATAAAAAGTAAGGACAGTTTTATTTTTTTTCCATTTCCAATCTGTATGCCTTTTGTTTCCTTATTGCTCTGGCTAGAATGTCTAGCACTGTGTTGAATAAAATGGTAGGAGTGGACATCCTTGCCTTGATTCTGGTCTTAGGAGGGATGCACTCAATCTTTCACCATTAAGTGCAGTGTTAGCTATAGGGTTTTATAGATGCTCTTTATCGAATCAAGGAAGTTTCCTATAATTCCAATTTTTTTATGCCAATACCATGCTGTTTTGGTTACTATAGCTCTGTAGCATAATTTGAATTCAAATAATATGATTGCTCCAGGTTTTTTGTTGTTGTTGTTGTTGCTCAGGATGGCTTTGGCTATTCTGGGTCTTTGGTGATTCCATATAAATTTTAGAATGATTTTTTTCTGTTTCTGTGGAGATGTCATTGGTATTTTGATAGAAATAGCATTGAATCTGTAGATTGTTTTGGGTAGTATGGACATTTTAACAATATTGATTCTTCCAGTCCATTAACATGAAATATCTTTCCATTTTTTTGTGTCCTCTTCAATTTCTTGCATCAATATTTTGTAGTTTTCACTGTAGAGATCTTTCACTTCTTTGGAGAGGTTTATTTTTAAGTATTTTATTTTATTTGTAGCTTCTGTAAATGGGATTACTTTCTTGATTTCTTTTTCAGATTGTTCACTGTTAGCATATAGAAATGCCCCTGATTTTATATGTTCATTTTGTATCCTGCAAGTTTACTGAATTTGTTTCTATTCTAATAATTCTTTGGTGGAATCTTTAGTTTTTTTTCAGATCATATCATCTGCAAACGAGGGTAATTTGACTTCTTCCTTTCCAATTTGGATGCCCTTTATTTCTTTCTCTTGTCTGATTGCTCTAGCTAGGACTAACAGTACTAAGTTGAATAATAGGGGTGAAAATGCACATCCTTGTCTTGTTCTAGATCTTAGAGGGAAGACTTTCAGTTTTTCTCTGTCCAGTATGATACTAGCTGTGGGTCTGTCATATATGGCTTTTATTATTTTGAGGCATGTTCCTTCTATACCCAGTTTTTTGCAGATTTTTATGAAGGATGTTGAATTTTATCAAATGCTTTTTCCGCATAAATTGAAATGATTGTATGGTTTTTGTTCTTCATTCTGATGATATGATGTATCACATTGATTTGCATATGTTGAACCATCCTTGCATTCCTGGGATGAATCCCACTTGGTCATGACGGATGTTTTAATGTGTTGTTGAATTTGGTTTTCTAGTATTTTGTTGAGAATTTTTGCATCAAAATTCATCAGAGATATTGGCCTGTAGGTTTTCTTTTTTTTGATGTGTCTTTGTCTGGTTTTGGTATAAGGGTAATACTGGCCTCGAAGAATCATTTTGGAAGTAGAATCAGCTCTCCTCCTCTATTTTTTGGAGTAGTTTGAGTAGGATTGATATTAGTTCTTCTTTAAATATTTGGTAGAATTCAACAGTAAAGCCAATGGGTCTCTGGTGTTTCTTTTCTGGGAGACTTTTTATTATGACTTTGATCTTGTTACTTATTGATCTATTTAGGTTTTGGAGTTCTTCCTGGCTCAATCTTGAAAGGTTGTATGTGTCTAGGAATTTATCCATTTCTTCTAGATTTTCCAACTTATTGGCATATAGTTGGTCATAGTAGCCTGTAATGATCCTTTGAATTTCTGTCATATCAGTTGTAATGTCCCCTTTTTCATCTCTGATTTTATTTATTTGGGTCTTCTCTCTTTTTTTCTTAGTTTAGCTAAAGGTTTATTGATTTTTATCTTTTCAAAGAAACAACTTTTCGTTTTGTTGATCTTCTGTACTTTTTAAAAAATTTCAAGTTCATTTATTTCTTCTCTGATCTTTATTATTTCTTTTCTTCTACTAATTTTGGGTTTGGTTTGCTCTTGCTTTCCAATTCTTTAATCTGCATCATTAGGTTATTTATTTGAAGTTTTTCTACTGTTTTGATGTAGATGCTTATTGCAATAAACTTTCTTCTTAGTACTGCTGTATTCCATGGGTTTTGATATATTGTATGTCCATTTTCATTTGTTTCAAGGAATTTTTAAATTTTCTTCTTAATTTCTTCTTTGACCCACTGGTCAATTCGGAAGCATATTGTTTCATTTCCTTATGTTTGTATCATTTTCAAAGTCCCACCTGTTATTGATTTCTAGTTTTGTTCCATTGTGGTTGGAGAAGATATTTGAAATGATTTTAATATTTTGAAAATTGTTTTTTCCTTTTGTTTTGAGACGGAGTCTCACTCCATCACCCAGGCTGGAGGGCAGTGGTGTGATCTTGGCTCACTGCAACCTCTGCCTCCCGGGTCCAAGTGATTCTCCTGTCTCAGCCTCCTGAGTAGCTGGGACTACAGGTGTGTGCCACCACGCCTGGCTAATTTTTTCTATTTTTTAGTAGAGATGGGGTTTCACTGTGTTAGCCAGGATGGTCTTGATCTCCTGACCTCGTGATCCACCCGCCTTGGCCTCCCAAAGTGTTGGGATTACAGGCGTGAGCCACCGTACCCGGCTATTTTTGAAATTTTTAAGACTTGTTTTGTGGCTAACATATGGCCTATCTTTGAACATGATCCATTTGCTGAGGAGAAGAATGGAAGAATGTATATTCTGCAGCTATTGGATGAAATATTTTGTGAATATTTATTTGGTCTATAATGCAGGTCCATTTGATCTATAGTGCAGATTAAGTCTAATGTTTGTTGATTTTTCTCTCTGGATGACCTATCCAGTGCTGAAAGTGACGTGCTGAAGCTTCCAGCAACTATTGTATTGGGGTTTATCTCTCTTTTTAGCCATAATAATATTTGCTTCATATATTTGGGTGGTCCAGTGTTGGGTGCATTATATTTTAGTTCTTTTTTTTTTTCTCCTGGAGACAGAGTCGTGCTCTGTCACCCAGGCTGGAGTACAGTGGCATGATCTCATCTTACTGCATCCTCCACCTCCTTGGTTCAATTAATTCTCACGCCTCAGCCTTCCGAGTAGCTGGGACTACAGGTGTGTGCTACCATGCCCAGCTCGTTTTTTGTATTTTAGTAGAAATGGTGTTTCATGGGGTTGCTCAGGCTAGTCTTGAACTCTAGAGCTCAGGCAGTCTGCCCGCCTCCACTCACCAAAGTGCTAAGATTACAGGCATGTACCATCGCATCTGGCCTATATTATTAATTCATATATCCACTTGCTGAATTGACCCCTTTGTTATTATATAATTATCTTCTTTGTTTCTTTTTATAATTTTTATCTTGGAACCTATTTTGTCTGACATACATATAGCTACTCCTGCCCTTTTTTGGTTTTCATTGGCATGGAATATCTTTTTCCATCCCTTTATTGTCACTTTATTTTCAGTCTATGTGTATCTTTATAGGTGAAGTGTTTTTCTTATAGGCAACAGATCATTGGGTCTTGGTTTTTTAATCCATTCAGCCATTCTGTATCTTTTGATTGGAGTTTAGTCCATTTACATTCAATATTATTGTTGATAATTAAGGACTTACTACTGCCCTTTTGTTATTTGTTTTCTGGTTGTATTGTGGTTTTCTCTTCCTTCCCTTTTTCTTTTTTGTGAAAGTGATTTTCTCTGGTGGTATATTTTAATGTCTTGCTGAAATTTTTCATTTATCTGTTGTAGGCTTTTTTATTTTAGGTTACCATGAAGCTTACAAATGACATCTTATAACCCATTATTCTAAATGGATGACAACTTAACTCTGCAAAAACAAGCAAACAAAGAGAAAACTAATAAAAAGTCAACACTTCAGCTTCATCCCCTTGCTTTTTAACTTTCTGTTGATTCTATTTATAACTTCTTATACTGTCTATCTCTTACAAAGTTGTTGTAGTTACTGTTTTTGATTGGCTCATCTCTTAGTCTCCCTACTCAAGGTATGCAAGTTTATATACCACAATTACAATGTTATAATATTCTGTATCTGTCTGTGTATTACCAGTGAGTTTTGTACCTTCATGTAATTTCTTATTGCTCATTAATGTCCTTTTTTTTCAGATTGAAGAACTCCCTTTAGCATTTCTTGTAGGACAGGTCTGGTGTTGACAAAATCCCTCAGCTTTTGTCTGGGAATGTCATTATTTCTCTTTCATGTTTCAAGGATACTTTTACTGGATATACTAGTCTAGGATAAAAGTCTTTTTCCCTCAGCAGTTTAAATATATCATATCTTTCTCTCCTGGTCTGTTAGGTTTCTACTGAGAAATTTGCTGCCAGACATACTGGAGCTCCTTTGTATATAATTTTTTTTCTTTTCTCTTGCTGCTTTTAGAATCATTTCTTTATCCTTGACCTTTGAGAGTTTGATTATTAAACGTCTGGAAGTAGTCTTATTTGAGTTAAATGTACTTGGTGTTCTGTAACCTTCTTGTACTTGACTATAGATATCTTTCTCTCTAGATTCGGAAAGTTCTGTTTTTATCTCTTTGAATAAACTTTCTATCCCGAGGTCTTTCTCTTCTTCTTCTTTAAGGGCAATAACTCTTTATATTTGCCCCTTTGAAGCTATTTTCTAGATCCTGTAGGCATGCTTTATTATTTTTTAATTCTTTTTTCTTTTGACTCCTGTGACTGTGTATTTTCAATGGCCTGTCTTTAAGCTCATTAATTCTTTCTTCTGCTCGATCAGTTCTGCTCTTGAGAGATTCTGGTGCATTCTTCATTTTGTCAGTAAAAATTTTCAGTTCCAGAATGTTTGCTTGATTCCTTTCATTTCAATCTCTTTGTTAGATTAATCTGATAGGATTCTGAATTCTTTTTCTGAGTTATCTTGGATTTCATTGAGCTTTCTCAAAACAGCTATTTTTGAATTCTTTCTGAAAGGTCACGTATCTCTGTCACTCCAGAATTGGTCACTGGTGCCTTATTTAGTTTGTTTGATGAGGTCATGTCTTCCTGGATGGTCTTGATGCCTGTGGATGTTTGTTGATGCCTGAACATTGAAGAGTTAGGTACTTATTCTAATCTTCATAGTCTGGGCTTGTTTGTACACGTCTTTCTTGAGAAGGCTTTGAAAATATTCAAAAGTAATTGAGTGCTGTGATCTAAGTTTTTGGTCACTGCACCCATAAGTGCATTAGACAGCACCTCAAGCCTAGTAGCACTGTTACTCTTACAAGCTCGTAGAAATACCACCTTGGTGGTCTTGGTTAAGATCTGGGAGAATTTCCTGGATTACCAGGCAGAGCCTCTTGTTCTCTTCCCTTACTGTTTTCCAAACAGACAGCCTGTCTCCATGCTGAGCTCCCTGGAGTTAGGGGAGGGGTGACATAAGCACTCTTTTGGCCACTACCACTGGGACTGTACTGGGTCACACATGAAGTCAGCATAGTACTAGGTCCCGTCCAAGGCCTGTGACAACTATTTCCTGGCTACTGCTGATGTTTATTCAAGGCCCAAGGGCTCTTTAGTCGGTGGGTGATTACTCCTGCTAGGACTTGATCTTTTCCCTTAAGAGCAGCAGGTTCCCTTCTGGACCAGGTTGGGTCTGGAAATGCCATCCAGGCGGTAGGGACTGAGATCAGGGCCTTTAAAAATCTGCTTCACGCTTTGTTTTACTGGGGCTGAGCTGGTGCCCAGGTTGCAAGACAAAGTCCCCTTTACTTTTTCCTCTCCTTTCGAGCCTTTGCCCATGGGCAACACTGCCCCAGGCCTGTGGCAACTATTGCCTGGCTACCACTGATGTTTATTCAAGGCCCAGGGGCTCTTTACTTAGCGAGTGGTGAGCTGACAGGCATGGGTCTTTTCTTTCAGGGGAGTGGGTCCCCTTCTGTCCCAGGATGGGTCTAGAAATGCCATGTAGGAGCCAAGGCCTGTAGTCAGGGACTTTAAGAGTTGGCTCGGTTCTTTATTTTACTGTGGCTGAGCTTTTGAACATTTTATATCTTATAACCCCAAGTTATAAGATAAAGTCCTTTGCCTCTCCTTTCTTCTAGCAAAGGAGTCTCTCCCCATGGCAACCACAGCTGGGAATGTGCTGGATCACACCTGAAGCCAACATAAAACTGGGTTTTGTCCAAGGCTCGTGGTGACTGCTGCCTGCCTACCACTGATATTTATTCTATTCAAGGCCTAAGGGCTGTTTAATCAGCAGGTAGTAAATTCTGCCAGGATTGGGTCCTTCCTTTCAGGGCAGCAGGTTCCCTTCTGGCCCGGGGTTGGTCTAGAAATGTCATCCAGGAGTTATGGCCTGGAATGGGGACATCAGGACTCTGCTTGATGCTTTATTTTACTGTGGCTGAGCTGGTATGCAAATTGCAAGACAAAGCCCTCTTTACTCACTCTTCCCTCTCTTCCTGGAGCTGTGAGCTGTGCTGCCTGGGATTGAAGAAGGGGCAGTACAGGCACTCCCTTGGCTACCCAGCCTGGTGTCTCACTGGATCATGTGCATCCCGAGTCCACTGACTCTGAGCCCATCCTAGCCCAGGAAGTGCAGTCTAGGCCACAAGGACTAGTTTATTGAAGACCCCAGAGCTCTTTAGCTTGCAGTGGTGGGGCTAGCCAGAACTCAGGTTCTGGCCGCTGGAATGGGCAACTCCTCTCTGGCTAGGGCTCATCTAAATGCTTCTTCTGTGGGCACCAGCTGAATTCTGCCCTGTGTTGCTTTGTGGTGTGAAGGGCCTCACTGAGTTCTAATGCAAAGTTCCATTATCACTGTGCTGTCTGCTTTCCAAGCACACAGATTCTCTCTTCCTGTGCCATGTGGTATTTCTGTGGGATGGGGGAAGGGTAGTGTCAGCAATTCAAGATTGTCTTTCCTACCTTCTTCAGTGCCTCTTTCCTTGATGCAATGTTAAAACCAGGTACTGTGATCAGTCCTAATTTTTGTTTCGTAAGGTCCTTTTGAAACTCGCCCAATTATCCCAAAGAGCTGATGTTTATGGTTTCTTTTGAATGAACATAGAAATTGATCCTCTATTCTTAAAACTTGAGAAAGTTATGTTTGTCTTATCGGAGTTCCTTCCTCGGGTAACTGAACTTTAGGCCTCCCAGATATTATCAAGGAACTGTGACTCAGCAGGTCACTGCATCTGGACAGTGAAAGGCCAGACCCCTCATTTATCAGGACTGCTTCCTTACCTCTCCCTAATTTCTGTTTTCCTGCATGTAGCTACATTACTTCCTTGTTATGTAAGTCCCCAGTTTCAGTTGGTCAGGGAGACAGATTCGAGACTGATCTACCATCTCTTTGGCTGCAGCACCCAAAAAAAGCCTTCTTCCCTGGCAATACTTGTTGTCTCAGTGATTGGCTTTCTGTATGGCAAGCAGCAGGACCTAGAGAAAGACCCTGGTGTTTTGGTAACACTTTCTTGTGTGGATAATTGTTCAATTTGGTGTTCCTGTGTGGAGGATGATTGCTGGAGGGTTCTAGTTGGTCATCTTGCTCTTCTTCCTCCCCATTCCAATATTTTGAGAATTTTATTATGAATGTATATTGAATTTTGTGAAATACTTTTCTATATCGGTTGCAATGACTGTGTAATTTTCTTCTTTTCTTGTAATATGATGGATTACAGAGATTGTTTTCAAATATTGAACCAGCCTTGCATCTCTGGGTAGTATATGCTTCTTTTATATATTGCTGATTTCTATTTGCTAATGTTTTGATAAGGATTATTGCTTCTGTATTTGTGAGGAGTATTGCTCTGTAGTTTTCTTTTTTGGGACTATCTTTGGTTTTGGTATCAGAGTAATATTAGCTTTATAAAATGAATTGAAAAGTGTTCCCTTCTTTTATATTTTATGGAAGAGATTGTGTAGAGTTAGTATTAATTCCTTAAGCCTTTGGTAGAATTCTCCAGTGAAATTATCTGGGTCTATAGATTTCCTTTTGGGGAGTTTTAAAATTATGAATTCAATTTTCTTAATAGTTATAGGGCTCTTTTGTCAAATGGTCTATTTTGTATTGGATAAGTTGTGGTAGTTTGTACTTTTCCAGGAATTGGTCCATTTTATCTAAGTTGTCAAATCTATGTGTGTAGAATTGTTCATAGTATTACCTTATCATTGTTTTGATATTTTCAGGGTCTGAAATTATATATCTTCTTTTATTACCTGATATTGGACATTTGTGTCTTTTTTTCTTGTTTAATTACTTCTCAGTCATTATAGAGATTTGTCAATATTATTGATCTTTTAAAAGAACCAGTATTTTGTTTCATTGATTTTTCTCTACTGTTTTCAGTTTTAAATTTTATTGGTTTCTGTTCTTATCTTTAGTGGGAAGAATAAGGAAAAACCTGCCTCCTTAGTCTTCTTGGAAGTGGGAGTCCTCTTGTATGCTTCTGATATGCCTATCAGAAATTTTTGGCATAACAAGATATTCCAAGTTCATCTTGTACCTCGCACCCCCGAAACATGAAATTAGTCATTTCTGCGAAAAGCCCTAGTTTTACTTAGGATCTCCATAGAATTTTGAAATGGGTGAGAACTATAGGTCTGCTCTCCAATAAATCTATTACTACATTATAATGAAAGCAAATCCCAGACTAAATTCTGCCACATATACAATATATACATTTATTAACTAAATTCTTATAAACAAAGTATCAGATAAAAAACTGTCTTGCAGGCTTGAGAAGTCCTAGCTTTTTAGTCTCCTAGATATTTTGAACACTGCTTCCATGATAGGTCACTATAGGTGACCTATAGTTACCTATAGTGTAATTTTCCATAGGCATGGTACTGATACCACCACTCCTACTCCCAACCTCCACTCCTCAGCCAGCACTGGGGAAAAGGAAGCTTCCAGAGTTCATATTGGCTCAGGACCAAGGAGGGGTTTTAACTGAGAGCATAACCCTGTAGGTAGAGTACCTACACATTGGATTATCTCACAAATTCCTGCAAGGGTGGGGAGTACCCTTAATATATTGACATAATCCAGGTATCTTGAATGCCTTTAATTTCACCAGTGTTAGCCCACTTTTGGTATTTGTTATTTCTAGTCAATAGGCCACTATTTTAATCAAGAATAAGCAAAGCACCCATTTTTGACAACCCCTTTTTGTAGCTTCTTCTGGAGAATGGGCTTTCTGAAGAGGACAGCTGACCACCAATGGACAATGCAATCTTGATGAGAATGCTTGTAGTACCAGGGTGAGAGCTTGACCTAAGCAACATTTATGCAGAATATCCCACTGTATGTATGCTAATCTAAAATTAGGAACCCTTTTAGATATTTCCAGAGGGGATACCATTATTAACAAGTGTTCACTGAGCAACTACTACCTGCCTTATGTTAGAGAAGGCTTGCTATAAGGAGAGAGAGCTCTTAGACCCTGCACTCCAGGACAACAGGGATAGGGTAAGCTAGTCCCCACTGTATCTCCTTTGCTGACTTCTAAGACCTCACAATAAACAGTGCCCGACTGAAGGCGGAAGACAAAAGGAAGGTTAAATTAGTCAAAGGGAACCCAGGGAGCTACTACTCCCAAGATAAAGAGTGTTAGAAACAGGAGAAATTGAATGAAACAGCTTCCTTGGTAAGTGCTGAAGATCTTTAAAGCAGCTCTCAGAGGAAAAGAATTAAGGGCTGAGATAGCCTTCACCTTATCACCTGTGATAGTAGCTACATCTTTTTCTTCCTGTTACCTGTATCTTAGCCCACTGGGGTGCATCTGTGAATCGCTGTCTCGCTTGCTATCTGTCTTTGTCAGTCTGTATCTCTGTGTCTCCTCCCTCCCTCCTTTCCTTCTCTTCTTCCCACCTTCTGTCCTTATTGCTCTCTCTTGTCTCTGTCATTTTGTCCATATGTCTGTTTCTGCTTGTTCCCATGTCTCTTCATCTCAGTCTGTCTGTATTTACCTCTCTGTTTCTGTTTCTCTTTCTGTGTCCGTTGCATTCACTCTCTCTCTTGCCTTTCCCTGTGTCTGTCTTTATCATTTCTGCCCCATTTGCCTTTCTGCTTCTGTTTCTCACCCTCCGTTCCTCACCCTGTCTCCCTCCCTCTTCCTGTATTATTCATCTGTCCTCTTTCTCATTCTCATCATGTGTAGCCACTGAGATGCTTAGACTTGGATGTATATATTATTATCCACCTTGATTATAGTTATTCATAATTATACATTTCTAAATACTTGGTACTTTCTTCCCATGATATAGAGGCACACATTATATTCCTGATTCCACCAGGGTGTCAAACAATTATCCACCCTCAGAGGTTTATTCCAAGGTACAAATTACCTGTGCAAATGGTGACCCTCAGTTTCCAGCAGGTGCTCCACTATGTATCCAGAACAACATGGGGAGCAGAGCATGGGCTGTCCCTGCTGTACGGTTAGATGAGATCCCCATAATGTCACCCATGGCACCTCCACCCTCCCTCAGGGCTCTTTGGGAACTCTGGGGTCATGATTTGGGATGAATTATCTTTTAAGCATTCCAGATGCTGAACTGGCTGCTTCAGACTGAGTGGGTTCGTGGTGTTTTGCAAGGGTGGCCATGGCCTGCCTACTCTTTGATGGAGGAGTACAGGTGACATCGCTGACCCACACAGCAGGACAGAACTCCACAACCTCCATGGGATCCTCAGCTATGACAAGATCATTCCATACTTTGTACTGAGTTTGTGGGTGAGAAGATAAGTTTATACAAGGTCTGGTAGGTATAGGAGAGAGGGAAGAGGCAGCTATCCACTTTTTAAAAATGCACTCTGGGATGGGAGTCTGTCTGCCAGAGGCCTTCCATAGATGCTGTGTATTTAGTCCTACCAACAACCCCACTCTATTAGTGAAATAACAGATGAAGAGAATTTAAAGAATGTTCCCTAAATCATACACCTAATAAGCTGCTACTCTGGAATTTGGTGAGCTCATATTCTTTCCACTTCAGTGATTTTCAAGCTTTTTTAATAAACAAAAAAGAATAGAAGCCTTTAGTTTTAAATGGTATCTTAGTTGGCATTTCAGTATTTAGAAGACCTAGATACTTTGCTGTTGTCATTCCTGAGGAGTAGGGTCCAGGGCCTCAGCACCTCTGCTACCACCAGCCATTTGTGGCAGCCCCAGAAACATGTCCATGAGAACAGGGTGAAGATTGACTCTGCCTGGGCCATGTGGCTCACTGGCAGTGAAGGGACAGGAAGAGCCAATAGGAGTATGCCTTGGCAGATTTGAGAATAGTTAGCACAGTGACCGTGGGGAGATAGTATGGGGCATGAAATAGGATTTGAGGTTAGCACAGTGACCATGGGGAGATAGTGTATGGGGCACGAAATAGCAACCTAAAGGAAGAAACTGAGGCACAAAATATAATTTTAAAGAGTTTCTTTGAGCCAGGGTGAGGACAGCTGCCCAGGAAACACTTCCCACTTACGGTCAGAAGTGCCCTTTTCGATCTTTGTTGCAAGTAATCTTTTAAAGGCAAAAAGAGGAAAACGGAGTGGGTGGATACAAGGTTGTTTGTTAGGAGTTTTCATTAGTTTGCATAAATAACATTGATCAGCAATTGGCTGTATATTGTTGAACTATAGAGTAGGGGTTATGGTGTCCAGTGTGCAGCATTGTGAGGTTAATGTATAGCTACCAGTGCTGTCAATCTAGAGTCCACATAGCAAGCAGCTTCAAGAGATGCTACTTGGCTCAAGGGGAGATGGGGACATGACTGCTGCTTCATTCCAATGCCTCTCTGGGCCCAATAATTTAGGGAGGGCTCACATTCCTCATATAAAAAGTTTAATTTCTTTCCCAACACATTGGACTGAAAGCTAAATAAGATGCTCGCAGTCACGTGCTCGCGAGTGCTTTGGACAGAGTGAATTCTAGGGGAGAAGGGAAAGCAATAATATTAGCCTGCTAATTAAAAAGGGAAGAAGACATGGGCTCAGAGTAGCTGGGTGACCTCCTCAGTGCCCCACAGTTAGTAAACAAGCCTGGCCACTGTGGCATGGGCCAGCAGCAGGAAGGAGGCCAGGCAGGCAGCCCATCTGTGAGTGGTGTCAGCATCTGCCTTCTACAAGGCGATGTGACCTGGGGCGTGTGTGTCAGACTCATGAGAAGCCTGGCCAGTATTCCACCCCCACAAAACCCGCTCAAGTACGGTAGAAGTAATAATGATTACATTAAGCTTTCTTGCTGGTCAAGCTCAAATAAATGTACATGTTTCCTAATAGAACAAAAAATAACAAAGGAGAATTAAATAGAATGGACAATAGTTAAGTCATATGCTATCAGCAGTTCACTGTATTCTCAGAGCCCCGCAACCACCTGCCGCAGTGACATTCACCATGTCTCTCCTCTCTGAATAGATTCAGGGAGACCTAACAAAGGCCTCTTCTGTTTCACATGTTTAACACAGAATCTCTTGTTTTTCCTGAAGTCTTTTATATTGAGGTACCAATGAAGTGTCTGTGCTCTGTGCCCCCATCCCACCTTTCCGAGTGTGAATTATATGTGAGTTCACGCACTGTACTTCTGCTTTGTGCTTTAGAGCCTGGTCTGGGTGCTGTTCTGAATGCTGGTGTGGTATAGGTGGCTTGAAAGTTTCCTGCTGCTGCTTTCAAACAAAATGATAAGAATCAATGGAGAGACAGCAGCAGAATGGAGAATAACGTGAATGGTGATCAAGGGGCAGCCAAGGCCAGCAGCACCAGGCAGCATGTTGGCATCAGTCACTCTTTAGCTGGTGTCCTTGAGGAGCCACTAGTCTCTGCACTGCGTTGAGTTCATCCTTATTACGGTGAAGTGCAGTGCCAAACTAAACCTTCCACTTAATTTCTTAGCATTAAATCAATTTCAGTGACTTCGCTAGACTCTCACTTGCCCCTGCAAATCTCTAAAGGGGTACTGAAACTGGCACCTAAACATGTCACTAAGTTGGTGAATATCCTTAATATATAATCTGTCGTGTATAGGTAATATTTGGTTCATATTGAAATAATCTTGTCTGAAATCAAAGTTAAAGAACAAATACGAAGTCCTGTTAACCCATCACATAAAATTTGGAAGATAATTATTAAGAGAGATTCTACGAAACTGTATAGTTTAAAGATACTGTGTTAAAACACACATTTTAAACGTCCACCCTGCACCTTATTACACTTGTGTCAGGCCTTGCAGAAGTTTCTTTAGAAGGGTTTTTGGGAAGGGCAAATGAAAGGTTAGGTAGATGTGATTAACTTGGTATTTAATACAAAACTCTAATCTAGGAGTCTTGACTGTTCTAAAATGAGCTAATAGCTATTGGAGCAAATTTATGTAGCAAATTGCTGTCTGCTGTATTCAGATTATTCCCTGAGCTCTGACTCATTCAGAAAGCACCAAATATCACGGAGACACACAATTATCATGCTTAATTAATGTTTGCAACCAAAAAGTGTAAGGTTGGAATTCTTAATATCACTGTGGATATTGAAGAGCTGAAATTGACTGGCTGTTATCTTGAGATTAATATATTTTCCCCAAGCCATACCCTGGGGTCAAAAGACAGAGTATTAAAACTATTTGAAAAATTCACTGCAATTAATTGCTTTAGGGGCTAATTTTTTTTTAATGTCTTGCTTCCTTACGCCTGTACTACTGATCGTTATAGCCTGCACACTTCGCCCATGAAGTGGTAATTCAGAGTGACAACTACATTGAAATGAAGCAAGTTAGTTAATCACCATGAAACTGTTCCTGAAATACCCTGTCCAAGTACTCCCTAGTCACAGGAGGTCTCTGATTACCTGATTTTCTCCTGAAGTTAGATTTTCATGTACAGAGTTGTAATTATTTTTATGTTAAATACGGGCCAGGGAAGGGCTAAAGTTTGGTTGGAATTGTTATCAGAGCCGTTCAGAATTTTTCACAGGAGACCATAGCAGTTCTCTGATTGTGTAGAGCCTTCATGGATTTGCTGCAGGGGTCCTAGGAAGCTGCTGTTGGCTTCATCCCTGCAACCTTGAAATACTGACAAGCTGGGAGTCTGGGTAGGGCCGTGGCAGTTATAATATGACTTGGTTTTCATCAACGCACGACCTCCAGCAACAAGAGGCTCAATCAAGAGGCACGTGCCCAGTCTTGTTTGCCCATTTTGGTTGACCTGCCTGGACAGCCAGGGTGACCTGCCCTTTGTCTTCCTTTTCTTTGTGAGTAGGTGGGCTATGCCCCGAACAGTCATGTGGTGTGTCCTCCTTTCAGAGAAGGCTTCTTTGGGACTAGTGAACTATGTGGGGCCCTGAACAAGTCTGCCTTTTAAAAGGGATACAGCAGCCAGCTGAGGGGCTAGGTACCACTCTCTAACCTGCCATAGCCCCTGCCTGTCTTGCAGGTTCCTTGATAGGCTGTGAATCATCCATGGCACATTTCTTATCCTTGCATGATTGTATATGCTTCTCTCAGTGGGGATATTTGTGGACCAAATAAAGTGCTTTCAAGGACTAAAGATAAAACCAAAGTATTCTAGCTCCTCTCAGATTGGCTATAAGAAGAAGGGAAACCCCTCAAATTCTAAATCTATCTACACTCCTTTTCAAGAGAATGGCATTGGGTGACTCCAAGGAAATGATTACCAATTAGGTAGTTCCCTGTATGGCCATAAACTCACAACCTGATGCTTGAAGTCATGACCTAGAGATATTGTGTGTGAAGATGCCTATAAGACAATGGCACTTACTGTTCTTACATAAATAATTCAGCAAATATTTAATTAGTGCTGACAGACACTGTAAGGTTACCACGGGGGATACAAATATACTCTTAAGAAGCTCACAGCATCATAGGGGAGAGACAGATGGACACACTTCACCATGCATTATCGTAAAGCAAAAATAGGGTGATGTGGCAGAAAGGAGAGAGTGGTAAGCTCCGCTAGGGTAAGTCAGATGAGACTTAAGGTGTGTCATGGAGAATGAGTAGTTCACGGGGGAGGAGGTAGAGGTGCACGTGGGGAGTGGGGAGAGGAGGGCACAGTGCGTACTGAGAGTGGTCTTTTTGGCAGGTGTCATGCTTCATGGCAAAAGTGGAATGAAAAATCTGTTTGCTTTTCTTTGGGTAACCATACCCTTACCTAGACTTCTGCAGGACAGTGGTCCTACATTATTCATCTGTGGGTGATGCAGAGTCAGTCACCCGCCCTGAGCCAAAACAAGGAGGGCAAGAAAGGGCAAAGCCCACTTGGGAGAGGGAAATGACCCACTGCTTGTAAAAGCTTGGTGTAAATGATTTTTTATTTACCATTCACTTCTCCCTTCATTAGAGTGATTTGTGGTTATAGCATGTTTTTCAACTATTATTCCATGAAATGTCACTATAAATTAGAAGAAGAAATAAAAAACCTACATTAGGCTATTTAGGTCACAGGAGAAAACTGAAACAGACAAATTTATCACATTTGTAGAGCCTAGGAGAAGCTGCTTAGAGGAGAAGCTGCATATGTGTCCCAGTGCTCGGAGTCAGTATGATAGAGGTCCTTCTTGCTCTTTGGTCTTCCTGATATTCATCATCAACTTAAGAAACATCTCCTAGTTCATGGATTAGCCTGGGCAACAAAACAAGACCTTGTCTCTTAAAAAGAAAAAAAAGAAACATCTCCTGATCTCTGTGCTCTAATATAGTAGGGAAGGATAATAATAACAGCACAGGGCTATTCGGTGGAGGAAGGAAAAGAAAGAAACCTGGAGATGGCTTGTTTGTGTCATATGGGTACACCAGGATGTCAGGCAGTAAGTGTAAATGATACAAGTCAATTGAAAAATGGAAACTTATTAGGTATTTATGTTTAAAACGCACACTGTGGAGTAAGATACACCCTGAAACAACAGATCAGCCAAATGTGAAAATAACCACTTTGGAAGTTGATTTTAAAACACATTATAGGTAGTCCTCAACTCAGGGTGGCTCAACCTGTGATTTTTTGACTTTATGATGGTGCAAAAGTGTTAAGTATTCAGTGGAAACTGTACTTCTGGTTTTGAATTTTGGTCATTTCCTGGGCTAGTAACAAGTGTGGGAGGATCCTCTTTCATGATGCTGGGCAGCGCCCCATCAGCAGCAGCTCCCAGTCAGCCACGTGACCTTGAGGGCAAACAAGATATTATTCTCTGCAGTGCTCTCCTGTATTCAATAAATTACGTGAGGTAGTCAGCACTTTATTATAAAGTCAGCTTTGTGTTAGATGACTTGGTCCAACTGTAGGATAATGTGTTTGGAGCACATTTAATGTAGGCTATGAGTATGAGGTTCAGTAGGTTAGATGCATTAAATGCATTTTCAACTTACAGTATTTTCAACTTACCATGGGGGCTGGGCAGCCCTATCTTAAGTCAAGGGGCGTCTATATTCTCTTCTTCCTCACCCCCAGCCTTCTCCCTGTTGTTCCCCAAGCACACAGGGCATAACCCTCACTTCATGCTCGACATGCAACCTTCCTTTTCTTCCTTCCCCCTCCTTTCTAGTGACATCTGATTCTGTTACCCTGTCTACGTCAAAAGGACCCCTTATTTCTAGTATTCCGTCTAGTACTCCGTTGACTTTTTCCATAGCTTCCTGAATGGAACACATGCTGAGGGTGAAAAAATAGAAAGTCTTTAGCCAATATATTGTAATTTACATACCACAGGCTGGCTGATGGGGATTAGGGGAGAGTATTATGTGAAAGTTGGTTGGTTATTAATTATCTGGTTATAAGGTATGGCAGCCTTCCTCTTTGACATATCTTTGATATACATTGTTTCATTACACAGATGTTAATTTTGTTTTGGGGATTATATAAGCATGTGGTCCATTTTAAAGCAATATTTTGTTTTTTCAGATTATATTTGTATTTCAGGAAAATGATTTATTTGATTTGTGACATGTCCATAAAGCTTAAGGTTTTACGATTTTAAGAGAGGTGCTAAAGATACATTTGATTGCTTCCTTTGAAATTTGTCTTTAAGCTTCACTCAGTCTGTGGTTGGCCTAATACATCCTAGTGGCTTCAAATAATACCTGTTCGTGGATGACTCACACCAGATCTCACCTCTGAATTCCAGGCATCTATATCCTGCATGAATCCTTTCTCTTCTGGAAGTCTGTGGTTTCGGCCTGCATGGTTGTAATGGCCTTTGATGGATCTTCCCACTCCCATGCTTGCTACCTCCATTCTGTTCTCTGTATTGCAGCTAAAGCAACTTTTCTTGATGTACACCAGTACTTTATCCCTTTTCAGGACGTGCCATTTATTCTCAGCATTTAAGCAGTAAGAATATAAATACCAAAAAAAGAAACCTCCAAATGTTTCATTAGTACCCAGCCAAGAGTGTCTCTGTCTCAACCCCCTTCACTTCTGTTCACCTAGCTTTTTTCCTCTTTAGGAACTGGAAGGCACCGCATAGCCCTGGCTCTGTGCTCATGCCTGTATTTGCCATATTTATGTTCCTTTCATCTTTTATATTAGAGGCACCTACTATTGGTTCTGCCCCCAGTTGTGCCTGATTTTCTCTCAGGTCCTCTTTAGATGAGCAAATGATTATACGAGTGCTTGTAGTGCTGTGCCCCTCAAATCCTTTTTGAAAATAGAGTATATTGAATGCTCAACTCAATTTAGTGCATAAGAACAAAAATACAGATGCTGGTTATAAAACAGAAGTAGATGTAAGTCAACCTGACAGACTGAAAATTTTGTCTTTATAGTCTTCCTTTTCTGTTAATGTATGGGAAAAGAAAAGTAGATTTCCTGCTTTTTTCAATTTGCAAATGATTTTCAATTTGAAATACCTTAACGTAAAAAAAAAACATTCTTTCTGTGGCTTTAGAATTTGGATTGTTATTAACAAAAAATAATAGGAAATTCATTACCTTAATAATCTCTAGTCAACAGGGTTTGAATGACTTATAAATTAGTGATTTTTAAAATCTAAAGACTCATAAAAACACATTTCTTGAGATCCACACTTATCATATTTAGGTTTATTACAGTTTAGCTTAAAATGGCCTGGTAATATCCTGGTTTGGGTTTTACCCTAGTACTAAGTATTGACCAAAGGGGGAAGAAAATGAGCTAGCAATTGAGTCTTGTCTGGTGAGTGAGCTCCTTCGAAAACTTTAAGTATAGATTATGCCAATACATTTTCTAAATACTGTAGGGATCAATATCCTAGTTTATCTTGTCTGGGCTTTGACAAAATAAAACTCCTTAGATCACACAGTAGGTATGTGATCAATATATCAACAATACTTGAAAAGTTTTTAAAATTGGACAAAACAAAACGTTTAAACCAAGATCTCACATGTTGGGAGATGAAGGATGTGGAGGGCTGGTTATCAACCCATTGTTCTGAATCTGTGAGTTGGCATCCCTGTGTCAGCCATCCCCAGTTCACCAGGATCTGTCAGGGAGATCTGGGTTCCAGCTTCACATTCTCTAATTTGCTTTTGAAAATCTGTCTTTCCATTTTCTATCAGTTCCTGCATGTATTCCAAGAGTAATAGAGAGATGCATGACCCCAACCAGCATTGACATGAAGAAAAATTACTAGCAGTTACTTTGACACTTGGAAATGGCAGCCTGAGAATCAGAATTTGGAATTTGCTGCTCAAACATCCCTTGGGCTACTTCCTCCTAAACTTCCACAAAAGTTGACAGCTATCCACTTATAAGGATAGTATTGCACCCTTTTCCATGGATTTGAGAAGTTCAGCAAATGAGGCAACAGAATAGTTGATTATGGAGTTTTCAAATTGGCCATTTTTCAGTGATTAAACACAAAACAGATCAGTTTTGTGTTTAATCAATAAAACAGGCCAAGATCAATATCTTGGCCATGTAAACAGACTAGCAAAACTTGAGGTGCAGGTTAATGAAGACTAAAGTTGCAGGCCAGATTTTAAAAGCATGAAAACACCAAAACAAACACTAAGAACATAAAAAAAAAGCCAGTGTTTGAATTTCAAGGTATTAAGAACAAGTACAATTAAGCTGTGTATATTGGCCATTGTAAAAGAAGGAATCTCCCTGTGACAGATACAGTCCTGTCTTTTCTAGGGCAACCTGATATCTCATACTGATCTGTTTTTAGACCTGGTGAAATGTTACTGTAGGCATTCCTCATGAGTCGAAAATTCTACCACAGAACTATCCATGTTACAAAATAAATTCTTTTTTTACAAAACAAAATTTTTTCTTTAAATACTGCAGCTCTTTTAGTCTTTTATATGAAACTTTCTTTCTCTTTTCTTTTTCTTCTTTTTCTTTCTTTTCTTTCTCTCTCTCTCTCTCCTTCTTTCTCTCTTTTCTTCTCTCTTTACTTCTTTCCTTTTCTTCTCTCCTCTTCTCTTCCATCCCGCCCCTCCCCTCCCCTCCCCTCTTCTCTCATCTCTTTTGACAGGGTCTCTGTTGTCCAGGCTGGAGTGCAGTGCCACGATAATGGCTCACTGTAGCCTCAACCTCCCAGGCTCAATCAGTTCTCCCACCTCAGCCTCCAGAGAAGCTGGGACTACAGGTGTGCACCACCACACCCAGCTAATTTTTATGTGTTTTGTATAGACCTAGTTTCACCATGTTGCCTGGGCTGCTCTTGAACCCCTGGGCTCAAGCAGTCCACCGGCCTCAGCTTCCCAAAGTGCTGGGATACAGGTGTAGCCTCTGCACCCAGCCTGTATCTGTAATTTCATAAACCTTCATAACCTCTCCCATGAGCTCCACTCCCAGCCTGATGCCTGCTTGACATCTCTACTTAGATGTTTTATAGGCATGCTCTGTCTGAGCTTGTTCACACAGAACTCTTGAATTCCCACCGTGTACCTAACACCTCTTGCACCCTTCTCTATCTCGATAAATGTCACAACCACCCAGAAAGTAGCTAAAATGAACAACTTAGGTGACTCTTCCTTTCCTTTCTACTCCTACATCATCACAACATCTGACAGTCCTGCCTTCAAAATACATCCCAAGTCCATTCAGTTCTCTCCATCACCACTGTTTCCACCTTCATCTAAGCCATCATTATCTCCTAAACGATTACTGTAACTCCCCTGCTTCCACTCTTTCCTATCATATTGCATTCTCATAAAGTGGCCAGAGTGATCTTTGGAAACATAAACCCAGTAATTCAATATTCGTTCTTTGCACTAGAATAGAATCTCTCAGCTCCTTACCTTGGCCTGACCCTGCATGACCTGATGCTCACCTGCTTCGCTGGCCTAATTTCATGCTACCTCCACTAGAGATACACTGGTGTGTTTTCACCTGGGGCCACTGCAATTATTCTCATATTCCCCAAAGAGTTTTTTTGTGGTTGGTTACTTGTCATCATCCAGGTCACAAATGTCACCTCCCGCAAGAATCCTCCCCTGAACCACCTATTTAAAGTGACTCCCTCCAGTCCCAGCTACTTGGGAGGCTGAGGCAAGAAGATTGCTTGAGGCTGGGGGGTCAAGGCTGCAATGAGCTGTGATGGCACCACAGCACTCCAGCCTGAGCAACAGAGCGAAATGCTGCCAAAAAAGAAAAGAAAAAAAAGAAAGAAAAAGTAAATCCAAGAAGGGCTAGGAAAGCCAGCTAATCTACCTTGTTAAGAATTGCATGTGAAGAATGGAATTCAGAAGTAAAGCACACATTAGTGAGGGGACATTATTCTCATCGGTTTTTCCCAATTCCTGAGTCTTTTTGGTGGGTGGTTTTGAATAGAGATGTCCAGAAGTTGTCTTGTCAAGACCTTTATCAATCCAGTCTTACAAGACTAGGAGGAAAGGAGAGAAGTTAGATGTACTTTGAGCCATGAGGACTGGTTGTGGAAGCATCAGAAGGGAGTGATCTGAAAGGTGGAGAGAGCAACTGAGGATTCTTTCTTACAAGTTCTTGAGGAGGAGGGACCCTTCACACACCTATCATTACTGACTCTAGTGAAGGGGACCAGGAAGAGGAAGGATGAGTGGTCTCTTGGTTCTCTGAGGTTATTCTGTGACATGGGTTCACTTTTATTCTTATAACCAAATATCATCTTTAACACATCACTAGACAAGACTTGAGATAGTGGTGTTTTAAGCAGAGAATGGTAACTTTCTCTTTAAGTTCCTAGGTTTCCCTAAAGTAGAAGATACTAAAGGAGTTTCTTTTGTCATAAATATATGTGATATAAAATTTACCATTTTAATCACATTTAAGTGTATAGTTTCAGATGCATTACATACATTCACATAGTTGTGTAACCATTACCACTATTCATCTGCAGGATGTTTTCAACATTCCAAACTGAAACTCTGTTCCATTACACAATAATTCCCTGTTCCTCGCTCCTTCTGGCCCCTGGTAACTACCATTCTGTTTTCTGTCTGTATGAAGTTGACTGTTCCAGGTACCTCATGTAAATAGAATCATGCTATATTTGTGTTTCTGTGTCTGGCTTATTTCATACAGCATAATGTCTTCAGAGTATAGGTTGTAGCATGAATCAGAATTTTGTTCCTTTTTATTTTTTAATTTTATTGGCATAATAATTATATTTATGAGCTACATGGTGATGTTTTAATACATACAATATATAGTGATCAAATCAGAGTAATTAGCGTTTCTATTATCTCAAATATTTATCATTTGTTTGTATTGGGAACATTTGATATCCTCCTTCTAGCTATCTGAAGCTATATATTGTTGTTAGCTATAGTCATCCTCCAGTGATATGGACACTAGAACCTATTCCTTCTATCTAGCTGTAATTTTGTATCCTTTAACAAATCTCTGCCTGTTCTCTCATTCCTCTTAAAGCTGAGGAATATTCCACTGTACGTGTACACCACATTTTGTTTATTCATTCATCCGTCGATAGACACAGGTTGTTTCCACCTGTAGCTATTGCAGATACAGCTGCTATGAACATGAGTGCACAAATATCTCTTCACGTCCCTGCTTTTAGTTCTTTTGGGAATATGCGTGGAAATGGAATTGCCAGATCATATGGTAATTCTGTGTTTAATCTTTTTGAGGAAAAATACTCAAGGGATTTTAAACTCACAAGCCTATTGGACAAAAAGTTCATGTATTTATTGTTTCATATATGTCATATAGTGTATTAGGCATCAGAGAATGGAAATAAATGGGACAAGGCTCCTCTCAAGAAACACAGAGCCTTAGGATGAGGGACATAGTCAATAGATGCATAAGTAATTAGCTATTATACCCTGTGTTCAATTCTGTAATAAGGTATGTATAGAGTACTATGGGAGTGCATCATAATAATAGTGATTTCTAGTGTTTCTGAAGATAAAATCTCATTGGATGTTGTCTGAGATAGACAAATTCTGCTGAATTCTGGTTAATAGTGGATCATGCAGTATAGAAGTTCTGGTGCACAAGTTTTTGTTGCACATTTGGTTTTTTAATAGCTAACTCAATCCTACATGTCTCTCTTTTGTTTTATCTTCCTCTAGTGGTTTTTAATTGCCAACAGATCCTACAAAGTCAGTGCAGCAAGCTCTTTTTTCTTCAGTGGTGTATTTGTTGGAGTTATCTCTTTTGGTCAGCTTTCAGATCGCTTCGGAAGGAAAAAAGTCTATCTCACAGGTAATCTATTAGAGTATTCGTAAACTGTATGAGAGGGCTTATTTCTCTAAGATTCTTAGGGAAATAATAAGGGGACTGTTTCCTTAAGGTTCTCCAGGAATTGGGATATGGACAGAGAACTGATCTTTATTACCCTGGCAAGAGGCCAAACTGCAGCTCAAGTTGCTTCTGGCCAGGCACTTTTAAGTTACTAGCCCACCTAGTTAAAGTCAGATATTTGTGTTATAAACCTTTCATAGGTGATGGTGCTTTCTGCAAACCCCCAATTTTAGTTGATGCCATGTTTGCTAAGGAGAGAAGTAAGAGACTGTGACAGTGTACTAGGCCCATTTCCTTATATCTCTCTGTGTTGATTCATTTCAAATGAGCCCTACAGAACTTGGCCTAGTGCTCTTGACAAGCTGAGTATGAGCAAGGATTTTTCATTTTCCAGCATTATTGTGAATAATTGAAAACTGTCTATGATTGACAGAAACCATGTAATAAAGTAAACCTTGTGTTTTTTTAAAAAAATAGTTTCCAAGAGAAGCTGTTAAAAAAAAAAAAACAGCTGGCCAGGCACGGTGGCTTACGCCTGTAATCCCAGTACTTTGGGAGACTGAGGTGGTTAGATCACAAGGTCAGGAGATCGAGACCATCCTGGCTAACACGGTGAAACCCCATCTCTACTAAAAAATACAAAAAAATAAAATTAACCAGGCGAGGTGGCGGGTGCCTGTAGTCCCAGCTACTTGGGAGGCTGAGGCAGGAGAATGGTGTGAACCCATGAGGTGGATGGACCTTGCAGTGAGCCAAGATCGCGCCACTGCACTCCAGCCTGGGCAACAGAGTGAGTCTCCATCTCAAAANGGAGACTGAGGTGGTTAGATCACAAGGTCAGGAGATCGAGACCATCCTGGCTAACACGGTGAAACCCCATCTCTACTAAAAAATACAAAAAAATAAAAATTAACCAGGCGAGGTGGCGGGTGCCTGTAGTCCCAGCTACTTGGGAGGCTGAGGCAGGAGAATGGTGTGAACCCATGAGGTGGATGGACCTTGCAGTGAGCCAAGATCGCGCCACTGCACTCCAGCCTGGGCAACAGAGTGAGTCTCCATCTCAAAAAAAAAAAAAAAAAAAAAAAAAAAACCAGCTCAGAAAATTTAAGTTTACAAGCGTTTATTTTACAAGCTAATGAATATAATTTATTACTTTGATCAAATGCTATTTTGCCTCTGGATTATTGAATATTGTTCTCTCTTTCTAGGTTTTGCTCTTGACATCTTATTTGCAATTGCAAATGGGTTTTCCCCCTCATATGAGTTCTTTGCAATAACTCGCTTCCTGGTGGGCATGATGAATGGAGGGATGTCGCTGGTGGCCTTTGTCTTGCTTAATGAATGTGTGGGCACCGCCTACTGGGCACTTGCAGGTACTACTTAAATCATGCAGCTCTGGACTGGGTGAGCAGCTCCAGAAAATCTTATAGGAACCCAGTTTAATCCTAGAGTCTGGAAATGTATTTGGACTTGAGGTACTTCGTCCAACTATTAGATTTGCTTTTCTGAGTTGGTTCTGTATGACCCTGAACAAGTCATTTTATTAATATTCCTCTGCAGACACTCTCCCTGGGGGCCTGCTTCACATGTGAGCTTGCCACCCGCCTCATGGACTGCATACAGATTACTGTGGAGAGTATTGATTTCCTCAGAAGGACACCAGCAGCTTTTTACAACTTAAACTGAAAAATAGTTCAGACATAGGATATACTAGAAACTCCTTTCTTACAGCCTTCTTATTCTAATTTATTAAATCTTTGTTTCACCTCCCTTTTTTGTTTTTACTGCTCTCAAGTCAACATAGTACTATTGTAGCATTTCTTTATCAATACTTAATTTCCAAAATTGAGACTGTATTCTGAATTATTTTTGACCATCCCATTATTTTCTCAAGAACTACATAGATAGTAAAATAAATGATTTTAATTAAAAGGTTATTTGACTTCAAATATTGTGTCTAAGACTTTATAGACTTAGGTTTGCAATGATAACTTTTTGTTTCTTTTACTTTCATTCACTTGACAATGATTGAATGTTTCCCATGGATGTTCTTATATGGATATGGGAAACAGGTTGACCGTGTGACTGATAGAAATGTGTCCGCAGGAGGATCTATATGAGAATACCATTCCTTAGAACCTGATGCACAGTGCCAGCCATCTCTTATGTACCAGCTACCATGCTAGGCATTTGACATCTATCTGTAATATTCCCAGAGCTTAGTTAAGGATTCCTACCTTCGTTTTATGGATGAGGAAATTGAGCCTTTGAGAAGTGAGGTGACATGCCCGTTTTCAGCAGCTGCTAACTGACAGGGCCAGAACCGCAACCTGGGTCTTGATGACACCCAGGTCATCCTTCCGCTGTTTCCCAAAGACTCTCCTCTTGGAACTTCAGCATGTCACCTCATGTGAGTGCTGGCCTGGTCAACCTGTTATTTCTAATTGGTATTGTTTTTGAAGTTGTATGGGCTATTGTATCGAACTGGAAGACACAGGCTAAATAAAGTAGACTTGTGCTCTGTTTGCATCTCTACTAAACTGCTGTCAAGCTGAAGGATCCATAGGGTAGGACCAGTTGGAACTAGGCTGGGGAGGAAGAGACACAAGCTCCATCCTCTCCAGACAGGCTTGCTTCTGGTCTTACAGTGTTGCCTTAGGATTCACCTTGTCTGTAGCAACTTCTAAAGCCTTTTTGGAACTGGTCCTAACCTAGGATGAGTGAAAGAGCTTCCTCTGAGTCTTCAATTTGCATTGAGACTTTAGGGTCATTTTTCTAAATAGTATGGCCAATTTCCTGGGACTTTCTAAACAGTTGGTAATGATGGTGATCATGTCTACTCCCTGTATCCAGGGAAGGGATAAAGGCACTCTCTCCTTTGATTTCAGTTTTTCTGAGGTCCAAAGTTGTGCTCATGTAGAGCACCATGAATACATATTTTTCTTGTACCTCTTACATTTCTCTATTAAAGTATTTATATTTGATTTTAGTTGTTGCATGAAGATGCTGTTTTATAAAAGATGTATACACTCCCATCCTGCCAGATTATCTAAGTATTTTTCCTGTCCTGTTGCATGTGTTAGGTGAAAGGACCAACCCTGGTCTCTTGCTCTCTTGCTAGTTGCCTAAAGCCAGTGAAAAGAGTCTCCTTGAAGTATTTTGAACTCTCATTCTTATCCTTGATGCTGGGTTAAGATAAGACTATCAAAATTTCCGTAGCAAAGTGAAAAGGGAGAGAGGAAGAAAAACTGTAGCAGTGAAACCAGATGGTTGCCAAATTCAATGTGAAATTCAGAGCAAGTGTGAGAGTTCCCTGAAGACCAGTACACAGCCCTGCACCCAGGGCAAAAGTAAGGCTCTGATAGCACCTGGAACTCTTTTTGAGTAGCTTCCTTCTCTCTCTCATGAACCCGAGGTCTTCCCCAGGGTTTTGTTCTTGGTCTTTCTTTGCAAGCTGGTTTCTTTCCAGAATGATTTTATCTACACCTGTGGCTTCAAATACGCTTATGAATTGCAAGAAGTCAGAGAAAAGCATAAATGTTCAGGAATAGGGGATTTGCTGGAAATAGCATGATTATTTGGCAATGAAAATTAGTTTGAAAAATTATGCTTATTACAAAATAATATTTGCAATGTGTAAAAGACAATATGTAAACATATACCAAAAAGCACGAGTACAAACTGCAAGCATCCATTTTGACCTGTTTGTAGTGTAGTACTTAGCAAAAGGATTTTCAGCTAATTGACTAAAATTAAAAGTGAAAACAAAAAATACTGAAGCTGTGAAAATTCCATATTAGTATATTTATTATTTGTTTTCTTATATTAATATCTTCCTATAACAATGCTCATTGTAAAAAATAAGAAATATATGCACACTTCATCAAACTAAAGAATACATATAGTCCTATTCCCCTAGAGACAACCATGGTTAACATATTGCTGTGTATGCTTCCAGAGCTTTTCCTTTGCATGTCTGTTCCACAGCATTCATTTATTAAATGGATTCTGCCATGTGCCAAACACTGCTTTTTTTTAGATAAAAAGGTGGAAAAGATAAGGATGGTTTGGGGGAGGTTCTTGCTCTCATGGAGCTTATGCTTTACTTAGGAAAGGTGGAACAAATTGATAATTTCTGAAAGTTAGAAGTACAATGAAGAAAATGAAGGAGGGTAATGGGCTAGATAGTAATTGCAGGGAGTAGCTACATTAAATAGGATAGTTAGAGAAAACCTCAGTGTGGGCATTTGATCTAAGATATGAATGATTAGGAAGACCTAGGCCTGTGAAATTCTGGGAGAAGAATATTCTAGCTAGATGGAATGGCAAAGACCCAGGACTTGAAGCAGGAAGGAACTTCTTTGAAAAGGTTCTCATGACTACAGGGTAGAGAGTTAGGGAAGGAGTGAAGTAAGAGGTTGGGAGGGACCAGATGATACAGGGCCTGTGATGGGCCAAATGAGGAATTTGTTTTTTTACTTGAAGTACAGTGGGAAGCCAGTGGGGCATATTAAATACAGGAATGATAGGGTCTCATATACAGAAAGATTGCTCTGGTAGGTACAGAAATTGAGGGATCATTTAGTAGGATGCTATAGTTGGCCACGTGAAACCAGTGGTGACTTAGACAAGATGGAAGCAGTGGAGAAGAAAGAAGATGTGTTTGAGCTGGATTTTGGTGGGAAAGTGACTTGCTAAAGGACAAGCAGCGATAGGGAGAGCAAAAGAACTCAAGGAGACTTTATGGTCTTTATTTGAAAACCAGATGGATTACTGGTACCATTTACAAAAATGAAGTCATAACTATATACTCTTTTCTAGCCTGCTGAAATTTAACTTTTTTTTTTTGAGATGGAGTCTGGCTCTGTCGCCCAGGCTGGAGTGCAGTGGCCAGATCTCAGCTCACTGCAAGCTCCGCCTCCCGGGTTTACGCCATTCTCCTGCCTCAGCCTCCCGAGTGGCTGGGACTACAGGCGCCCACCACCTCATGCGGCTAGTTTTTTGTATTTTTTTTTTATTAGAGATGGGGTTTCACCGGGTTAGCCAGGATGGTCTCGATTTCCTGACCTCGTGATCCGCCCGTCTCGACCTCCCAAAGTGCTGGGATTACAGGCTTGAGCCACTGCGCCCGGCCAAAATTTAGCTTTTACTAGTGTAAACTGAGCAGGAATAGCAGAATTGAAATTAATTAAAAATAAGCAGGGAATAAATTTTAAAATAGGCCTAGTATGTAAAGGCATATACATGGTTATAAAGCCACCTATGATACTCCAGAAGAGATGACTTGAAATGTTTATTTTTTATTAATTTTTTTAAACCAAATAGCATGGAGCCTTATTATATTCATCTCTATGCCTTCTCCCTGTTGTCGTTTACAGGCATATATGTGCAGCTTCTTGCTGGACATTAGATGTGAATATTATTGACTCCTTAAATAAAAAATTATTACTTTCTTTCCACCTAAAAGCTACCTTATTTTCTGAGACCTCTGCCTATGTCATCACAGAATTTAAGGTCACCAAACTAGATAACTTTGAATCATTTCTTCTTGTCCATCATGTCCAGTTGATGCCAGATCTTACTGATTGTGATAGAGGCTCAACTTTAATGAGCTCATATGTAAGGGAAAATCATTTGGTTAGGATAACTAGACTATGAAGAGCCAGGCATTGAAGATGCCCAGAATCAGAAAGTCAGATGCTTCTCATTTCAGCTCCCCATCCTCTCTGAGAAACTTCCTCTGCGTAGTCAGAGACAGGGCCCAGCAGCTCCAAGTCTAGTGTTTAAAATCTTGTGTAAGGCCTCTGATCAGCTCAGCTGATTGAAGTCACCCTGCAGTTAAAGGAACTATAATTGGCAGGCTCCATTTGAACCACAGAGATGAAGTCAAGGAAGTCAGTTCTCCAACAGCGGGTGGGGCATTCTTGGAATTAGGAAGGAGAACCAGGTAGAAAATATTCTGTGATAGATTCAACAGGAGGCTTTTAGATCGCCTTTTTTTTTTTTTTTTTTTTTTTTTTTTGAGGTTAATAAATAGAAGGGCTAAATCCAGATTACATTAGGACAATATAACCAACATTTGTATAACATGCATTATTTCATCTGAAACTAATAAAAACTACCCTTTGAGGTAGGCACTATTATTTCTATTTCACCAATAAGAAAACTGAGGCTCAGGGACATTTAGTGATTTGCCCAAGGTCAGAGTAGTATGTAGCAGAACTGGCCTCTGAACTTGGTCCCTCTGAAACCATCCCATCCTCTGGGCTTTCTTGTTTTTGCCTACATTGTTGTCAAGGGATACTGAGTGCTCAGGACTATTCTGAGCAACGACAGACAAGAAGTCTTATTCTTGGAAGCCAGGTGCTGTTTGATCTACAGCAGTGAACCTTTAGTAGCTATTGACTGTCTTAAATTTCCAGGAAACTCGCGCTGTCCTCATCCCACGACTCATTGGACCACATATTCTGAATATGCTGTCACATCAGGTTCCCTTTCTAGCTCTCCCTTTCCTTACTAGGTCAAACAGTATACAAGCCATTACTTATTTGTTATAAAGTAATAAGCTATGGATAGGAATCAAAGGAAACACATGTATTACAAGATTATTATTTTTGTAACAAGATCAACAAAGTTTTGTCACTGCGGAATGCCCACAGAAATTGACTTTCCATAGAAGGGAGATAGAAGAGAGGAATGGTATAGAATATAGGCCTCCCCCCAGACAGGCCTGGGCACAAATCCTGGCCCTGCTGCTTACAGCTCTGTGTCCTTAAGCAGCTTCACTTAAGCACTCTGAGCTATTTTCCACTTTAGTATATGGTTGATAATGGTACCTACTTCATAGGACAATGTATGTGAAACCATTATGCTTAATAAATAATAGCTATTACTACCACTAATAGCAATAGTGGCAGTTATAGAAAGTGGGTTAGAGGTACAGAATTTGCAAGAATATTGGGCAAGCCTGTGGGTTTAATACTCATTTCAATATTTATTTCAAAAAGTGTAAGGTTCTTTACAATTCCATGGTTGGTATTTTTCTATCATCACGCTGACAAAAATCCATGCTTAAGGGAGCTTATTTTCTACTTGGGAAAGACAGACAGGAAACAAATAAATACAAAATGTCATGTATCCTATAGTAATACATTAAGTAGGGAAGGCAGTAGGAAGAATTGGGAGAGTGAGTTGTGATTTAAGAAACTTCGGCCGGGCAAGGTGTCTCACGCCTGTAATCCCAGCACTTTGGGAGGCTGAGGTGGGTAGATCACAAGGTCAGGAGTTAAAGGCTAGCTTGGCCAAGATGGTGAAACCCCATCTCTAATAAAAATACAAAAAAAAAAAAAAATTAGCCTGGTGTGGTGGTGGGTGCCTATAAACCTAGCTCCTCGGGAGGTTGAGGCAGAGAACTGCTTGAACCCAGGAGCCTGGGAGGTGGAGGTTGCAGTGAGCGGAGATCTCGCCACTGCACTCCAGCCTGGGCGACAGAACGAGACTCCGTCTCAAAAAAAAAAAAAAAGAAAAGAAAAAGAAAGAAAGTTAAAGGACAACCTGTGTGATAAAGATTAAGTTTTGGTATTGCAATAACCTCATGACCTAAAAACTGTATTACCCCTATGGCAAAAGTATTTCCAAGCCTTACCCACAGGTTCAGGCAAATGTCAGCACCACAGGCAATGCAGAAAGCATTTTGGACAAATTCTTAAAATGTGTATGTCCCCATATAGTTTGTATTTTTCGTCTGTCCTCCCTTTATTTCCACTAATTTTCTGACCTCGATGATACTTTCATTCACTGATGTTCAACTTAGTGTAGACTTTTTTTCTTTTCTGGTGTGCCTCTTACACTTGCCAGCGTAGGGCTGACATCTCACCAGGAAGAAATTGGCTCTGTGACTTGGGGTTGGAAATGGTGCCGCAGATGGTGCTTTCTCCAGTGACAGTTCTCTTTTCCCTGAATTAGGATCGATTGGCGGCCTCTTCTTTGCAGTTGGCATTGCCCAATATGCCCTGTTAGGATACTTCATCCGCTCCTGGAGGACCCTAGCCGTTCTGGTTAACCTGCAGGGAACAGTGGTCTTTCTCTTATCTTTGTAAGTAGTTTTTCCTCTTGGCGTTTTAACTTAAAAAGCCAAAGCAATGTCTTAAGAAGATGTGGGTCAATGAGCAGCATTATTCCCTTTCAGGAGCTTGCCTGCACTGACTTTGGTGAAGAACTAAATTCTGCAAGTGCTCCAATTCTTGGCAGCTCCTGGGAAGAGAGATGCTTAATTAATTCAGAATGCAGGTATCCCTTGTTTAAAATAACCTCTTAATAGACTGCATTGTAACAACCTTCACCTTGTTGGCATAGGCAACCAATTGCTTTTTTAACCTAACACCTCAACCTTAAAGGTCTTCAGGCTGGATCACATTATGTACTAGGTGTGTGACTGAGGTATGATTTTGTAGAACAGTGTACTCATATTGGATATGTAGTGACAACTGTTCATCTTACAGATTAGTGTCATTTCAGGGCCTCTAAATTTTGACTCTGAAAGAGTCTTAAATACAGAAGAAATCCTTAGAGTGCAGGGCCTCATAGCAGTGGCAGGATGATTCCCTGGTCAGGGAAGGACTCTGTCAATGACTGCCCAAGGTGTCATACCATGGCTTTCTAAGACACCCAGATGCTACAGGCAAGCCACCAACTTAGTAAGCCCATTTCACCAGAAGTTTTTTTTTTTTCTTTTGAGCTACAGTTTCACCCTTGTTGCCCAGGCTGGAGTGTGATGGTGCAATCTCGGCTCACTGCAACCTCCGCCTCCCGGGTTCAAGTGAATCTCCTGCCTCCCGAGTAGCTGGGATTACAGGCATGCGCCACCGTACCCGGCTGATTTTGTATTTTTAGTAGAGACAGGGTTTCTCCATGTTGGTCAGCAGACTGCTCTTGAGCTTCTGACCTCAGCTGATCCGCCTGCCTCAGCCTCCCAAAGTGCTGGGATTACAGGCATGAGCCACCGCACCCAGCAGAAGTTTTTATGTGGTATATGAAAGGCTTTTCTTCCCTGAGATATCAGATCTCTGATGGTAATCATCAAAATCTTTAACATAAACAAAATTTTCAGCTAGTATTTCCTTCCTTCATCTATGCCATAAAGTGAAGGAGACCTGTAGTAGTGTTTTAATTCAGACAGCTCTTTATTTACTCTTTATCTGGGTTCTAAATTGAGATTTGGTGGGGACTAAATTGAAATTTTCATACATTTTGAAAGCAAGAGAATGTTAACTGCAAAATGAGTAGAGTAGAAGTACCCTGTATTTTAAAATAAAATTTATTAAATGTATTTTAGTTACATGAATTTGAGTGAGATAATTTTATTAGAAGAAACTAATATGATTTTATTAACTTGTATATTGTCAATGTTTGAAAGTAATAAATGGATGCCTACTATAGTACTTTGAATTAATAAACATTTATGTAAATATTGATGAATAAATAAATTTTCTTTTAAAACGTTTAGTAAATTTCCTACTTCTCCATCTTGTCGGGCTCTCATCTCCCCTTTGATAGTAGCACCACTTCACTAGATGATCTGGCTGTTCTTTTTTTGAATATATAGTCTGAATTAGTTACTGCTTAGTGCTAGGTGGAGACATCTCCTCATTGGGAAGTGAGTTCTGGTCATGAAAAATAGAAAGCAGAGAGAAAAGAACTCATGAGACTAAAGTATTTACTTACTCCACTGAGCCTGGACCATAAGGCTTCCCACAGCCAGCCTCCAATTTATCTTTCTTAATTTATTCCCATCCCATGTTCAGGCACACTGTACTACTTGTTCCTTTTCTGCTCCATGCTGCTACTCAGTGCTGTGCCTGCTTTTTCAACAATCTGCCCAGATCCTCTTATTGGATAAGTACGCCACTGTCCTGATTTGCTCAAATGCCGTCCACCCCATCTTTTCCTGATCATAGCCTCAGCTACAAGTCATTCTCTTTCTTTTCTGAATTCCATGGCATTCACCCATACCCTTTGAGTGGTCCTTGTGTTTCTGCCTCATACTGGAGCAACATTCTCTCTAAACTGAGAGCTCTCCAACAGTAGCAGGCTCTTGACTCCATGATTACGTTTTCCCCAGTACCAAAGCCGGGGTTTCCACACAGTAGATCCTCGGACATTGCTCAAATGTTGGCACAAACACATTTGGAATCACCTTGAGAATTTTTCATCAGCAACATAAGAAGCCACATTATATACCTTATTTGTTTATCAGAAACATTTTACCTAGCTTAAAATTCCTTATTTTCACAATACTTCAATTTCAGTAGATTTACTTTTTTTTTCCTGAAAACCACGGTCCCCTTAATTTACAAAGGTTTGCTACCTTTAATATTCAAGGAGCATTTTTGAGTGGGGCAACGTCGTTAAATTAACATTTTAGCTTTCAAGGGAGCCCACGGCGCAGATGACCCTGCTGCTCCGTAGAGGACGGCATGTTCAAAGGCCTGCTCGATCTTTTAAAAACGTGTCTTACTGTTTTGCGTGTATAATCTCCATGTGTTGGAACTCTGTTTCCAAATCTGTACACTGGCAACTAGGTGACCTTCTTTATAAGCAAGCTTATTGGCCTCTCAAAATGCAGAGAAATATAAGGCCCTAAGATTTTCATGATCAAGATAAACGCTTTGCCAGGTAGAAATAGTTTTATTAACTCAGAGCCAAATTTCTAAAGCCTTCGTGTCTCTCATATACCATCTTTAAAATGATTTATAAAGTTTTAAAAGTAATTTTTATTGCTTATAAACAATTTTGAAAACACAGAGAGGCTAAGGGTAGGGGAAAATGACTTATATAACCCAAAGATAATGACTGTGAATATTTTGGCATATTTTCTGTTCTTTTTTATTCCTCACAATCCTCCCCAAAACAATTAACTTTTATTGTTGTATATTTTCTCTCAATATTTATCATAGTAGTCCTCTTTCATTTAGGCATAATCAAGTGATTTCACATAATAGCTCCTATATGGCCCTATAGATAGGGCCAATAAATCTCACTCATAACCTGCACACCTAACTTCAACAGAATAATGTTACTTGATTATTTATTTTTTTGTCAGTATAACAATCAAATGACAATGAAGAAGTAAATGGAAGGATTTTTCAGGATGTTGTAGATGGCCATTGTTCCTGCTTTTTCATCATAAAGCACCTTAAATAGCCAGTTTTATTCATCAACGTTTCATTTTAGGCAGATAATGTCAAATTAGATTTTAAAAAACCTTGATTTGTGTCTTGTAAACAAGGCTTCCATATTCCTGCCTTGCTTTTGTCTTTGGAAAGACCTCTAAAAGTGTAGGCAAAATGGGGAAGAGGAAAAAGATACATAATATTTAAGTGTTGAAACTCTTTGAATATATCAATGGCAATGTAATTGTCCAACACTTTGTAGTTATATTAGAAAATAACTGTTGTGTTGTAACTAGAAGTTGATCAGGAAATAACTTTTATTCTTTAAGGTCTTGGGGGATCAGGAAATATCCTCAGGACATTTTAAAGCCAGTGTGTCAGGTGATTTGAGTATTTTGAAGCAGTAAACACTCAAAAGTAGCTTTGGTAAACTTGGTTTCATCTTTATGTGTAGTCTTAAGATAATCTCTACCTCCTACATGTCACTATATTAAAAACATTTCAGTTTATGTTTTTTTTTCTGATGAGATAATAAAGATTTCCATCTTCTTTGTGAGGCTTTTTTAGAACTTAAAAAAACCCCTTGTCTCTACAGTATTATTCAAACAACACTTGGCTAGGATTTAGAGCCATATCTTTGACCTGTGCTTTATGAAGAATTTTCATTATTCAGTCCTATAGACTGAATAATGTTAATATTTAACATATTAAAATTCACATATTAAAATTTATTTAAAAATAAATGCATGCTGTTTGCTTTTTAAACTGCAGTTGTAAAAGCGTGTTCTTGGTTTTCAGCGGGAGACTACCATTTAACGTTACCATGCTGTTGAAAGTAGCCCTTTCATATGTCATTGGGAGAGTCAAACTTAAGTCTAACACGGAATCCATTTGTGGTGCAGGAATCCATGTACTGAGTAGGTGATTTGTCTCCTTCCTGTGCACGTGTGCCTATATGAATATACAGCCTTTAATGACATCTCTTTCAGATTCATTCCTGAATCACCTCGTTGGTTATACTCCCAGGGTCGACTGAGTGAGGCTGAAGAGGCGCTGTACATCATTGCCAAGAGGAACCGCAAGCTCAAGTGCACATTCTCACTAACACACCCCGCCAACAGGAGCTGCAGGGAGACTGGAAGTTTCTTGGATCTGTTTCGTTACCGGGTCCTCTTAGGACACACTTTGATCCTGATGTTCATCTGGTAATTATACTAAGGCGTGTTCTGTTGCTCTTTAACTAAGGTTGCTCAAGGTTCTCTTGATATCCTCCTCCTTCTTCAGGGTACAGAGAATTTTACCTCTTTTGTTAGCTTGAGGTTGTTTTCTTAAAAGCAATGCCCCTGATTCTTAGTGCCTGGTTTTCTTCTTGCGCAGCCCTGTCTTTCTCAAGCAGCAGATAATGGTGCCTGATGGGCAGGTCCACTGAGCTTGAGTGAGTAGACATCAGAAGCACGTCTTTGCTCTTGAGGTATTTATCATAAATATTTAAGCCTTCCTGCCCCTTCCGCTGCAAAAAAGGAAAGAAGGCAAATAAGCATGCTAGAAATAGAAGAGTTTTTAAATAAGACTTTAAAAATACTTACCTTTGGCATTGACATCACACAGTTTGCTAGCACATTCTGATTGTGGTGTTCCATGCTGCATTTTCTGTGGTACTCCCACTCACTAACTCACTGAGGTGGGCTAAATATGATCCCTTGTACAGATGGGACCCCAGGAGTTTGAAGTGAGGAACCCTAAGCCACATATGTAAATCAGTGATTGAACTGATGAGCACTTTCTGAACCTAATTTTTCTGGTTGTTTAGCTTATTCCCACCTGCCTCTCAAAATGCTCTCAGCATGAGTGTAAGTTGCATTCAGTGGTTCAAGATGGTTTCATTTAAAGAATGAAGTTGTAGAAAGAGGAGAAATGGATGGGTGCATACAATTTGTGGATTGCACATGTGTTTTGATATTGTACATACTGCTAATGTGCCATAAGTGTTATCTGGGCAAAATCATACCTACTAGCCTAAAGGACAGTTGTGCTGTGGCTGATATGTATTTGCCACAAAGCCTGCATGGAACCCTACATTTCATGCAGGGATAAAGGAAAGTGATTTTATATGAAAGTGATCTTATGTATAAAGCTACAAAGAATAGTAGCTTTAGAATAAGAAGCTGCAAAGATGTTTTTCTATATCATATTCTCTTTTTCTACCCAAGCAGTGGCTGCCACCTATATGGTTGGGGGCCATGTTAACCAGCTGCTACTTTCCCCCACAGAGCCATCACAGTGCTAGGAATATCACAGATGCATAATAAATGTTGAGGCTTGGAGGCATGGAGATTAAGAAAACCACTGAAAGCCAAACCTGACAACACAGCATAGGAGCTGCTAATTTGAGGTTCTACTATTCAAAAACAAATACAAAGTATGTTCAGGTACTTAGGGCTCCATAAAACTTTACGTTTGCGTATCACATAGACAGTTAGTCAATCTCTGCCTTGGAGGAACCACCTACTTGTTGCAGATTATTCACTATTTTTATTTTTTTCCCCATGTATATTAACTTCTGAGTTCTGGCCTTCAATGGATAAACAAACAAACCCTAGACTTAGGGCTGGGGAGACTGTCCCTGTTCATTTTATTTCTTACACAGCCAAATAAACTTCTTCCCTGAGGCTGAGAATGTTAAAACGTGATAATAGAGACAGTCACTCCACATATTGCCATTCTTTTTGAAGATGCTATAAAATTCTAAAATCTTCTCTGTGGATCTGTCATTCAAGAAAGCCTTAACTGGGGATTCAAATTATACCTCTGTGTTAAACATCTGTTTCTTTGGTTATTTTCCACAATAGTGCCTTTTTAAGTAGTTCTTTAATGCTCTAAATATACTGTTAAATATTACACAAGCATTTTAAATTTTATTCGGGGGGCATAAAGAGGATTGAAATGATTTTAATAGTTGTAATTATGGATCCCAATGACCGACTCTGTGATGAAGGCAACTTGCAGAGCAGAGGCCCAGCCCTGGGGACAATGGGCCTTCCATGCTTCATGCTCTCCCCATTCTCTCTCACCACCCGCTGGGAACTAAATTCCACTATTGTCCTGAACTGGCTTGTCTATTCTTGCCTTGACTTGATACTGTCACAGCTTGATTTAAATAGGGGTGTGTGTGTGTGTGTGTGTGTGTGTGTGTGTGTGTGTCTGGAATTTCTATTGTAAATGCAGAACAGACGCACAGAAAACTAACTGGGAAACAGCATTATGTAAGAGGAAAGTCTCTTCTGCAGGTGTAAAGGATTTTAAGAACATTTTAGAAAACTACATGGATTCAAATTTATTTTGCCCTCTGCTTTCATGCAAGATACCTGGGAGACAGTGAGAATAGACAATGCAGTGTCAGCTTGCATCCTTACATGTGATGTCCTGGCTACAATCCTGCCCGTTGCCCTTGGTATATGAATAACACTTCATCTCAGTAAGAAGTCATGCATAATACTTCTGGCTCATTTGCTAGGGAGGGCTGGACTACTAACCACTCCAGCTTGAGCGTCCCTCTTCCTTACATCTCTCTCTCCTTACATTACCACAGTCTGGAGTACTTGGCCCACTTCTGAGATTAAGCAGAGATGGAAATAAAACTCACTTTCCTGATTGATCTCATTATAGCCACAGCTCATTAGACTTTCTCTAAGGAAAGCTAAAGGGAAGCAAATGAGAACGTCCCCTTAATAAACACTGATCAAACTGCATTGCAAAAGCATAAAAACTGATGAACTTAACAAAGCTTCGGTATTTTACTGCTTGTATAGAAATTTGTGGTTTACCAAACATATTCATATTCTTGTAAAGCCCAGTTTCAGGGTTTTATTTTTGTTCATTCTATTCCATTTTGTTTTGTTTTATTTTAATAATGCAGTTTCCTAGGCATAGAAGTTCCTACTACCACCATTACTGTGTTTGAGGAAGCCCTGATTTGGATCTTTAGGTTGGCACTTGGCTTCCTCAGCTCTTTAGTTCCTGGATTGTAGGAGAGAGGCTTGGTGCCTAGCACAATGCCTGCCACCCAAGAGGAACTCCCTGTTTGTTTCAGGAATGGCGTACATAAATAAATCAATGGCTTTTTAAGTGACCCTTCCTCAGTTGTTCCTCCTAGAAGATCCTGCCTTTGCTGTGACCTTTAATTTTTCTCTCCTGTTCTGGGAGTCTGTGGCATATGCACCTACTGAGTGCAGGATGGGGTTAAAACCTGCAGTGGGAAGTGTCTGGATCATTGGGGATTGGAGTGCCAGTCATTTCAGGCCTTCAGGTGACCCACTGAAGATCCAGTCACTTCTCAGCTCATGTTCTTAAGACCATCTTCTGTTGGCTTTTCAATGGGAGTTCTTTTCTGGAATCATTTCAATAATATTACAACAGTCTATAACAAGTGTTCCATAAATTGTTGCCTTAAATAAAGGATAGCGTCATTGTGTTCTATTAATTGCAAAAATGCTTGCTGAAAGCACATGCAATGTCTTTCCTCTTTAAGGGGCTGGCCATCCATTTGATTTATATAACATGTAGACATAGCTCAAATTATTTCCAAGCCCCCATAATTTTTTGTTTTTAACTAGTGTTGAAATTTAGATTAAAATAGAAAAATTAGTAGGAGAGACAAGCTTATTGCTTGCAGCAGATCAAGCAACCATATTGAACCACTGTTTGAATCTTCTCTGGCAAATTCTTATGTACTTTTCTATTGTCCTTCTTGTCTTTTACGTCCTGGTCCTTTGACTCCCAATTGCAGGTTTGTGTGCAGCTTGGTGTATTATGGCCTAACTCTGAGTGCGGGTGATCTAGGTGGAAGTATTTATGCCAACCTGGCCCTGTCTGGGCTCATAGAGATTCCATCTTACCCTCTCTGTATCTACTTGATTAACCAAAAATGGTAAGTGTGGATGAATATGAAGTGCACCACAGAGAATGCACACACACACATAAGCCCTCTGATATACATGCATATCTACGTGGTGTTGTCTTTGTATGCAGTATCAGCTGATTGCTCTGTGGTGATTAGTTTCTTTCCATCTAAAAACAGTTAGAATTCATTTCTTAGTGCAGGATTTCTTGAGTTTCATGTTTACGAGTTTTTATATAGGTTTCAATTCAATATTGAATATCCAAATCCAAGATAGTATTGAATATTACCATCAGAGGGTTTGTGAGTAGTCTTTATGTAATTTGTTAGTCGCCAGAGATGAGATGATTAGCTCTATGTAGATGAAACTCTATAAACCCAATTAACAATAAATATTTAGAAGTTCTTACAAGAAGACAAATAATTGAAGGAACTAGAAAGACTTTTCTTATCTTCTGTGGCCCACCTTACTTTGTTGAGGAGGCAGAAGATATACTGCTTTACTCATTGTCAGTGGGCACAATTTCCAGATAGATTTTAAACATTATTTTATACAGCCCCCTTTCCTCAGTTTTTGAGATTGCTTCTGTTACTTAGCCCCTGACCAGGCCACCTAAAAATCCCATTCTGCATGAGCTGGGAATCAGTTGAATTATGCCATTTCTTTTTCTCCAGAAATCATCATTCCAGCCAAACTCAGAATTCCTTTGGCATTGTGCTTAATGCTATTGTCATGATGTTTTAGCCGAGAGTGTTTTGAAGGGCAGGTTTGGATTCTGTTAAATTGAAGGCTTGTCTCCCAGGCAGTGTTCCCAGCTGCCTCTGCTGATCCCTGTGGTAGAGGCTACAACTTACTCTCATCATGATACAAGAGCTGGATCATGTATTATATTCAGAAGTCTTTCCCAGTACCCCCAGTTGTGCCAGATGCCTCTCCTTTGTGCTGCTCTAGCACCCTGTGCATACCTCTGGGGCCATTTAAAAGTTTTACAAGGAAGCTGTCCATGGGGGTATTTTATATGTCTTTGCATCCCTGGTACTTGCCTAGCATGGTGTGTGTTACTTGAAAGGCCTTCCATATTGACTGTTAAATTAAGCAAAATGACCTGGAAAATAAGATTCAAGACCTTCTTAGCACCACCCAGCGTTAGGATTGAAATCTGAAGCAGAGGGAAGGAAGGCTACCTTTGTGATCTGGCAGACCTGAATTCAGATCTAGTCTTTGCCATGTGTTCGTTGTATGACTTTGACAAGTTTCTTCACTAAGCCTCCCTTCATACTTATTCTCAAACCAGGGATTGTAAAATTCACTGGCAAAATTATCAAAATTATTGAGGTTCCTAGTAAAAGTGTTGTAAAAGCATGTTGTAAGCCCCTAGAAAAGGGAGACTTATTAATGTTAATATATTTCTTCCAAGTCTAGGGCTTTTATTTGAAAATCGCTTCTCTCAATAAGTATGAAATAACATTTCACTTATTTCTAACCCACTAACACATTTTTTTTCTGTGTGTTTTTTTAAGAGAGATTGACTTAAAAAAAAATGCCAAAACTTTAAACTGCATAAAAACAGAAAAGGTAACCAGAAAGTAAAGGAAGTTGTAAGACTATTCTCCTTGTTTCAGTTTCATTCTCTGAAAGATGGAGAATGTAATAGTACATGCCTACAGGATTTTTATTAGGATTAAATAAGGTAATAGATGGTCAACATTTAAAACAGTGTCTGAAACTTAGCACTCATGGAAATAGATAGAATGATACTATGCTGTTTTCCCACACAAATCACTTAATCCTGCCATCCGTCAACTTTCCCTTTGTTTTATAGTGGTTATTTATTTTGAGTCCTAGTCAGTTTCCTATCAGTCACATTTACCACTTATGCCTTAAGAGGAGATGAACATATATAATGAAACTGAAGATTTTTAAATAAGAAGTTTGGGAAGAAACAGATGAATTTATAAGGTTCTTAAGAGAACTGTGTAATTTCTTTCTATTGTTTAGGTTTGGTCGAAAGCGAACATTATCAGCATTTCTGTGCCTAGGAGGACTGGCTTGTCTTATTGTAATGTTTCTTCCAGAAAAGAAAGGTATGCCTTTCAAATTTCTACAAGGGTTTTGAACAGTACTTTTATTACAATGAATCATAATATAGTGGAGAGATGACCATATGGCATGCTTCATTTCTGTGATTGCATATTGTTTAGCAATTGTGTGGGATATAATGGGCCAGATTCCTTCCATTGCTTCAGCTCTTCTCTGGGTGAATAATGTGCTTAGAGGTGCACTATTAATTCTTTCAGGCTATTAAGCTACCATCTGGGGTAACTGAGATGTAGTACTGGTGATGTTAGAGTTGTTTATTTGATGATGAGGAGGACGGATTAGTTCTTCACAGAAAGAAACTTCATCCAAGGTTGTAAATTGCACTCGTCATTACAGCCAACCACAAGATTGGAGAGCAGAGCCCCTGGTTCTCAAAGGTGGCTTTGGTGCCCCTCAACATCTCCAGCATGACTCTCAAGGAACTCCAACAACAACAAGAACAATGGTATTCACTGTTGGTGACAATGGATAGTCTCTTAGTCTTATATAAATGTGAAAACACCTAGTTAGGAAACTGGTATTTTTATATATGTGTAGCTTTGCTATGCAAACACAGCTTCAAGAAGGATCCCTTTAGCATTCTAATATAACCTGATTGCTGCCCCTGTGTAGACATTCTGTAGCTATTGCTGGTTTTCAATCTCTTTTTTCACTAGCACACCTGAGGTATGTCAGCGATTGCCTTGGGAACTGTGTTTTTGGTTGTGATTTTCTAGAAGGAGGAGTGAGTCACCACAACTCTCTGAAGCTGGAGCGTGTGATGTAACAAGAGCCCTGTCTTAGGGGCTTTTGGATTTTGATAGGGTTCTGTTATGAAGCTTGCATTCCAGGTGACAATCCTTATGAGACGATTTGACGTAAAGTTTTGATAACTACTGGAAATGCATGAAGAATTCATTTTTTGTCAGAGTGTATCAGGTATTAAATACTCCTTTGGTAAATTGCTTCTCCTTGTGGTTCATTTGTGCATGTCTCATTAAAGACCCCAAGGCCGTGTGTTCTCCCTGTTTTATAACCCTCCAGTATATCTACTCTGCTGTTGATTGCCGCGTGAGGTTCTACACCTTGAGTCTCTAGTGTAAATTGCTCACTACTTAGAGTTTACCCAATACTTAGAACAGCTTTAAAGTGATTTTCATAGAATCATGGAAACTAGAGAACTGAGTACATTTGCCCATTTTTTATTCTCTAAGCAAATGGGTGCCCCTGCTAATACTAAGTAGAGGAGGAACTCCCCAGCTATTGCCCTGCCATAGACTTGTAGAACTAGGGAACTAGGTGCTCAGTTTTGTTTGTCTTCTGGTAAAACAGTGATGGACTTCAAATTGTTGTGGTTTTATATTCAGCAGATTTTGTTTTGCAGAGGCACCTTGAGAATTTGTTTTGTTTTTTTTTTCTTTTTTTTTACCTGCAATAGTCCAGCATTCTGTTTATTGCCTCATAGAGAAAAACTTTTTGCTAGTCCTGTAAACACACCTGTAACCTATCACACCTTCATAAGCCAGGCCAATTAATGTGTTTCCTCTCCTCCCACTTATTTGCACACTCCAGGTAACCCATCTCCTGGGACTCTACATGTGGCCCTTTCTTGAAATGATCTCTTCTTATAAATAACAAGACAAAAATCTATGGTAAAGGCAGATGTATGGTCTCCCCTCCAGACCAGCAAGTACCACTCTATTTGATTATAATCTGTTTTAAGAGAGCAACTTGGACCCTTTGTTGATTGTGTCCCTTGGTGGACACTGAATAAGAAACAGCATAGCAGAGTATCTTCGGCACTCCACGAATGTGCCTCAGGAGTATGTTACCTCTGTTACACTTAGAAAACGTAGATGTATTGTCTGTTTGTAACGATTTCTTAGCTGGGCATTGTGGCTCACACCTGTAATCCCAGCACTTTGGAGGCTGAGGAGGGCAGATCACCTAAGGTCAGAAGTTCGAGACCAGCCTGGCCAACATGGTGAAACCCCCATCTCTACTAAAAATACAAAAATTAGTCGGGCGTGGTGGCGGGTGCCTGTAATCCTAGCTACTAGGGAGGCAGAGGCAGGAGAATGGCTTCAACCCAGGAGGTGGAGGTTGCAGTGAGCCCAGATGGTGCCATTGCTTTCCAGCCTGGGCAACAAGAGCAAAATTCTGTCTCAAAAAAAAAAAA
>NW_016804657.1:6486405-6531158 GCF_001698545.2 Rhinopithecus bieti
AGACCAGCCTGACCAACATGGTGAAACCCCATCTCTACTAAAATACAAAATTAGTCGGGCGTGGTGGCGGGTGCCTGTAATCCTAGCTACTAGGGAGGCAGAGGCAGGAGAATGGCTTCAACCCAGGAGGTGGAGGTTGCAGTGACCCCAGGTGGGTCCTTTTCTTTCCACCCGGGGAAAAAAGAGGAAAATTTTGTCTAAAAAAAAAAAAAAAAAAAGATTTCCAGGGAAATTATTTCTATTTTAATATTTCTACTACTTAATTTTAATAAGTAATTTCTATATTTAATAATCATTACTATTAAAATTATCATCTTCCACTACCATTGAGCCCATTGTCTTTCATTTAATTCATCACTAGAGAGAGAATATATGGTTACCTTTTTTGTATAATATTTTCTATGCTTGCAAAGACTTCTAGCTATGCCTAAATCTTCTCTTCTTTCAGATAACTAGTATTTGTTCTTTAAACTTTCTTTAAACCTTTTGTATTTACTCTTTAAAGTATTTTGATGACTTTTTTTTAATCTCAAGTTTTTCAAAGGTTTAGGCTACATTTGTAAAAGTTCTAATAAGTACATATAAAGAAAATGACCTAGCAGTTTGAAAAATTCTGTAGCATCTTGTGTTAGTTTGGAGAGTACTCATTTTCTGTTTGCATTTTGTGTTCCTTTGTCCTCACTTTTCCTTACCAAACATGCCTTCAGTCTTGCCTTTCTGCTAACACAGGTGACCCTCTACCCACCATCATTTTTTAGCACCTCTACTTGATTGTAGGTCTCTGTGTCAGAAGCATTTGTGGAGACTGTGACAATGTATCTCTAGAAGAGATAGCCAGTAAGCCAGAAAATAAATTGTTTGGCATTCCTCAGCCTTTGTTTTATAATTATTAGACATAAGTGTCCTGCCCAGTACATATTTGCGTGCTGGTTGGCCTTGAAGTAAATGTTCTCCTCTGGGAGTAATATTAGCAGGTGCCACTAATGTTTTTCCCAGATTAGTAATCAGACATTTTACCTGAATTCTGTGCTTGCGTGGCGGATTCTAATTAACCGTAGAACACTTGCTACCATTTATTAAGTGTTAATCAAGTGCTGGATTCTTTTTATATACAGAAGATATTGTATATTATCCCCATTTTTATAAAGAAACAAAAGCCCAGATTGGTCAAGCAACACGTCCAAGGTTGCATAGCAAGTAAGTAGCACATCTGGGATTCAGATTCCTTCTAACTCTAAAGTCAGTCCTCTTTTGGGAATGCTGTTTTCTCCTCTTAGATAAGAGAGGTTTTTTTGTATGGTTTGTTTTGAGACAGGGTCTCGCTCTGTTTCCCAGGCTGGACTGCAGTAGTGTGGTCATAGCTCACTGCAGCCTTGACCTCTTGGGCTCAAGCAGTCCTACCACCTCAGTCTCTTGAGTAGCTGGGACTACAGGCATGCACCAGCCATGTCAGGCTAATTTTTAAAATTAAAAAAAAAAATTTTTGTAGGCTGGTCTGGAACTCCTAGTCTCAAGTGATTCTCTTGCCTTGGCCTCCCAAAGTGCTGGGATTATAGGCATGACCATCGCATCTGGCCAGATAAGAGTTTTAGAACCAAAGTATTCATTGGAAATAGTGAAGCTAAAGTCAGAGGATTAACGCTGCCTGATTAAAGCCAGTTCTTAACTCTTTAGTGTGCAGGCCTGATGGGAATTGGCCAGTGTCGAACAACCTGGGTTGTCAAGAGTGGCAATGGGCTCTCATTGATGAGGTTTATGGCAGTTGTGGTCCTGCCAGAGAATCTGAACAGTAGGAGGTCATGGCGTGATAAACAGGGTTCTTAGTGAGGTAGTGTTCTTAGACTCAGCCCTAGTGGCACCTTCATATCTCATTTCTTTTTCTAACGTTGGTCTACACATTTCTTTATTTGACTTCTCTAGTGTCTATGATACAAAAGATACTATTAATAAACAAAATCTAGTTCCTAGTCTCGAAGAGTTTACAATCTAATGAGAGTAATTAGGGATTCAAAAATAATAATAAAAGTACTATATGAGAATTGACAGCAAAATGCTGTGGGAACTTTAAGCTCAGGCCATGATAGTGATGGAGACTAGCTGACTTGCTTTAAACAACAATAGAACCAGACAAAATATATACATAAGAAATGGTGATTTTCAGACATTGGACAACAGACTGCATAGGACAGGCAGTGATCCCTGAGAGGAGAAAATAAACAAAGTAGGCTCTGAAAATGCCCTAGCTCATGGTTGCCAAACCACAGTGCAGGGAAGGGAAGCCCAATAAATCATAGCATTCTTACTAAATGGAAGAAACAGAAATTGAAGCTTGGGGAAGCCAAGATGTCTGGAATTTGCTGAGCAAAATACTGGAGAGTAGTAAGATACACAGAGGAAGAACTCCAGAGGTCTGCAGAAGAAACCTCCTAGTCTTTGGCTGCTTACTGATTTGAGCATGCATTTGAAGAAACTACTGAGGCCAGGGGGAGATCACCAGAAAGTGGCAAGCAGAACAGTCCTTGGATTGTTGAGTACATGAATGGTTTGTCTTCTCTTCAGCCGGTCGCAGAGCATTGGATAGAGACCTCCTAGGTCAGAGTCATTTTAGGAAAAGGCCTTTTTTTTTTTTTGCCATAAATGTGCTTAAAAACAAAACTCAGATCAACTGATTCCAAGTAACTTAACTGCATCACAGAACAAAGACCAACAAGACTTAAAGGAAAAATAAAGTCCAGCACCCCAAAAAATAACATTAACAAAAAAAAAATTGAGTGTATAGCCTTCAGTCAAAATCACCAGGCATGCAAATAAGCAGAAAAATACCTCCCACAAGTAGAAGAAAAATCAATAGAAACAAAATAAAAAATGCACAGATGATAGAATTAAGAGACAAGAATATTAAAACAGCTATTACAAATGTACTCCATGTGCTTAAGAATACAAGCAGAATACAAGCAGAGAAGTCAAAGGAAAGAAAAGACACACTTTCATCTAGAGATGAAACATATAATGTATGAAAAAAATATGGTAGATGAGATTAACAACAGGTTAAACACTAAACAGAAAAGATCAGTTAAAGACATTAAAAAACTATACAACATGAAACAAAAAAAAATTGAATAAAAAGCTAACAAAGCATCAATGAGTTGTGGGACAATATTAAGTGGCCTACATACGTGTAATACTAGTCTTAGAAGGAGGGGATAAAGAAAAAGTATTTACAGAAATGCTCAAATGCTTCGCAAATTTGATGAAAACTATAAACACATAATAAGAAAGTGGTCAGTTCATCAAGAGGATAGAACAGTCTTAACTGTATACTTGTAATAAATTTATAGTACATGAAGCAAAAAAAGGCGAAATAGACAAATCCAAGAAACACAGATACTTCAGTATCACTTTCTCAATGATTGATAGAAAGGTAAACAGAAAATATAGACTTGAACAACCAATATGACCTGATCTATAGGTCACTCTACCCTAAACCAATAGAATAGGTATTCCATTTGAAGTGCACACAGAACATTTGCCAAGAAAGACCTTATTCTAGGCCATAAGACAAGTTTCAGTAAGTTTAGAAGAATTGAAAATTTACAAAAACAAGTTAGTTGACCAGAGTAGAATTAAACTAAAAATCACCAACAGAAAGATATCTGGAAGATCCTCAAATACATGGATATGGAACAACACCCTTCTAAAAACATGTGGATTGGAGAAAAAAATCACAAGGAAAACTGGAAAATAGTTTTAATTGAACAATAAAATATACTGTATCGGCCCAGCACAGTGGCTCATGCCTGTAATCGCAGCACTTTGGGAGGCCAAGGTAGGTGGATCACTTGAGGTCAGGAGTTCAAGATCAACCTGGCAACATGATGAAACCCTGTCTCTACTAAAAGTACAAAAATATTAGCCAGTCATGGTGGTGCACACCTGTAATCTCAGCTACTCAGGAGGCTGAGGCAGGAGAATGGCTTGAACCCGGGAAGCAGAGGTTGCAGTGAGCCGAGATTGCACCACTGCACGCTAGCCTGGGTGTCAGAGTGAGACTGTGTCTCAAAAAAATGTAAAGTATATTGTATCAGAGTTTATGGGAGGCAGATAAAATAATGCTTACAGGGAAATTTATATAATTTTTTTAAGTATCAGAAAAAAAGAAAGTTTTCAAATTAATGATCTGAGCTTCCAACTTAAGAAAGTAGATAACAAATTTTAAAAAAGAAAAGCTAATTAAGCATAATGCAAGCACAGGAAGAAAATTATAAATATAAAAGCAAAAAAATCAATGGAATGAAAGGAAAAACAATGGAGAAAAGTCAGTGAAACCAAAAGCTGGTTGTTTAAGACCAATACAATTATTAAACCTCTCACCATGATAATAAAGAAAAAAGAGAGAAGACACACATTACCAGTATGTGGAATGAAAGATGGAACATCATTATAGAACCTATAGGCATTAATAAGGGAATATTACGAACATTTTTATGTCAATAAATTCAGCTTAGGTAAAATGGGCAAATTTCTTGAAAGATTGCAAACTACCAAAGCTTACTTAAAAACATATAGATAACCTGAATAGCACCGCTTAAAAAAATTGAATTTGTAGTTAAAAACATGCCCACAAAGAGAATTCTAGGCTCAGATGGCTTTGTGGTAAATTCTATGAAACACAAAAGAAAGAGCATCAATTGTACACACTTTTCCAGAAAATAAAGAGGAGAGAATAACTCTCCCAACTTAGCCTCTAAGGGCCAGCAATTACTTTGGTACCTAAACCAAACAAAATAAAGGCATTATAAGAAGAGAAAACTACAGATCAATATCTCTCATTAATATGATGTAAAAATCTTAAACAAAATATTAGCAAATTGAGTCCAGCACTGCATAAAAAAGGCAGTACTAATGACTATAGTAAATTTTATCCCACAAATACAAGGTTGGTTTAACATTCAAAAGCCAATTAGTGGCCAGGCATGGTGGCTCATGCTTGTAATCCTAGCACTTTGGGAGGCCGAGGGGGGTGGATCACGAGGTCAGGAACTTTCTTAACTTGATAAAGAATATTAAGGGAATACCTACAGTAAACATGACATTTACTGGTGAAAGACTGAATACTTATCTAAGATCAGGAAAAAGTCCAGGATGTCCATTCTTAGCACTTCTATGGAACATTGTACAAAAAGTACTAGTGAATATAATAAAGCAATAAAAAGAAATTAAAGGGATTTCAACTGGAACAGAAGTAAAACTGTCTTTATTCACCAGACTACATCATGATCACCTTCATAGAAAATCCATACAAAAAAGAAATCTGTAAGAATTAATTGATGAGCTTAGCAGAGTCATGTGATAAACAATTTTCTTTCTACATATTAGCAACAAATAGTTAAAACTGAAATAAACCGATGCCATTTATAATAAAATAAAATATGAAAATGTAGGGATACATTTTATGACACATGTATATGACTACAAAAAACTTTAAAATGCTGATGAGAAAAATTAAAGATGAACTAAATGAATTGGTAATAGTAATAATAAATAAATAGATTACCATGCTCATGGACCAGAAGCCATTAAGATATCAGCTCTCCCCAAATTGATTTATCTTCATTCAGTGTGGTATCAGTAAAATTTCCAGCAGTCTTCTTTTGGTGATATAAATTGACAAGTTAATATTAATTTTTTTTTTTAGACAGAGTCTTGCTCTGTCACGCCCAGCCTGGAGTGCAGTGGCGTGATCTCGGCTCACTGCAACCTCTGCCTCCTGGGTTCAAGGGATTCTCGTGTCTCAGCCTCCCGAGTAGCTGGGATTACAGGCGCCTGCCATCACGCCCGGCTAATTTTTTGTATTTTTTAGTAGAGACGGGGTTTCACCATGTTGGTCAGGCTAGTCTTGAACTCCTGACCTCAAGTGATCTGCCTGCCTCAGCTTCCCAAAGTGCTGGGATTACAGGTGTGAGCCACTGCACTCGGCCAATACTAAAATTTATGTGGAAATTCAAAGGATCTGGATTATCCAGAATAATTTTATCATGGAAAACAAAGTTGAAGAACTTAACTACCTGATTATAAGAGTTACAGTAGGCTGGGCGTGGTGGCTCATGCCTATAATCCCAGCACTTTGGGAGGCTGAGGCAGGTGGTTCACCTGAGGTCAGGAGTTCGAGACGAGCTTGGCCAACATGATGTAACCCCATCTCTACTAAAATACAAAAATTATCTGGGCGTGGTGGTGCACATCTGTAATCGCAGCTACTCCGGAGGCTGAGGCAGGAGAATTGCTTTAACCCGGGAGGTGGAAGTTGCAGTGAGCCGAGATCATGCCACTGCACTCTAGCCTAGGCTACACAGTAAGANCCTGGAGTGCAGTGGCGTGATCTCGGCTCACTGCAACCTCTGCCTCCTGGGTTCAAGGGATTCTCGTGTCTCAGCCTCCCGAGTAGCTGGGATTACAGGCGCCTGCCATCACGCCCGGCTAATTTTTTGTATTTTTTAGTAGAGACGGGGTTTCACCATGTTGGTCAGGCTAGTCTTGAACTCCTGACCTCAAGTGATCTGCCTGCCTCAGCTTCCCAAAGTGCTGGGATTACAGGTGTGAGCCACTGCACTCGGCCAATACTAAAATTTATGTGGAAATTCAAAGGATCTGGATTATCCAGAATAATTTTATCATGGAAAAACAAAGTTGAAGAACTTAACTACCTGATTATAAGAGTTACAGTAGGCTGGGCGTGGTGGCTCATGCCTATAATCCCAGCACTTTGGGAGGCTGAGGCAGGTGGTTCACCTGAGGTCAGGAGTTCGAGACGAGCTTGGCCAACATGATGTAACCCCATCTCTACTAAAAATACAAAAATTATCTGGGCGTGGTGGTGCACATCTGTAATCGCAGCTACTCCGGAGGCTGAGGCAGGAGAATTGCTTTAACCCGGGGGGGGGGAATTTGAAGTAGCGCAAAGACCACCCCCTCCCCCAAAACTTAGGTTCAACAAAAAAACCCCCATTAAAAAAAAAAAAAAAAAAAAAAAAAGACTTACAATAAAGTTACATTAATCAAGACAGTACAATGTTGGCATAGGAATGTCTGTACAGATAATGGAACAGAACTGAGTATGAAATAGAACCACATATATCGTCAATTGATTTTTTTTTTTTTGACAGAGCTGAGATTTCATTTACTTTTAAAATAAAATATTTTGCTCAGTTATAATGTACATACAGAAAAGTGCTCATGGTCAATTAATTTTTGATGAAAATGACATGTTAATTCAATGAGGAAAAGATAACCTTTTTAAAAAATGGTGCTGAAATAATTGGATATGATACAAAAAATATAACTTCAACCTATAAATTACATTATATGCAGCAATAAACTTGAAATGGTTGTTAAACTGAAATGTAAATGCTAAAACTGTATTATACAACTAGTAGAAGAGAACATTGGAGAAAAATGTTAGTAACTTTGAGTTAGGCAAAGATTTCTTAACTAGGACATAAAAAACATGAAAAGAAAAAAAATTCATGAACTAGACTTCATAAAATTAAAACTTTTGATTTTAAAAGACACTGTTACAGAAATGAAAAGTAAGACACAAACTGGAAGAAAATATATGTAAAACATATATCTGATAAAAGACTTGTATCCAGAATATAGAAACGACTTTAATAATAAGGAAAAAATGAGCAAAAGATTTGAATGGATGCTTCTCCAAAAAGATATAAAAATGACAAATAAATATGGGGAAAGTTGTTCAACATCATCAAACATTAGGGAAATAGAAATTGAAACCACAATATCAGGATCATCATGGCAGACGGAAGGCAGGACTAGATTGCAGCTCTGACTCGGATGGACAGAGCACTGTGTAGAGGCTCGCATCATGAACTTTAGCTCCAGATAGACAGCAAGAAGAAACCAGCAATCCCAAGAGGACCCACAGTCCCTCTGAAGGAAGCAGCCTGCTCCTGCAGGACCTGGAGACATTCCAAATACTGAGTACCCCAATTGCGGAAGTGGGAAAAGGAGATTCTCTTCTCCTGAACACACACCCGCCCTGGAGAAACTGAAGGTCTGTTTGCAGAAGTTTCACACCGTACCTGGAGTTGAGTCAATTAAGACAGCCAGCAAAATACAGGGGTAGAGGAAGCAGCGGAAAAGGCCCTGGGAGCTCGCTGGGTCCCTAAGGAGGCCACAGGGATCCCTCGGGAGGGTGGCCTAGCCCTGCCCCCACCTGACAGCCTTCCCTCCCAACCCTGGTAGCTGAAGACAAAAGGCAAATAATCTTGGGAGTTCTAGGGCCCCACCCACCGCTGGTTCCTCTCCATAGTACCATAGCTGATGTTCTCTGGAAAAGTGCCACCTCCCAGCAGGAAGCCAACTAGCACAAAAATAGAGCATTAAGCCACAAAAACTGACTGGGTACGGTGGCTCACGCCTATAATCCTGGCATTATGGGAGGCCGAGGTGGGCAGATCACAAGGTCAGGAGTTCGAGACCAGCCTGGCCAAGATGGTGAAACACCGTCTATACTAAAAATGTAAAAATTAGCTGGGTATGGTGGCATGTGGCTGTACCTCCCAGCTACTCAGGAGGCTGAGGCAGAAGAATCGCTTGAACCCAGGAGGCGGAGATTGCCGTGAGCCAAGATTGTGCCACTGCACTCCAGCCTCCAGCCTGGGCAACAGAGCAAGACTCCATCTCAAAAAACAAACAAACAAAAACCCCACAAAAGCTAAGAACCCTCATGGAGTCCATTGCACCCTCCTGGCACCTGCACTGGAACAGACACTGTTATCCATGGCTGAGAGACCCATAGACAGTTCACATCACAGGATTCTGTCCAGACAACCCCCAGTACCAGCCCGGAGACAGGTAGACTTGCTGGGTGGCTACACCCAAAAGAAAGACAACAATCACTGCAGTTTGGTTCACATGAAGCCATATCCATAGCAAAAGGGGGAGAGTACTATATCAAGGGAATACCCCGTGAGACAAAAGAATCTAAGCAGCAGCCTTCAGCCTAGACCTTCCCTCTGACAGAAAAAAGGTTATTTATTAAACTGAGGCACCAGAGAAAGCCAAAGTCCAATGCAAGGAACTCCAAAAAATGATACAGGAAATGAAGGGAGAAATATTCAAGGAAATAGACAGCTTAAATAAAAAACAATGTAAACTTCAGGAAACATTGGACATACTTACAGAAATGCAAAATGCTCTGGAAAGTCTCAGCTATAGAATTGAACAAGTAGAAGAAAGAAATTCAAAGCTCTAAGACAAGGTTTTTGAATTAACCCAATGCAACAAAGACAAAGAAAAAAGAATAAGAAAATATGAACAAAGCCTCCAAGAAGTCTGGGATTATGTTAAATGACCAAACCAAAGAATAATTGGTATTCCTGAGTAAGAAGAGAAATGTAAAAGTTAGGAAAATAGATATGGGGGATTAATCGAGGAAAACTTCCCTGGCCTTACTAGAGACCTAGATGTTCCAAATACAAGAAGCACAAAGAACACCTGGGAAATTCATCGCAAAAAGGTCATTGCTTAGGCCCATTGTCATCAGGTTATGTAAAGTTAAGACAAAGGAAACAATCTTAAGAAACTGTGAGACAGAAGCAGCAGGTAACCCATAAAGGAAGACTTCTCAGATTAATGGCAGATTTTTCAGCAGAACCCTACAAGCCAGAAGGGATTGGGACCCTATCTTCAGCCCCCTCAAAAGAAACAATTATCAGCCAGGAATTTTGTATCCAGTGAAGTTAAGCATCATTTTTGAAGGAAATACAGTATTTTTCATACAAACAAATGCTGAGAGAATTCACCACTAACAAGCCACCACTACAAGAACTGCTAAAAGGAGCTCTAAATCTTGAAACAAATCCTGGAAACACATCAAAACAGAAACTCTTTAAAGCGTAAATCACAGGACCTATAAAACAAAATACAAGTTAAAAAGCAAAAACAACAAAAAACCCAAGGTATACAGGCAAAACATAGCACAATGAATGCAAGGGTACCTCAGGTCTCAATACTTCATTGAATATAAATGGCCTAACTGCCCCACTTAAAACTTACAGAACTGCAAAATGGATAAGAACTCACCAAGCAACTATCTGCTGCCTTAGGAGACTCAACTAACACATTAAGGACTCACATAAACTTAAGGTAAAGGGGTGGAAAAGGCATTTCATGCAAATGGGCACAAAAAGTGAGCAGGGATAGCTATTCTTATATCAGATAAAACAAAGCAACAGCAGTTAAAAGAGACAAAGAGGGACATTATGTAACTGTGAAAGACCTTGTCCAACAGGAAAATATCACAATCCTAAGCATATATGCACCTAACACTAGAGCTCTCAAATTTATAAAACAAATAATAATATACCTAGAATAATAATATACCTAGGAAATGAGATAGACAGCAACATATTAATAATGGGGGACTTCATTACTCCACTGACAGCACTAGACAGGTCATCAAGGCAAAGTCAACAAAGAAACAATGGATTTAAACTACCTTGGAACAAATGGACTTAAGAGATATATACAGAGTATTTCATGTGACAGCCACAGAATACACATTCTATTCAACAGCACATGGAACTTTCTCCAAGATAGACCATATGATAAGCCCTAAAACGAGCCTCAATAAATTTAAGAAATTTGAAATTGTATCAAGCACTCTCTTAGATTACAGTGGAATAAAACTGGAAATCAACTCCAAAAGGAACCTTCAAAACCACACAAATACATGGAAATTAAATAACCTGCTCCTGAATGAGCAACGGGTCAAAAACAAAATCAAGATGGAAATTTAAAAATTCTTCGAACTGAATGACAGTAATGACACAACCTATCAAAACCTCTGGAATATAGCAAAGGCAGTGCTAAGAGGAAAGTTCATACCCCTAAACGCCTACATCAAAAAGACCCAAAGAGTACAAAGTGACATTCTAAGGTCATACCTCAAGGAATTAGAGAAATAAGAACAAACCAAAACCAAACCCAGCAGGAGAAAGGAAATAACCAAGATCAGAGCAAAACTAATGAAATAGAACAAACAAATACAAAAGATAAATGAAACGAAAAGCTGGTTCTTTGAAAAGATAAATATAATTGATAGATCATTAGCAAGATTAACCAAGAAAAGAAGAGAGAAAATCCAAATAACCTCATTAAGAAATGATACAGGCGATATTACAACTGACACCACTGAAATACAAAAGATCATTCAAGGCTACTGTGAACACCTTCACACACATAAACTAGAAAACCTAGGAAGAAATGCATAAGTTCATGGAAAAATACAACCCTCCTAGCTTAAATCAGGAATAATTAGATACCCTTAACAGACCAATGACAAGCAGCGAGATTGAAAAGGTAATTTAAAAATTACCAACAAAAAAATGTCCAGGACCAGACAAATTTACAGCAGAATTCTACCAGACATTTAACAAATTGGTACCAATCCTTTTGACACTATTCCACAAGATAGAGAAAGAAGGAACCTTCCCTAATTCATTCTTTGAAGCCAGCATCACCCTAATACCAAAACCAGGAAAGGACATAACCAAAAAAGAAAACTACACACTGATATCCTTGATGAACATAGTTGGTAAAATCCTTAACAGAATACTAGCTAACCGAATCCAACAACATATCAAAAAGATAACCCACTATGATCAAGTGGGTTTCATACCAGGGAAGCAAGGATGGTTTAACATATGCAAGTCAATGTGATACATCATATAATTAAAACAAAATCACATGATCATCTCAATAGATACAGAAAAAGCATTAGACAAAACCCAGCATCTTTTTATGATTATAACTCGGCATACGAGGGACATACCTCAATGTAATAAAAGCCATCTATGACAAACCCACAAACAACATAATACTGAAAAGTTGAAAGCATTCCCTCTGAGAACTGGAACAAGACAAGAATGCCCACTCTTACCACTTCTCTTCAACATAGTACTGGAAGTCCTAGCCAGAGCAATCAGACAAGAGAAAGAAATCTTTATCCAAATCAGTAAAGAGGAAGTCAAACTGTCACTGTTTGCTGATGATATGATTGTTTACCTTGGAAACCCTAAAGACTCCTCCAGAAAGCTCCTAGAACTGATAAAAGAATTCAGGATAGTTTCTGGATATAAGATTAATGTACACAAATCAGTAGCTCTTCTATACACTAATGGCAACCAAGCAGCGAATCAAATCAAGAACTCAACCCCTTTATAGTAGCTGTCAAAAAATGACATACTTAGAAATATACCTAACCAAAGAGTCGAAAGACCTCTACAAGGAAAACTACAAAACTCTGCTGAAAGAAATCATAGATCACACAAATAAATGGAAAAACATTCCATGCTCATGGATGGGTAAAATCAATGTTATGAAAATTGCCAAAAGCAGTCTACAAATTCAGTGCAATCCTTATTAAAATACCACCATCATTCTTCACAGAATTAGAAAAAAAAATTCTAAAATTCATATGGAACCAAAAAAGAGCCCACATAGGCAAAGCAAGACTAAGCAAAAAGAACTAATCTGGAGTCATCACACTACCTGATTTCAAATTATACTATAGGGCCATAGTCACCATAACAGCATGGTACTGGTATAAAAATAGGCACATAGACCAATGGAATGGAATAGAGAACCCAGAAATAAAGCCAAATACTTACAGCCAACTGATCTTCAAGAAAGCAAACAAAAACATATAGTGGGGAAAGGACACCCTTTTCAACAAATGGTGTTGGGATAATTGGCTAGCCACATGTAGGAGAATGAAATTGGATCCTCATTCCTCACCTTATACAAAAATCAACTCAAGATGGATTAAGGACTTAAATCTAAGACCTGAAACTATAAAAATACTAGAAGATAACCCTGGAAAAATCCTTCTAGATATTGGCTTAAGCAAGGATTTCATGACCAAGAACTCAAAAACAAATGCAATAAAAACAAAGATAAATAGTTGGGACTTAATTAAACTAAAGAGCTTTTGCATAGCAAAAGGAACAGTCAGCAGAGTAAACAGACAACACACAGAGTGGGAGAAAATCTTCACAATCTATACATCTGACAAAGGACTAATATTCAGAATCTACAACAAACTCAAACAAATCAGTAAGAAAAAACAATCCCATCAAAAAGTGGGCCAAGAACAAGAATAGACAATTCTCAAAAGAAGATATACAAATGGCCAAAAAACATATGAAAAAATGCTCAGCATCACTAATGATCAGGGAGATGCAAATCAAAGTCACAATGCGATACCATCTTACTCCTGCAAGACTGGCCATAATCAAAAAATCAAAAAACAGTAGATGTTGGCATAGGTGTGGGTGATCAGGGAACACTTCTACACTGCTGGTGGGAATGTAAACTAGTACAGCCACTATGGAAAACAGTGTGAAGATTCCTTAAAGAACTAAAAGTAGAACTACCATTTGATCCAGCAGTCCTACTACTGGGTATCTACCCAGAGGAAAAAAAAGTCATTATTCAAAAAATATACTTGCACATGCATGTTTATAGCAGCACAATTCCCAATTGCAAAATCATGGAACCAACCCAAATAATTATTAGTCAATGAGTGGATAAAGAAACCATGGTATATATTCAATGGAATACTACTCAGCCATAAAAAGGAATGAATTAATGGCATTTACAGCAACCTGGATGAGATTGGAGACTATTATTCTAAGTGAATTAACTCAGGAATGGAAAACCAAACATCGTATGTTCTCACTGATATGTGGGAGCTGAGCTGTGAGGACACATAGGCATGAAAATCATACAATGGACTTTGGGGACTTGGAAGGAAGCGTGGGAAGGGGCAAGGGATAAAAGACTACAAATAGGGTGCACTGTATACTGCTCAGGTGATGGGTGCAACAGAATCTCATAAATCACCATTAAAGAACTTACACATGTAACCAAATACCACCTGTACCTCAATAACTTATGGAAACTAAAACAAAAATAAAAATGAAACCACAGTGAGATACCACAGCACACTGATTAAAATGACAAAAATTACAGAGACCACAAGTGTTGGTGATAAAGAGGAACTGTAACTCATATACACTACTAGTAAAAATACAAAATAGTAAAGACACTCTGGAAAATATTTAGCAGCTTATTTTAAAGTGAAACATACACTTACTATATGAACCAGTTTTATTCATGAGAAGTGGAAACCTAGATCCACACAAAGACTTTGATGCAAATGTTCATAGTGAATTTATTAATAATAGCCCCAAACCGGAAGGATCTCAAATGCCCTTCAGCTGATGAATGGATAAACAAATTGTGGTATATCAATACAATGGAATATTAGTCAACAAGAAAAAAGCAACGAACTATGTCCTACTATGCTAAGTGAAAGAAACCACACACAAAAGTCTACAAACAGTATTATAGTATTGTGAAATTCTAGAAAAGGTGAAACTATGGTGACAGAAATTTGTGTGTATATGCTTTTTATAGAAAGTCAAAGGGAAGCAAAATGAATTGTAATTCTTACCCCATTTATGTATCATAGTAGAGGACCTGTACCTGTCTTAAAGATTTTTAACATGTGAACGATCAAAATGAACAATTTGCTTGCAATCACACAGTGAATGAAGTGGATGACAAAGTTGAATTTTTGCTAGTTTGGGTCAGTGAAGTGTGACTGTCATACTAAGACATTTTTTTCTGGTGATCCCAAATGGTCTCTGAAAAACCTTCCAGAAAAATAGTTCTGAAAATTATGTCCTTAGTAGTTTCTTCATTGGAATAAATTTATAGCCTCCTTGAGTTCAGAATTTGAAGAATACAAGTGTTTTGAGATTTCCTTTTTTAAAAAGATAGTTTAGTTTTGCTTATGTCTTTTAAATCACTCTTTTTTTTAGACCATCACTTTGGACATTCGTTGGTAATAGCCAATAATATCTGATTTTCAGATAAAGAATACAGAGAGCCAGTCTAATGGCTGCAAAGCCTTCCTGAGCTTTTGCCAGGACCAGCAGCTCAGCAGCCGCACAGGCAGAAGTCCCAAAAACAATAAGAAATAATTTTCTCATAATCAAACGTGTCTGAAATGGACATGGGCTATCTTGAGGAAAAAGTGAATTTCCCTGGTTTAAGTGGCAACTGCAGACCCCGTTGGCAGGCACATATGAGAGAAGTTTTAAGCATCAGGTGGGGCATTGGACTAATACACGTATTCTGTGGACATGTACCCGGAGCCAGGCTTCCCAAATGGGCTACAGCTAGGGCTATCCTGACCCTGTCATGGAAAACTTCATCTAGCTTTGGATCTTGTGGATATTAAGAAGATAGACTTTCTGTGACACACCCTTGGAATCCAAATTTCAAGGATGGCAGTTCTTTAGCCTGTTGTTAAAGATATATAGTACCTCCTTACAGTTCTGAAAGATGCCATTCTGTATAGGTTGAAAACAGTCCCAGAGATCATTTGCAATCAAGCAAATGTGCATATTTCTGTTTGGTTCAATGCTATCCAATACCTTTTCCCAACTCATTCTGTTTTCTGGAAAATAATTGATGAATTTAATTTGCCCTCATTATTGGTTTAAGTGAAAATGTTGTTAGATCTCAAAAGTTGAGAAACGTATATCAGGGTAAATGCTGAAAGACATGATTCTTTATCAGAAGCACCTTGTGGCTTAAAAATATATATCCAGGACTTAGAAGAGCTAACATCTTCTTCCAAATAACCTGGTAGAAGAGTTTGAGAAAGCTGCCTCAGAAGGTGGAGTTTGGCAGAGTCTGGACTACTCTGTTCAGGGCATACTCTTTAAAGAAGATGATTTTATAGTTAAGCAGGGAAGGCGAAACTTATTTTTTGGACTGGGGCATATCTATGCCTCCCTCCTTTCAAGTTGAGAGAGCATGAACACAGGTTCTATTCACTAAATTAATCCCTCTTGTAGTCTTTCCACATATTAATTCAGCAGATACTCACTGAGCACCAGTGTACATAGTGCTATGGGAGGTGCAGTGAGGAACACAAATATAAGGAAGATACCAACCTGGGTCTGAGAGAACTCGAAATCCCAATTTGGACAGGCAAGATGGAAAAGTAAGCAGCCACAAGGCAGTGTCTGAGGCATGCCAGTTGAATGGATTGGAAAGTAGGGGCAGTGGAGGTCAAATGAAAGAAAGCATATTTCATTTGAGCTATTTAGGGGAAGAGTGGTTTCTGTGAGCCATACATTCCTAAGGAAGGAACGAGAGTGTTCTCTTTGGCAGAAATGTCAAGGAGAATGAGACGCAATTACATTTGGTGATGAGGATATTGCTGCTGACCTTCAAGAGTAGGAATTTCAGGAGAGGATGGTATTGGAAGCCACATTGTAAGTTGCCAGGGCAGGTGCATTGGAGGAAGTGGAGTGGTGGTCAATCACTGGGATGTTTGATAGGGAATGGTAGGAAGTACAACAGAGTCAATGAGAACTTTTTTGCCTCATAAGGAGTAAATTGTTATTTTGAAGGTAGAGGCAAATGATTATTGAGGGGGAGAGGTTAAACTTTTATTTTAAAAAATCATTAAATTATAGAATCCCAGAAAGTATAATGTTAATAAAGGAAAAAACATAAGATAATTGTTAGCATTTTTGGTAAAGAAATGAACTGACATAAAATATATTTTTTGCATTTTAAATAAAAGCATTACATTAAGAAACTAAAATACTACTATTGATTAGTAATTCAAGTGAGAAGTTGAGGAGTAAAAGTAATTTCATATTTAGATTCTTGTTATTTACAGAACATTGGTTGGGCATGGTGACTCACACCTGTAATCCTAGCACTTTGGAAGACCGAGGCAAGTGGATCACCTGAGGTCAGGAGGTCAAGACCAGCCTGGCCAACATGGTGAAACACTGTCTCTACTAAAAATACAAAAATTAGCTGTGCGTAGTGGCGGGTGCCTGTAATTCCAGCTACTCGGGAGGCCGAGGCAGGAGAATCGCTTGAGCCTAGGAGGTGGAGGTTGCAGTGAGCAGAGATTGCGCCATGGCACTCCAGCCTGGGAGACAAGAGCAAGACTCTGTCTCAAAGAAAAGAAAGAAAGAACATTAATGTCTTTGATCTTCTGATAGTAATTGAATGGCATTGTTCCTTACCTTCTCAGTGAAACACCAGGGGATACAAACTGCATGTAAGAGCTTTTCTGGAGCTTACCTCTGTATCATGTATTTATCAGGGCTTGTTGTGCAGACCACTGTTTTACATCATTGATTATGTGAGTAAGAGGGAAGAAAGGAGAGTCAAGTTACACCCTTGGAAGATGAAACTTAGAATTTCCATGAAGCTTACTTTATGACAGTACAGAAATTTTCAGGGTACTCTATCATTCAGGAGTGAGTGAAAGTTTATCACACTTAATGACACCAGTATGTAAGTTTTCAAGGGTAGAGCCAAAACAGTGAAAAAATAGTTGTGTGTGTTTGTGTGATTACTAAACCTTCTGAATGTGTTCTTCTGTATGTGGTTACACTACCTCTTTGCTCTTTGAGATCAACATGAATGCCACCCGCTCCATCAAAATGAAATGTGCCATTTAGAGGAATTATTTTAACTGTGGGTCTCATAGGCATTGCTCTTGTCCTCCTCAGACACAGGTGTGTTTGCAGTGGTGAACAGCCATTCCTTGTCCTTGCTGGGGAAGCTGACCATCAGTGCTGCCTTTAACATTGTTTATATCTACACCTCTGAGCTTTACCCTACAGTCATCAGGTATGTGCCTCACACAGCCTCATTCTTCACACATTCTACACTTTGTCATCCATTCTTGCACCAACAGAGGTGTGCTCATTTCATCTGCTTCTGGAGTTAGTGTGGGACAGCAGTAATTCAGCAAGCAGTTTAGGCTAAGAGCCTGCCTTTGCAGACTGCTCTCTGCCTGCTCTGCTAGGAAAATGTCACTTTATGGTAGACTGAATTCCTTAGTGTAAGTTGTAAGAGAAGTACTCTATGCTAGGCATATTCTATCACTCAAACAGTGTGCAGATGCTGTTATTATTTTGGTGAATTTTATTTATTCAGTTACCCATCCTGTATCACACATCACAGACAAGGGGACAAGCTCCCTATTCTCACAGAGCCTCCATTTTAACACAAAATAGACACATTTTTAAATGACAATTTCATATAGTAAGTAAATATCAGAGTTAAACAGCAATTATTAAAGCTGGGTTCTTAATGAATAGGATGTGTTTATATTGAAAACGATAAATATCCAGCCTAAATTTTCCTTCATAAAATAAGTCTGAAAGCAAGAAACACACCCAAATTTGAAGGATGGGGTGCAGCTGAGGCTTTGCAGAACTGCTTCTGTGGTCTGGGCAGGTATTCTCTCAGCTGGCTCTTTCTCAGTCTTTTAGAGGATCTTTCCAAACAATCCTTCTCCTTCCCTTATCCATGCAAGAAGCCTCATGGTTCTTTCTGCCTGTTAATTTAAAATTATTTTTCCCAGTAAGAGATCAGAGTGTCTGCAATTGGCTAGTAATTTCCTAGTTGGTCCTGTAACCTATTTTACCTGGCTACTGGCTATAAAACTAACATGATGATTTTGTCCAAACTGGGACAATTTTGAGAGCAAATGTGAGTATGAACTTTTCAGCTGGGATTACAGAGTGCTGTATCCCTCTACCCAAAACCATTAATTATCATTCTCTCTCCTTCCCTCTCTCCTTCCTACCTTTTTTATGCCTGCACTCGCCATAAAGGTGTTCTTGGTTTCCTAACAGTACACACTTAGTCAATTTCTATTTATATGCTTGACCCTTTGTTAATTAGTTGAGTTTAAATAAATGAGCAGCCTTTTCAGATCATAAAACCCTGGCTGTTTGTAAGAGACCTAAGGCATAAAAACCCATGAGAACTTTTAATTTAAAAATATTCAAATGCTCTTTTCTATATCATCCTTTGTGGATCCACTGTCCAATATGGTAGTTACTAGCTTTGTGTAACTATTTAAGTGTAAATTAATTCAAATTAAATAATTAAACATTCAGTTCTTCATCCTTCCTGGCCGCATTTCAAGCACACAGTAGTGCATGTGTCTAGTGGCTTCCACATTGGACCGGGTAATTACAGAACATTCCTAGCATCTCAGGAATGTCTAGTAGGCAGCTCTAGAACCCACTGTTCTCTATGATCCTGTACTTCCACTTCAGGACATGTTATTCAGGGCCCACTGCTGCCCCCCAAGGGTCTCTTAATTTCCCCGCTAGAACTTACTGATGTATTTTTCCTTATGCTTTTCAGGAATGTTGGGCTTGGAACTTGTTCCATGTTCTCCCGAGTTGGTGGGATTATTGCTCCCTTCATCCCCTCACTGGTTGGTTTGTACCTTCTAGTTTTGTTTTTCTTGATTCTATGCTTTGGAAATGCTTATGCTTTTGAGTGGAAAGAGGTGATGAACAGATGTCATTTAAGATCAGCTGACACAAATGTGAACCTTGTCCCTTTTAGATAGTACTCCGTCAGGGCAGACGGACTCTTATCGAGGATTCATTTGCCTCCAGTGGGTCTGATTTTTTGTTCATCTGAATTCGCTGGAAGGCCTGCTATTGCCAGTGTGCCCCATTCCTGTCCCCATGAAAAAGTTAGTCAACTAATAAGTATGTATGACACTTCTGCTGTGTGCTGGGCTCTATGTTGAGCACTTTCTACATATCATCACGTGCAGTCCTCATAGTAACCATAAAAGGTAGGCATTGTTGTTACCCCTGTATTAAATATGAGAAATGCTACAGAAAGAGGTTAAATACCTTCCCCCAAGAACACACCTCTTGGAAAATATTAGAGGAGAAATACGTCTCGCACTGTGTCTGTTAATGTTTTTTGAAACTTTCCAACTGTTATAGTCAAAGAAAGGGAATCAGATTAAATGACAGCCCTAAAATCCTTCATCTTAAAATGCTCAGATTCTGTGAAAGAACCCAGGGGACCCCTATGCAAGTCTCTCCTTGGTTTGATTTGTGACTTTCCCCAGCTGAGACATTTTGAAAGCAACTAGATTTGATGTGGGACTTGTTGACCTGTTCTGTAGACAACTGTTCATTACTTAGGCAGGTCTCTGAAATGCCACTGTAACCTTTTCATTTTCTGAGGTGCAGTACATTTCCCTTCTCTGAGTATCTCTCTCCATGTCTCATGGTTAATTTTAGGTCACAAGACCCTTCTTGAAGGAGTCATGTTAGGTCTGTGTTTTATTCTGCAAAATATAGGTACTGTTAAAGATATCTGACTTTGGATAGCTATCCTAGAACATTATAATACCCAGCACTGTGTCTCTGTTGCTTCCTGTAAGGTTAGAAGAAGGCAAAGTGTGTTTTCCCCTTGTTTCAACAACAGGCTCACAGTGCTGGACATATGTTTGCATGTAGATGGCTAGAGATGAGAGATTCTCCTCCTCCCTCTTCCTCCTCATCCCCATCTTCTGCTTGGTTCTCTCCATCTCTCCCTTCTCCTCCCCCTTCTCCCTTTTCCACCTCCTCCATTATCTCTTCACTTTAAAAAATCAGGAAAAAATTACCTGAGGGGAAATCCTAATTAGTAGTGAACCTACCCACAGAATTTGGAAGCCTAAACCAGAAGATCATAAAGCTTAGCTGGAATTCTAGAATGTTGATCAGCTAAGAAAAGCCCCAGAGAAGTACCCTGGAAGCAACTGTTTTTCATGTTTTCTTTGAACCTGTTTGTGATGAAGTGTTTCTGTTTTCCTGAGAATATGTTTTGGATCTCTGAAACAATTGCTTGTTTCACCAGTCCTTTACCATGCTCAATTTAGAAGTTTATAAGCCATATGTATATGGTAGGGTTAAAGAGTTTTTACACCTTTAATCCCTGGAACTCTCAGTTATAGTGTTAAGGTATATGGGATGGTTTGGCCAATTCCAGGATTGAGAACTTTAAAGTTCATCATCAGCAAGTATTTTGGGGTGCCTCTGTGCAAAGTGTGCTCACCTGGAATGGAAGCTGAACTACGAGATGTCCTGTCAACTCTGGCCACATAGGCCTGCCTGCTCAGAGGCAGCCTGGCCTCTTCTCCTGCAATACCCACCCTGGGCATGAAATTGCTGCTTCTGATCCACAAACCAGTACTGTTCTTTTATTTACTCACTCCCATATCTATATGCCTGAGGAATCATTCTCTGATTTTCCAGGATAATGCATGTGGAAAGAAGTGGTTTATAGTGTAGTCTAGTGGGAGGTCATGAACTGGGTGTTAAACATGACGGTTTTTCAGTCATGAGACTGCTTGCGTTACATGCTAAGGAAACTAATGCTCTGGTTTGTTTTCATTCCACTCCCCACCTCTGCAGAAATATGTGCAATGGTCTTTACCATTCATTGTCTTCGGAGCCACCGGCCTGACCTCCGGCCTCCTGAGTTTGTTATTGCCAGAAACCCTTAACAGTCCGCTGCTAGAAACATTCTCCGACCTTCAGGTGTATTCGTATCGCAGGCTGGGAGAAGAAGCATTATCTTTACAGGCCTTGGACCCTCCACAGGTGTGATATTTTTCTTAATTATTATACCACTCGGATGGTGGCAGTTATTGAAAAAAGGAAGGTTTGTGTTAAATAGAACTGAGCAAAACTGCTGGAAAACAAAGGTGGGATCTAACAGCAGCTGATTTTCAGAGAAATAAAGATGATCGATGATTCATAAGCTTTCCTAGAATATTTTAGGGGCTATTTATTGGGGAAATAGATGTCATATAAATACATTTGTCAGTTGAATAGCTAGATGTAGTTTCCGTTTCAGAAATGTCATGATATCATTTCCCTGCCCTTTTCTTCTTTCCTGTTTCAGTGTGTGGACAAGGAGAGCTCTTTAGGGAGCGAGAGTGAGGAAGAGGAAGAATTTTACGATGCAGATGAAGAGACTCAGATGATCAAGTGAAGAGCCCCAGATTCCCCCTAAGAAGCAAAGGATCATCTTTTATGCCTCTGGCTAAGGCAGGTTCTTCCATGAATATTAAGAGAGTTGTAAAAAGAGGCTTGGCTTGAACGTACATAGATGGTAACCAGCGTGGACTGATGTTTTTAGGCACAGAAGTTGGAGAAGAGATTTCATGAGAGACAACATCACTGCATTGAGAGAATAGTTGTTAATTTGTTTAGAATTTAAGTTCTGCTCAGAATCATAACATCTGGCAGAACAGCCCAAAGCCACATTCCAAAGTGGTAGGCTCATTTGTTTCTAGAGGTTTCATCATGTCGCTTTTCCTTCATCATGATCTAGATAAAGGCAGATATGTAAAACTTCTCACTATTTTGGTGGGGTAAGATAAACTATCCTTAAGATTTAATCTTTATACCATGTTGGACATTTGCCCCTATCAGTTGCTACTCAGGAATCTTCTGGTACAGCTTAACATCAGCATTTTAATTTTATGTCCAGGGAAAAGCACCCAGAGGTCATCTATGTGTCCCGAGACCCTCCAGCTTTTTCTCAGCTGATGAAATAAGAGTCCTCAGCTTGGTTCCCAGCCTGCTGGTTGACTTGGGCTCCTCATGCCTTGAGTCCCACAGATGATTCATTAGGAAAAGCCAGATGTACCAAAGCGGTTTACTCAGAGTCAGGAGTGTAGCTCTGGCTGCCTGTCAGCTCCCTTGGATACTACATTGTGTGATTTCTTCCTTTCCCACTAATATGCACATCCAGAAAAATTTCCATCTGAGATTCTAGTACTTCAAAATCATGCATAGTAAATGAGAAAGCTTTAAGTAGAGGGCAGTTAAACAGTGACATGTTGAGCGCCTGGAGGGAAAAAAAAGGTGCAGTTTTTAATAATGGAGAAAATGAAATTATCTTTGATAAATTTTTATTTGTTTTGCTTTCAGTATTGTGCCATGAGGGATTTGGACAATATTTAAGAACTTGTCCTAGATCAGCCCCGACCTGTTTAATCAGAATGGAAGGTTCAGTAATTTCACAGGAAATGTTGGTTTTTCATTAAGTGCTACCAACTTTCAAGTGAATCTTACATTTGATTTCTTAAAATCATGTCTTGAAAACATGTTTTCCCATGAAACTTGAATACTATCTCAAATAGGAATATAAACCTAGAGTCAACAAGCTTAGGCAGCACTGATTTAGGTCACTTTCCCAACGAGGAAAATTTCTGTGTTTTCAGAATTTCCATTTCTACTAACCTCTTGGAGAAAAAGAAATTGAATTAGAGGTAAATAGAAGACGTCACTGTGGCTGCTTCTGGAAGTGCTGGAAGCATCACCCCAATTGGCTCCAAATACTGTCATGTTTTCTTGCACATTGACTTCTGGTTTCCACTGTATCAGTATGTACCTTTGTAATTGTTATTTTTATGTCTTTTATGCCCTGGATTATTAATTGGGCTCTTCATAAACAGAGGCCATCTCTACTACTGTTTATTTTTCTCTGCTGTGCCCAGAACATTGACCTAGACACAGTAAGACCTAGTAAATATTACTGTTTCTAGCCATTAGGGAGATTGTGGAACTCCTCCCAGTATAAGTTTTGCAAACTCCAGGCAAATCTGATCCAAACTCCCAAATTGTCAAATCCTGCTTAACTTTCTCTGGAAAATAGACACCTTCTCAACATCAGAATAGGAAGAGAGGAAGAACTTACAAAGACATTTAAACGTTCTTCTTAAATGGTGGTTGAACATTTAAAACACTGAACTAACATATACATAATTTTTGATTAGTTAGAGCTTTCTTTGTATTATAAGAGTAATATATCTCATTACAGAAAATTTGGAAACTAGAAATTAAAAAATGTATCACCCATACATCCAACATCGAGAGAAAACCAGTGTTATGGCTTTGTTCCATTTGAAGATCAATTGGGAGTGCATCTCTCTATTGGCACTGGGTTCGATTGCCTCTGGCTAATAGAGTTCAATTAGTTCTATCCCTGGGTTTCCTTTCTTAGCTGTGGGGTGGGAGATATGAGGGAGAGATCTACAATTTGAATACGTGTTACTTAATAAGGCTCGGCTGGCCATCAGTTCCTTATGTCAGATGTGTCGTTAAATTTTTTTTCTAGATGGTCCTTGAGCAAAACATAATAATTACTTTTTTTTATTTCCACTGTCTTTATAAAATCAAAATTTCCTCCTTTTGATAATAACTATTGAATACTATTGATGTAGAGAATGTGTACATGTGTATATTTGCATTGATTAAATTATTGGAAAACTTTTCATTGATAGGTAATGTATTTTGATTGTGCAGATGGTTTGTAAAAAGTATCCTTTTCTTATTCTATTCAAAATTAAATTTTTTTCTCCTAAAATAAAGCAAGAAAAGTAAATGTAAGATATATAAGAAACCCGAGAGTTTCCGGGGTGAAAGTTCTCATTAGCAGCTTGTTCAAAACATATACATCACACAAATATTTTGAAAGAAACCATGTTGAAATTTTCTGATTTTGTGAGTTATAACCACAGCCCAGTAAAACCAATACTTGTTATTTGGCTACTTCCAAGCAATGCAGATATTCTTTAGTATTTAAAAATGAGCAAATAAACAAAATGAGGCAAATAAATGAAGAAAATGAGTTTCTGAGGCACTGCTTAAGTGACCATAAATCAGACACGTATTTTTATGGTGGGCAAATTGATGAAGATACTTTTAGTAGGTGATTTATAACAAATTCATATTGAAATAATGTCGCTACTGTATCAGAATTAAAAAACAGCCTCGCATTAGGACTTCTCCATACAAATTCTTTATCATTGGTTCTTAAATTGGAAAAGTACCTATAAATGATTACATTTTTTAACTAAATAAAATGCAGATATTTTGGCTTCTTGTGAATTTAATAAAGAATCATAAAACATAGGCCTTTCTTTTGTTCTCCCAGAATGTCTCAAAATCTACAGTAGTAGCTTTGACAAGTTGGGCAAATGCAGAACCTGCTAATGAGTTAAGTAATATGTGGACAGGGGTTGTAGCAAAGTTGTAGACTGATGGACACAAAAGTTAACTATCCAAATACTTTTAGAATGAGGAAAATGCAAAGACAGTGCATTGTGAAAAATCCATCAATGTAGTATATCAAAGGAGAAAGAGCTTATGATTACCTCAATAGAAAAATAAATATTATTTGACAACATTCAACATCCATTCAAAATAAAAGCTATTAGCAGAGTAGGAATAAAAGGATGCTTCCTTAATAAAATAAGAGATACTATAGTAGATATGATAAATTGGCACACAGCATCTCTTCACCTTCCTGGTACCTTGGCCTTTAGCCTTTTTTTTTTATCATAACCCACAGTGAGAAATGTGTTTTATATATTCATCCTGTCATACTTCCCCAGTTACAAATATATATGTACATATAAAATATCTATGAATCATAAAAATGTATATGTTTTATGCAATAATACTTAATCTTGCTAGGCATACTAATAACTTATGTTCTATTTCACTTTTTAAAATGCCATTGATGACTCAATAAATGGATATCGTGACCCGCTAATAGGTTGCAACCCATAGTTTGAAATCCACTGTTCTACTCTATCTTCTTGTACTACAGAAACTTTGAAGCTAAAATGTACATTTTCTGAATTTCTTGCAGATAAGTTTACCCCTTGCAGCCAGGTGAAATTTGGTTTCCTTCAATCAGATACAAATGGAACTTGGAAGGTAGAAGCAAGGTGGAGGCCATACTTTTGATGAGTCTGCTTTTTTCTTCACAGTGGTGGAGCCAATTGGTTTTTTTGAGGCAGTATCAGCCAGAGATGTTGTCAGTTGAGCAATAAGATCTTAAGATGTTTTGATAAACCTAGAGTAATATTTCTAGTATTCAAATGGAAAAGCAAAGATCCAAAAATATTCACGACAACTCTGATAAAGAAGAGCAAACAGAAGGTACTTGACTTTCTAGATATAAAATCTTACGAATCTGTATTATTGGTCAGCAGTAGACAAATAGATCAATAGAACATAACAGAGATTTGTTAAAGATAGCATGACACATTAAAGGAAAAAGTGAACAATTATTGATACTAAGTCTTCTCACCATAATAAAATAAATTCCAAATAGATTGAAGTCCTCAATGAAAACAGCAAAACTTTAAAACTATTTGAAAGTTATAGAATATTCTTATGACCTTGGAAAATGGATAGATTTATCAGACAAGAACTAAAAATCATAAATTATTTTTTAATTGATATATGTGACTTGATCTAAATTTAAAACTTGTTTCTGTATGACTGAACATTCTATAGAGTTAAACGGAAAGCAGCCTGGGTGCAGTGGTGCACACCTGTAATCCCAGCACTTTGGGAGGCCAAGGTGGGCCAATCACCTGAGGCCAGGAGTTCGAGATCAGCCTGGCTAACGTGGTGAAACTCCATCTCTACTAAAAATACAAAAAAAAAAGTTAGCCAGGCATGGTGACATGTACCTATAATCCCAGCTACTCAAGAGGCTGAGCACAGAGAATCGCTTCAACCCGGGACGAGGAGGTTGCAGTGAGCCAAGATCATGCCACTACACTATAGCCTGGGCAAGAAAGCAAGACTCCGACTTAAAAAAAAAAAAAGAAAGCAATAGACTAGGGCAACATTTATAAGCAATAAGGATTAATATCCAGACTATATGAAGAATTACTGCAAATCAGAGATAAAAGTAATAAAGTTTACAAAAACTATGATTAGGCAATTTATAATTCATAGATGAAAAGATGCTCAACCTCACTACAGGATCAGGGAACTGCAAACTGAAACCACATGAAGATATCTTTAAAAATCCATTAGATTGGGAAAATAAGAGTCAGAATATCAAATATTAAAGCTATGAAGAAAAGGAATTTAGTGACATCCTGAGAGAAGCATAAATTTATTCATCAACTAGGTTGTCAGCGAGTGAGGATGAAAATGTACATAGTCTAGGATTCAGAAATTCTGCTTCTATGCATATCTCATGGAAGAGTGTTTTCAGAAATTTTTACTATAACCCACTGTAAAAAAAAGTTTTATACTGTGACACACAGTACACACACCTGCATACATACCCATATGTGTATGTGTGTGTGTATATATATATACACACACATAGATATATAATTGAAATGGTGTTATAAAACAATACCTACTACCCTTAATATCTGCACTACATTATATTTGGTTTTATTTCATTTCATAAAGAATACTAGTGAAGACACACTAAAATGATTTCACAGTTTTGAATGGATCCAAACATGCAGTTGGAAAAAGTGAAACATACTACCCTTAATATTTGCCTTGGTACTTGCCTGATATACATGTGTACAAGAGATTTGTATAGAATGTTCATTGCAGCATTATTAGTTGTAATAAAACAATGGAGGTAAATACCTTCAGTAGTGAAATGTATATATATAATTTCATATGCATAGGATGAAGTAAAAACATAGTTCTATGATTGAGGTGATTGGATCTCAATAATGTTGAACAAAATGTTGGCGAATTTTTACTGGATCAAAGTCCTTTCATGTTTAAATTTTCCAGTGAATGATTGGAGTGCTTGCTAATTAAAGGGATTTAAATGCTTTTCATGTCATACTTTAAAGTGAAGACTATTGATATTCTGTTACACAAATATAGAAATCTCTTAATCCCACCCAGATGAAGAAGTATCCCTTTTCCCCATGGAGAAAGTCTATGAACTTGCCCACCTGCAAGTCTCAATTTCTCTTCAAAAAGAGCTTTGCATTTGTGGAAACATTTAGACAACTTTTCAGCCAAGACTCTCGAGCTATCTTATGAAGCTTAGAAAAGATTACATATTTATTAAAAAATGTGAAGGACAGATGTAGCTAAATTAAAAAGAACTTCAGTCTAGACCCTGAAGAACAACTGATTTTGAATAGAATTGATTGATACAGTTGCTTTGCTTCAAAATATAACTTTAAGAAATGGAATGAAATGATGGTGTATGAATGTAAAAGCACACAGTCAACTTGGAGGACTTTAATTAATGAGTGATTTACCAGTATGTGTGCAGAGCTTCTAGAAACCATAGAAGATAAAGCATTATGCAAAAGGAAGCCATTGATAGAGTCTGTAAAGGTGAGCCTTGTGGAGCACAGCACCACAGGAGGAGTGGATCCAGAGGGGCAGAGGCAAACAAGATATTCGCTCACCACTGGGAGACCCTTAAAAGCTGGTGAATATCTGTCACATCAGATGATTACAGCTTTAGAAGCATTCAAGCTAAGCAGTTCTTGGTGGTGATAATACAACAGATTAATTTGCTTCCTGGAGTCACTTTTATTCTTATAGTTGCATGTCACCACATCAATGTAAAAGAAGAAGGACTTGGCCAGGCACGGTGGTTCACGCCTGTAATCCCAGCACTTTGGGAGGCTGAGGCGGGTGGATCACAAGGTCAGGAGATTGAGATCATCCTGGCTAACATGGTGAAACCCTGTCTCTACTAAAAATACAAAAAAAAAAAAAAAAAAATTAGCCAGGCATGGTGGCGGACGCCTATAGTCCCAGCTACTCGGGAGGCTGAGGCAGGAGAATGGCTTGAACCTGGGAGGCAGAGCTTGCAGTGAGCTGAGATCACATCACTGCACTCCAGCCTGGGCGACAGAGCAAGACTCCGTCTCAAAAAAAAAAAAAAAAAGAAGGACTACAACCTGCCTTACACTGTCTACAACTAGGATGTGATTTGCCAAACAACTCCCTTTGCCCTCTAATGCTTTCAGTGGGTACTGAATGACCTGAAGACTACATCAAATACTACATCTTACCACACTGGTGATTCTTTTTGAGGAAAACAAAGATCAACTATGATCAGCAGATGCCTTAAGGCCTCACACTTACACACACACCACCCATTTCCTTGATAATATAAAATAGCAAAACAGTGACCTGAAATGAATTGTAATATCTATAATATGCCTGTCTCTGATGCAGATGGTTAGACTGGAAAACTTAATTCTGAAGTTGACAGGGAAGAAAACTGGCAAAGAGCAGCAATTTACTTTCAAATGATATTCTTTCCGAATTATTTGTTGTAATTAATTTTTCCATGATAGTTTCCTCTGAGCGGATACTATAACCAAGGAAGAGCAAGAAAATGAAGAGTATTTGCTTTTACAGGAAGAATGCAAGCCAGAAAGATCAGTGGTTAGGAAATTCCAATCAAACCAACTTTTCTTTAAAAAATACTCCCAAAGGCCTTCTTAGTTTTCATAAGTAATGGGGTCTTGCATTGGTTTTCTATTGATGCTATAACAAATTACCACAAACTTAGTGGCTTTGGACAAGATGAATTTATTTTATGACAGCTCTGAAGTCAGACTACGAAATGAGTCCTAAGGGGCCTGAATGAAGATGTCAGCAGAGCTAGTTTCTGGATTCCTTTTCTGCAATAAAAGGTAACATCCACAGGTTCTAGGGATTTAAATATGGATAGCTTTGGGGGAGAACATTATTCAGCCTGTCACAGGTGTCTTAAAGTGTGTGTCAAAAGATCCTAGGTAGACAAGACCTGGTGGAGTCATCAGTGTAATTAATTTAATGAATAATTCAGTCATCACCTGGAGAAGCCAGACAGAAATCATGGGTAACAGCCCCAAATCTCCATTTATTGTTGATCTTTTCTAACTATTTAACTAAGCCTGAGGTCTCCCACTGAGACATTTTGTCACTTGTTGTTTGAAAGAATACACTGCTTACAAAATAATTTAAAACTCATAAGTCTTTGTTTTTGAGTTTCATTTGTTGCTGTATCTTAACAGTTTTTTTAGCAATTATCAAAATCAGCCAATCACTTCTGTTATTACTTATACTTTTGTTATGTTCTCTGTAATCAACCTATACTTTTCCATCAAACTCTTTGTTTTGTTTGTTTTGAGACAGGGTCTCACTCTGTTGCCCAGGCTGGAGTACAGTGGCGCGACCCTGGCTCACTGCAACCTCCGCCTCCCAGGCTCAAGTGATCCTTCTGCCTCAACCTCCCAAGCAGCTGGGACTGAAAGCATGCATCCCCATGCAGGGCTAATTTTTTTGTAGAGGTGAGGTTTTGCCGTGTTGCCCAGGGTGGTGTTGAACTCCTGAGCTCAAGCGATCTTCCAGCCTCAGCCTCCCAAAGTACTGAGATTACAGGTGTGAGCCATCACCCCCAGCCTTCCATGAAAGTCTTATTGTGTCATTTAATAAATGATGATGTCTTCCCTACTAGGCCATAAGCTCTACAAAAACAGTACATATCTTTCTGTTTTCCAACCCATAGCACTGGGCCCAGTGTGTCATGGGCATTCAGATTACTTTTTCATATGAGCTCTATTGTTACATTGAACTCAAAGGCAAGCAGGGACCATATCTTATTCATCTTATTAACCCTAAAAACTAGCATGGTATCTGGGACACAGTGGTCACTTATTACATTTCTGAATGAATGGATACCCAGACACAAGGCAGTCATGATTAGTTTAGTCTATTCAGTAATATACTCAAAAGGGATACTCTTCCCCTAAATCAATTTGAGAAAAGGATTTTTGATTATTTATGTCTGAGTAAGCTGCATATGGATACTAGAAAAACCTTCATTTCACCTTAAACTTCTCATTATCTAATCTCACCATTTTGTGTAAAGTTGTAGTTAGGATGAGAATACATTCAAGAGAGCACTGATCCCTTTTTTATAGGATTAAAGATGTCTACCTTGAGAAAGGAGGTAGGCAAAGAAAGATTAATTAAATAGTAATCTTGTCCATGTACCTATAGACTTATTACTATAGTACCATTCAGCCTACTGATTTGTAGAATGAATGAATTTGGTGATTTTTAAAAATTGAGATATCTCCCTGTCTCAATAGAGAGGCAGTCTATCCTATGATGGTATTCTTTGGACAACTTTTTGACATAGTCACCAATATTGTAGTCTTCAGGTCTTTTAAAATAATTCGTCTAATGGAAACACCATATAAAAGGTTGAGAAATGATGTCTATTTGGTTCTGGGCATTTGAGGATCATCAAACACATTAAGAAAAAAAATCATTAGGTGTTTGATCAATGTTTAGGTTTTTCTGTTTGCTAGATAACTCAGAAAGTGGCTGTCATATGTTGACTAAATATAGGTTACCTTTGATTTGTCAGAGGAATGCTTTGCTGGAGGAATGCATAAATAGCTGAAAACAACAGAGAGTAAAGCCTAAGGGGAAAGTTTGACAGGCTGGTTGTATTTATGTATTCATCCTGCCGCATCCTCGAAAAAGGTATTTATTGTTAAGTAGATTCCAAAACATCTTCAAGACCAGAAAATGCCTTGGATGCCACTGGGCTGTTGAATTCCTTAGTTATTGATTTACTAATATCATCATGAAACAATTTATGATCTTCCCAATCCAGTACCCAGGAGAGGGAAGGGCTTGATAAGGATTTAGCTGATAAGGAGGAGAATTGCCAGATTGAAGACTCAGAGCAGCAGCAAAGAATTTTGAAAAAGAAATTTCACTAAAGAGTAAAGTTAGTGTTATTTTGGTTATGTGGAATATTAGAGTGAATTAAGTAGAATAATAAAATCACTAATAAAATTGATTAGCAAAGAGGTAATAAAATCATACCATTGAGAAACAGATGCTAACCTAGACTTTGTATATCTTCATTTTCCTTTCAAGCATTTCAAACCTCCCCAGATAGCTTCAAATTTATCCTTAGGTAGATGTGCACAAAAGGTTTCTTCAGCTACTTTCTAGTATTCAAGAGATTATTTCAGGGAAAAATCACATTTATTTATTCATCAGATATTTTGGTAAGTATTCTAGGTGCTGGATTAAAAGAGATAAATGGCTCACGCCTGTAATCCTAGCACTTTGGGAGGCTGAGGTGGGCGGATCACTTGAGGTCAGAAGTTTGAGACCAGCCTGGCCAATATGGTGAAACCCCGTCTCTACTAAAAATACAAAAATTAGCCAGAAATCACCTGAACCTGGGATGTGGAGAATGCAGTGAGCCGAGATCGTGTCGTGCCTTGGCAACAGAGTGAGACTCTCTCAAAAAAAGTTAAAAGTACAATAATAAAATAGATAGCATGTCTTATTTTTCTTCAGGCTCTGTTTAATGGTGGTGATGATGACATGATGGTCATCACTACCATCCATTGAGTACATGCACCGTGTCACCATGTTAAATGCATTCCATGGTTATTACATCATTTAATTCTCACAACTCTATTAGGTAGTTTTATAATCCCTACTTTATTGATGAAAACAATGAAGCTAAGAGACATTATATAACTTTCTCAAGGTCACAGTAAGTGGCAGTGCTAGGTCTAGACCCTATCTTTCATGTGTCAAAGCCTAGCACTTAACTGCCCCTTCTGCCCTGCTTCCTGTGAGAGTTAATTCAAGAGAAAAAGTGTCACTTCTTTTTCACAGATAGTTAGAAATTGTTCCAACACCTCCCTGGTTTTCAGGACAAGAATGCAAATTGAGAACAGACACTGGTGGAATCCTTAGGAAGCCAAGGCTCAGACGTTTTGATTAGGCCCCTTCTGGAGGAAGGCCTTTAGAAGGATTCTAATTAATTAAGGATTCTCCCTATATTTTATAAACATTTGAGATTTTTTTCTCCAGAATTAGTGCAGGAATATATTTGCCAGTCAATAATATGAATTGACTGAGAAGTTTGTGAAGATTCATTAATGGGCTGAGTTCAGTTAAGATCTCATAAAGAAGGTGGCAAAATTCTTCCCCATATCTCTAGGTTGCCCTTTGAGATGACTTTATTTGCTTTGGGGAAAGTATTACCCTGACATTCTGCCAAGTACATTCAAGAAATATTCACTGAGGGCCTCCTGTGTCTCAGGCACCATAGCAGGCTTAGGGCTGTCGAAGATCAGTGAGCTGGGTTCGTCAAGCCTGAGCCTTTCCAGAGTCTGACCTGAATGGGATAAAGGTGATAGGAAGTAGGAGGGATTTGGGGAGGGGTTTGAAGTCAAAGGTAAAAGCCCTTAGTGAAATTAGAGAGAACCTCAGATATCCAAGTTTTGGAAACTGGTAACAGCAAATGATTTATTTCATGGAAGAATTTCTTAAGAAATGATATCTCAGGCTGGGATTTCTGCTAGAGTTTCATGGAAATCCAAGTCACAACTTCTAAACTCTTCTTCACCCCATGCTTTGATTATGCCACTGGCTAAAGCCTGTTACCTGAAGAGAGTAGGCTTGCTGCTGTCAGTAAAGGGATGCATATACGTATCCTCTTGCCTGGCACACAGTAGGCCCATATCAGATCAGCCAGGTTTCAAAGCCCAGAGTAAACAACCAGGGCTTCCCAACCACGACCAATTTTCTTTTGCATTCCTCATTAAATTTATTTGATGTTTAATAACTTTTAGCTTTGAAATAGTTCAAAATATTCCCCAAATATATTGTGAGTACCCTCTGAAGTTTTCATAATCAATATCGTGTAAATTGTAGTTTTAGAATCAGAAACATTCTCATTTTCCTCATATGTAAGATGAAATGTTAATAATACCATCTTTGTTGTAATTGCTGTGATGATTACTAAGTGACATGTATATAAAATGCCAACTGCTATGTAACAGGGCTTCAATAAATTATACCACTTAGGAACTGTCGAAGATTTTAAAATAAGAATTTAATGCACATTTATGTATTTGGAAAAAGCGTAGCATTTATGTATTTTTAAATAGCAACGTGAGAGGTCCCTTTTATTTAAAAAAATTTTTTAAGTGTTTTTTCAAAAGAGACATCTCATATTGCTATACCTTTTCCAGAAAATGAAATCGATATGAAATGTTTCAAGAAAACATTTTCACTTGATCCAGTTCATTTGCCAGTTCATATAACTGAAGAAATGTGACTTTTAAGATTATTTCCCTCCTCATTGTCCTTGAAGATCTTTCCATCTTTCATTTCCTATAGAGGAATGCCTGTAATCTGCCTTCTCCTCCCACTTTTCTGAAGAATCCCTGGAGCAAAATTGGGGAGGAGGCCATAGCCTCCTTGTGGGAGGAGTTGGAGAGACTACATGATAAAACGACTTTCTGACCCTAGACAAAAGACCTTCTCTCTTCTGTTTTTGGAATCATTTTGGAAGGGTGAGTATGGGAGAAAGGTAACTGGGGAGTGTGTGTTTATGTGTGTGTGTGTGTGTGTGTGTGTGTGTGTGTGTGTGTGTGTGTGTGTGTGTATTCTGTCTGGAGCTCTAAAAGGGAACCTAGGAGAGAAATCAGGAGCGCTGGCTGCACCATTCTCTAGGGAGAGAAGGATCCTGAGGATTCTGGCTAAGGGTGCCCTCAGGGAAAGAGTGCGATCTGTCCAGAGTGACATTTGTGTTTAAATTATGGAAACCTAAGGAAGCCTTAGGTGAATGAACAGAAAGCAAATTGAGTTGCACATTATATACGCCACTCTTAAGGTGGATGGAAAAGTCTCATTGTTTTAAGAACAAATAAATATTACCAGACTCAGTTCTACCTAGTTGTTCACATAAAGATTCTATCCTTTGCCTTCTTTCCTTTCTACTTTATATATTCTCCCTGAGCAACTTTAATGCTATCTGCTCTGAATATTGAGCTTTATTGTTTGTATATTATTTATTTTTTATTATAAAAATAATACTGCATCAGTTGTAGAAAAAAAAAAGACAATACATGAAAGACTAACATGGAAAAGAAAACTTAAATGCAATTCTGCCATCCCGCGATAACCACACCTAACCTTTTCACCATCTGTGGATAATGTTTTGTGACATGCTTTTTTCCCATTTGTTGATATATCACAAACATTTTCCTGATATTATTATTTTTCCATATTATTTTAAAAGCTGCAAAGCCTTGTATTATATGGCTGTATTATAATGTATTTACCCAATGTTTACTTATTAGATATTTAGTTTATGTCCAATTATCCCTCTTGTAAATGAGGCATACAGGGAGTTAGCATACTTCCCATGTTTCCTTCAATTAAATTTTAAGATACAGATTCATGGGGTCAATGAGCATGATTTTGACAATTTTAATGAAAATCTTCATATCCGTTTAGACTGTCATTGTTAATATATAGGACCAGATCCCCCACAGTGTCCTTTTCCTTATCTTTGCCAAATCATCAAAATATGGGGGGCCAGAGGGTTGAACGAGAGGGATATCTCATTATTAGGACTTCATTTGCATGTTTTTGGTAACTAGAGATGTAATAGTTTTATGCTTCTTAGCCATTTGTATTTCTTTTGTGAATTGCCTTTTCAGATTCTCTGCTCATCCTGTTATAAAATTATGTTTTCTAATCTTGAAGTTTAAAGTTTTTACTTAGCTAACGTTTTCAATACCTTCAGCATAAGTTCCTCATGCACACAAGTGGAGATAAATGTTCACCTCCTTTACTTCTGGTTTCTTTTATGATTTGTTTTTATATTTAGCTTCTTAATTTACATGTAATTTATTCTGGTGTGTGGAATGACATAGGGGCCTGGCTTTACTTTTTTCCGACCAGCAGAGCATTTTCCTTTCCACCATTTGCTTCATCATTTATTTGGTCCCCATCAATTAAAAATGCCATCTTTATCTCAGAACCTTAAGGATTCAGGGATGACCATGATTGTTTAGGCAGGAGAAGGGGAGTGGTTGGAAGGAAATGAGGCAGTAAGGAGACTTCAACTTTATGAGTAGCATTTTATATGGTTTACTTAAAAAAAAGATCAACAGCAAAAATGACAAAGGTTTTCATTTGTGAAATCTGGCCGTATGAACCCAGGAGTCTTTTCTTTTTCCTTTCCATTTCCCTTTCCTTTCCTTTCCTTTCCTTTTCCTTTTCTTTTTCCTTTTCCTTTTCCTTTCCTTTCCTTTTCTTTCCTTTCCTTTCCTTTCCTTTTCTTTCCTTTCCTTTCCTTCTTTCCTTTCCTTTCCTTATTTCTTTCCTTTCTCCCTCTCTTTCTTTCTCTCTTTCTTTCTTTCTCAGGGTTTCACTCTGATAGCTCACTGCAACCTCAAACTCTCTGGGCTCAGGTGATCCTTCACCTCAGCCTGCCAAGCAGCTAGGTATACAAGCATACACCACTACACCTGAGCTAATTTTTGCATATCTTGTAGAGATGAGGTTTCATCATGTTGCTCGGGCTGGTCTTGAACTCCTGGGCTCAAGCAACTTGCCTGCCTTGGCCTCCCAAAGTGCTGGGATTCCAGGCGTGAGCCACCCAGGACTATTTTCTGTGTTTCTCTGGTGCTCCTTAACAATATGTATACATATATGGGAACTGTATTCCCTGGGAGCTTAAAAGAATCACCAGTCAACTGAGCCCAGAATCTTCTAAAGAGGTGATACTTTAACAACTTTATAATTTCTTTTATAGTGGTTTTCCTTAAAATATTCTTATTTCTTTTGAGTCAATTTTCCTAATTAGCTTTCTTCTGGGATGTCATTCAGTTTATTCTGATTTTAAATAGATTGACATAAGGTTTAGCAGAGTAGTATCTATCTGTGACTATATCTTTTGATTCCTATTTTGCATATTGTTATTTTCTTTTACCTGATTAGATCAGCCAAAATGTTTTGAGTGTCTTTGTTGTTGTTTTCAATTAACTTTAAAATTTTCAAGCAGTTGGAATTACTTTATATATAATCATCATTTTAAAAAATTGTTTTGCTCTCTGGCCGAAGGATATGGTGAGTACAGTTTTTTTAAAAGAATAAGGTTCTCTTTGCTGTGATTTTTCCACGTTACTTATTAGCACTTGATACCATTGTCCACGTCTGTATTTTAATAATTTTTGCCTACTTGATCTGTCAGGGACTGAAAGGGGTGTATTAAAACCTCCTCTGACCATCGTATTCTTGCCAACTTCTTTGATTATTCTTAATGTTAGTAATGGTACATAAAAATTTTTACTTGACAAATACACCTCATAATATTTATTATAAATAGCAGAAAATTGTAATAATCTTGTTCCATCTTGAAGTCTATAGGGGGGTTTAACCCATTGGCCTTTATTATTATGACTGACATTTTGGGCTTCTGTCCTCTTATGTTTTCTGGCTTGTATGTTTCCTTACCATACTATGTGCTTTCTTTTTCTGTGTGGATTGTGGGATTTTTTTTTTTTTATTGTGATAAAATATACATAACAAAATTGGTCATATTAACCATTTTCAAGTGTACAATTCTGTGGCATTAAATACATTCACACTGTCGTGCAACCATCACCACCATCCATTTTCAGAACTTTTTTCATTCTCCAGAACTGAAATTCTATGCCTGTTTATTTATTTTTATTTTATTTTTTTTAGACAGAGTCTTGCTCTGTTGCCAGGCTGGAGTGCAGTGGCGCGATCTTGGCTCACTGCAACCTTCACCTCCTGGATTCAAGTGATTCTCCTGCTTCAGCCTCCTGTGTACCTGGAACTACAGGCGTGCGCCACCAGGCCCAGCTAATTCTTTGTATTTTTAGTAGAGACAGGGTTTCACCATGTTGGCCAGGATGGTCTCGATCTCTTGACTTCGTGATCCACCCGCCTCGGCCTCCCAAAGTGCTGGGAATACAGGTGTGAGCCACCGTGCCCGGCGTCTGTGCCTATTTAACACTAAATCCCCATTCTCCCTCCCCACAGCTCTTGGGAACCACCATTCTATGTTCTGACTCTGAATTTGACTACTCTAAATACCTAATATAAGTGAAATCATACAATATTTGTCCTTTTGTGACTGGCTGATTTCACTAGTATAATGTATTTCAAGTTTCACTCATATTATAGCATGTGTTAGAATTTCCTTCCTTTTTAAGGCTACATAATGTTTCATTATATGTATATATCACATTTTATTTCTTCACTCATCTTCAACAGACATGGTCACTCCCACCTTTTGGATATTGTGAATAATGCTGCTATAAACATGGGTGTACAGATATCTCGGTGGAATTGCTGGATCATATGATAATTATGTTTAAATATTTTTGAGGAATTGCCATACCAGTTTCCACAGTGGCTCCACCATTTTACATTCCTCCTAGCAGTGCACAAGTGTTCAAATTTTCCCACATCTTCCCCAACACTTGTTAGTTTCCAATTTTTTAATTATAGCCATCCTAACAGGTGTGAAGTGGTATTTCATTGTGGTTTTGATTTGCATTTCCCTAATGATTAGTGATGTTGAGCATCTTTTCATGTGCTTGTTGGCTATTTATAGATCTTCTTTAGAGACATGTCTACTCAAGACCTTTCCCCATTTTTTAATTGGCGAGTTGTAGAGTTCTTTATATATTTTGTATTTTAATGCCCTATCAGTTATATGATTTACAAATGTTTTCTCCCATTCTGTAGATTGTCTCTTTACTTTCTTGATAACGTCTTTTGATGCACAAATTTTTAATTTTGATGTAGTCTGGTTTATCTATTTTGACTTTTGTTGCCTGTGCTTTTGATGTCATATCCAAGAAATCATTGCCAAATCTAGTGTCATGAAGCTTTGCCCCTATGTTTTCTGCTAAGAGTTCTGTGGTGTTAGTACATATGTTTAAGTCATTCTTTCATTTTGAGTTAATTTTTGTAGATGCTGTAGGGGTCCAACTTCATTCTTTTACATGTGAAAATTCAGTTGTCCCATCATGAATTTGAGTAAAATTTGGAGGATGGGTATGTAGTTATATGCTTTCTGAATTCTTATAGCTGATAATATTTTTGCTGTCTTCACAAATGCAGAAGACCATTTTTTCCTAAAATTTTGTCAGCTTACTTAATTGTAGGCTATCACTTACTGCCGTAGAGAAGACTGAAGCCAGCCCAATTTATGTTCCTTTTTAGGTTATTTATTTGTCTCCATCCTGCATATTTGTAAAATTCTTTGCTTATCATTTGAATGTTAAAGAATTGCTTGGACATGTCTAACTAGTATTGTCTCTTCATTTATGTTGTATGGAACATGTAAGTCATCATTCAGTGGATTCAGGTCTTTTTTAACTGAAGAAAGCTTTCTTCTACTACTTATTTAAATAAGTATTGATTCTGCTCTGTTTGTTGCAGCAGTTTTCTCTGCTAGGTCTCCATTTGATGTTCTTCATATTCATCATCTCATAATTGTAATATTTTTGTTCTTTTCTTTTACATTAGAGGTTTCTCAAGTGTGACTTCCACATGATTTTAGTAATACAGATTCTTCTCTTTCTGTTTTTAATTCTGCTTTAAATTCATTTTTTATTATTGTTACTTTCCTTACACTCGTTTAGTTCAGTTCAGCTAAGTTTCTCTTTGTTACCTTAGAATGTTTTCATTCATCTTTAATTTAATCAGTTCCATGTTTTCTTAACTTTTATATACACCATGAAGTGGAAGCTGCCTAAATCTTTCTTAGAGTAAATCTTTCGTAAGTATCCTCATGCTCCACCTTTTGAATGAGGTTTTTTCCTCCATGTTTTTAGGGTATATAATATTTTCATAATTTCATGTTAATTGTTAACTAATTTGTGAACCAAAATGACAAACCCAACCCTAATGTTTCCAAGAAAATTTGTCGGATTCTTGTTGAAACCCCTTACCTGGAATATTAGAATCTTATTCCCTGGATTTTAACTTTGGTAGATTGGTCATGGAAGTTTACCTGACTAATTCAATGTCCCGGGACTTGAAGGGAGTGGGTGCAGGGCTGGGGCTGCAGGCTGTGTCAGCAGGGGAACTTCATCTCCTCCAGGCTTGAGGAAGCCTCTGAACTAGGCTCTGGTTTGCAGAACATAATTTTCTATTTGGCCTGGCTGCCATACCAGTGGTTGATGTGGTTACATATAGGTTCTTACTAATTTCTTCTCCCCGGTTCTAGAAGGATCACTGTCTGTCTGGGCTTTCTCTCATCTAGGAATTTCCAGTGCAACAACTTCTAAGGCTGGTGGCCAACAACTATGAACTGTGAATTGAGAGAGGTGAAATGCCTCTCCTCTGGCTGGATCCTACCCTCTCTTTCCGAATTAGGGAATATTAATGGGTTTTGGCAGAACCCATAGCTATCTACTATAAAACATATCCCATCTTCACTTTATCATTACAGATAATTGGCTCTCAGTCTTCCAATTTGTATACACTTGCCATTTGTGACATAAGGATAGTGTCACACCTTTGGTCCAATGTGAATAGAAAACAGAAACATCTACTGAGAGGATCATGTGAATTTTTGTACTCTGTCATCTAGGCTGGGATGCATTGGTGCGATCATAGCTCACTGCAGCCTCGAACTTCTGGGCTTAAATGATCTCTCTGCCTCAGCCTCCTGAGTAGCTGAGACTACAAGCACATACCACAATACCCGGCTATTTTTTAAAAAAATTTTTGTAGACATGGGCTCTTGCTTGAACAGTCCTGTCTTGGACTCCTGACCTCAAGCAATCCTACCACCTTGGCCTCCCAAAGTGCAGGGATTACAGGCATGAGCCATTGCACCTGGCTGGTTTTGTTCTTTTCTTAGTTGTTTGTTTGTTTTTTTTTTTAAACTCCAATAGCTTTTGGGGTACAAGTGAATTTTGGTTACATGGATGAATTATATAGCGATGAATTCTGAAATTTTAGTACACCTGTCACCAAAGTAGTGTACATTGTACTCCAGTATGGAGTTTTTAAATCCCACACCCCTCTCCTACTGTCTCTCTTCTGAGTCTCCAAAGTCCATTATTTCATGCTGTATGTCTTTGTGTATTGATAGCTTAACTCCCACTTATAAGTGAGAACATATGGTATTTGGTTTTCCGTTTCTGAGTTACTTCACTTAGAATAATGGCCTCCAGCTTCTTCCAAATTGCTGCAAAAGACGTTATTTGCCCCTTTTTATGACAGAGTAGTATTCCGTGGTGTATATATAATACATTTTTTTTGTTTGTTTGTTTGTTTGTTTTTTAGACGGAGTCTCGCTCTGTTGCCCAGGCTGGAGTGCAGTGGTATGTTCTCGGCTCACTGCAACCTCCGCCTCCTGGGTTCACGCCATTCTCCTGCCTCAGCCTCTCAAGTAAGTAGCTGGGACTACAGTGCATGCCACCATGACTGGCTAATTTTTTCTATTTTTAGTAGAGATGGGGTTTCACCATATTAGCCAGGATGATCTCGATCTCCTGACCTCGTGATCTGCCTGCCTCAGTCTCCCAAAGTGCTGGGATTACAGGCATGACCCACTGCACCTGACCTGTACTACATTTTCTTCATCCCCTCATTGGTGTTGGTGCACTTAAGTTGGTTCCCTATCTTTGCAATTGTGAATTGTGCTGCAATAAACATACATGTGCATGTATAATGACTTCTTTTCCTTTGAGTGGATTTAGTGCAATTGCTGGATTGAATGGTAGATCTACTTTTAGTTCTTTATGGAATCTTCATACTGCTTTTCATAGAGGTTATACTAATTTACATTCCCACCAGCAGTGTATAAACATTCTCCTTTCACCCATATCCACACCAACATCTATTGTTTTTTGACTTTTTAATAATGGCTATTCTTGCAGGAGTAAGGTGGCATCTCATTACAGTTTTAATTTGCATTTCTCTGGTGATTAGTGATGTTGAGCATTTTTCTTCACATTTTTCTTTCCCATTTGTGTATCTTCTCTTGAGAAATGTCTATTTATATCATTTGCACACTTGCAAATGGGGTTTTTTTTTTTTTTTGATGATTTGAGTTTCTTATATATTCTGGATAGTAGTCCTTTGTTGGATGCATAATTTGTAAATGTTTTCTCCCATTTTGTGGGTTGTCTGTTTACTCTGATGGTTATTTCTTTTGCTGTGCAGAAACTTTTTAATCAGGCACCATTTATTTATTTTTGTTTTTGTTCCATTTTCTTTTGGGGTGTTAGTCATGAATCTTTGCCTAGGCAATGGCCAGGAGACTTTTCCAAGGTTATCTTCTAGATTTTCATGGTTTCAGGTCTTACAGTTTTGATCCATCTTAAGTCGATTTTTGTACAGGGTGAGAGATAGAAATCTAGTTTCATTCTTCAGCAGGCGGCTAGCCAGTTTTCCCAGCACCATGTATTAAATAGGGTGTTCCTTTCCCAATTTATGTTTTTGTATGCTTTGCTGAAGATTAGTTGGTTGTAAGTATTTGGCTTTCTTTCTGGGTTCTCTATTCTGTTCCATTGGTCTGTGTGCCTACTTTTATACCAGTGCTATGCTGTTTTGGTAACTATAGCCTTGTGGTATAACTTGAAGTCCAGCAATGTGATGCCTCCAGATTTTGTTTGTTTGTTTGTTTGTTTGTCTGTTTTGTTTTGTTTTGCTTAGGATTCTTTTTGGCTACTTGAGCTCTTTTTTGGCTCCATGTGCATTTTACGATTGTTTTTTCTAGTTCTGTGAAAAACAATGTGGGTATTTTGATGGGAATTGCATTGAATCTCTAGATTGCTTTGGGCAGGATGGTCATTTTCACAATATTGATTCTTCCAATCCATGAGTATGGGATGTGTTTTCATTTGTTTGTGTAATCTATGATTTCTTTCAGTGGTGTTTTGTAGTTCTCCTTGTTGCTGTCTTCCACCTCTTTGATTAAATATATTCCTAGACATTTTATTTTATTTTGCAGCTGTTGTAAAAGGGATTAAGTTTTTTATTTGATTCTCAGCTTGGTTGTTGTTGGTGTACAACAGTGTTACTGATTTGTATACCTTGATTTTGTAACCTGAGACTTTACTGAATTCATTGATCAAATCTAGAAGTCTTTTGGTGGACTCTTTAGGAGTTTCTAGGCATATAATCATATCATCAGTGAACAGTGAAAATTTGACTTCCTCTTTTCCATTATGGATTTCCTTTCTTTCTCTTGCCTGATTATTCTGGCTAGGACTTCCAGTACCATGTTGGATAGAAGTGGTAAAAGTGGACATCCTCATCTTGTTCTACTTCTCACAGGGAATGCTTTCAGCTTTTCCCCATTCAGTATGATGTTGGCTGTGGGTTTGTCATACATGGTTTTTATTAATTTGAGGTAAGTCCCTTCTATGCCTAGTTTGTTGAGAGACTTTTATAATAAAGGGATGCTGGATTTTATTGAATGCTTTTCTGCATCTATTGAGATGATCATATGGTTTTGTTTTATTTCTGTTTATGTGATATATCACATTTATTGACTTGTGTATGTTAAACCATCCCTGAGATTGAATCCTGCATCCCTGGTATGAAACCCACTTAATCATGGTGTGTTATCTTTTTTAATGTGTTGTTGGATTTGGTTAGCTAGTATTTTGTTGAGAATTTTTGCGTCTATGTTCATCAGGAATTGGTCTGTAGTTTTTTTTTATTGTTGTTGTTGTTGTTATGTCACTTCCTGGTTTTGGTATCAGGGTGATACTGGCTTCATAGAATGATTTAGGGAGGATTCCCTCTCTCTCAGTCTTTAGGAGTAGTTTAAATAGGATTGGTACCAATTCTTCTTTGAATGTCCAGTAGAATTCAGCTACAGATCTATCCAGTCTGGACTTTTTTTTTCTTTTTTTTTTATTGGAATTTATTTTATTATTACTAATTTAATCTCACTGCTTGTTGTCTGTTTGGGGTTTCTATTTCTTCCCGATTTAATCTAAGAGAGTTGTATGTTTCCAGGAATGAATCCATTTCCTCTGGGTTTTCTAGTTTGTGTGCATAGAGGGGTCCATAGTGTTCTCAAATGATCTTTTGTGTTTCTGTGGTGTCAGTTGTAATGTATCCAGTTTCATTTCTAATTGAGCTTATTTGAACCTTCCCTCTTCTTGGTTAATCTAGCTAATGGTCTATCAGTTTTGTTCATCTTTTCAAAGAACCACTTTTTGTTTCATTGATCTTTTGTATTTTGTGTCTCAATTTCATTTAGTTCTGCTCTGATCTTTGCTATTTCTTTTCTTCTGCTAGCTTTGGGTTCAGTTTGTTCTTATTTCTCTAGTTGCTTGAAGTGTGACATTAGATTGTCAATTTGTGATCTTTCAAACTTTTTTATGTTGGCATTTAGCACTATAAACTTTCCTCTTAGCACTACTTTTGCTGTAGTCCAGAGGTTTTGATAACTTCTATCACTATTATCATACATTTCAAAGAATGTTTTCATTTCCATCTTGATTTCATTTGTTAATCTAAACATCATTCAGGAGTAAATTATTTAATTTTCATGTATTTGTATAGTTTTAGGGTTTCCTTTTGGAGTTGACTACTAGTTTTATTCCACTATGTTCTGAGAAGACACTTGATATGATTTCAATTTTTAAAAATTTATTGAGACTTGTGGCCTATCTTGGAGAATGTCTCATGTGCTGGTGAGAAGAATGTATATTCTGTAGTTCTTGGACAGAATGTTCTGGAAATATCTTAGGTCTATTTGTCCTAGCAGGTAGTCTAAGCCCATCGTTTCTTTGTTGACTTTCTGTCTCAATGATCTGTCTAGTGCTTGCCAGTGGAGTATAGAAGTCCCCCTCTATTATTTTGTTGCTATCTAACTCATTTCTTAGGTCTACTAGTAATTGGTTTATGAATCTGGCAGCTCAAGGGTTAGGTACATATATATTTAGGATTGTACTATCTTCTTGCTGGATTGATCCTTTTATCATTATATAATGACCTTCTTTTCTTTTTACTGTTGTTGCTTTAAAGTCTGTTTTATTTGATATAAGAATACTCCTCTTGGCCGGGTGCAATGGCTCAAGCCTGTAATCCCAGCACTTTGGGAGGCCAAGACGGGTGGATCATGAGGTCAGGAGATCGAAACCATCCTGACTAACATGGTGAAACCCCATCTCTACTAAAAAAATACAAAAAAACTAGCCG
>NW_016804657.1:6531338-6549964 GCF_001698545.2 Rhinopithecus bieti
AAAAAAAAAAAAAAAAAAAAAGAATAGCTACTCTTCCTCAGTTTTAGTTTCCATTTGCATGGGATATCATTTTCCACACCTTTACCTTGAGTTTATAGGAATCCTTACACGTTAGATAACTCTCTTGAAGACAGCAGATATTTGGTATGTGATTCTTTATCCATTCTGTCAATCTGTATCTTTTAAGTGAAGTATTTAGGCTATTTTTGTTCAATATTAATATTGAGACGTAAGGTACTGTTCAGTTCATCATGTTAATTGTTACCTACTTTGGGGTTTTTTTTTTTCATTATATTATTGTTTTATAGGCCCTGTGAATTTTATGTTTTCAAGAGGTTGTACTTCTGTGCATATCAAGCTTTTGCTCCAAGATTTAGAACTCCTTTTATCATTTCTTTATAGGGCTGGTCTGGTAGTAACAAATTCCCTTAGCATTTGTTTATCTGAAAATGACTTTATTTTGCCTTCATTTATGAAACTTATTTTTGCTGGATACAAAATTCTTGGCTGAGTTATTCTGTTTAAGGAGGCCAAAGATAGGACCTCAATCTCTTCTGCCTTGAAAGGTTTCTGCTGAGAAGTCTGCTCTTAGCCTGATCAGTTTCCCTTTATAGGTTACCTAATGCTTTTGTCTCATTGATCTTAGAATTCTTTCCTTCATGTTGAGTTTAGATAGCCTGATGACTATATGTCTTTGTAATGATCTTTTACAGTGAATCTCGCAGAAGTTCTTTGAGCTACTTGTATTTGGATATCTAAATCTCTAGCAAGGCCAGGGAAGTTTTCCTCAGTTACTCCCTCAAATAAATTTTCCAAACTTTTAGCTTTCTCTTCTCCCTCAGGCACACCAGTTATTCTTAGGTTTAAGTGTTTTACATAATCCCATATTTCTTGGAGACTGTTCATTTATTTTTATTCTTTTTGCTTTTTTTTAAATTGTTTTTTGTCTAGTTGGATTAATTTGAAAGCCTTGTCTTCAAACTCTGAAATTCTTTCTTCTGCTTGTTCTAGTCTATTGTTGAAATGTTCCACTGCATTTTGTAATTCCCTAAGTGTGTCTTTCATTTCCAGAAGTTCTCACTCTTTTTTATGATATCCATTTCTTTAGAAATTTTTCATTCATATCCTGAATTGTTTTTTAAATTTCTTTATGTTGGTTTTCACATTTCTCTGGTATCTCCTTGAGTAGCTTAATAATCTCTTTTGAATTATTTATCTGGTATTTCAAAGATTTCATCTTGGTTTAGATCCATTGCTATAGGGCTAGTGTGATCTTTTGGGGGTGTTATAGAACTGTGTTATGTCGTATTACTAGAATTATTTTTCTGATTCCTTCTCATTTAGGTAGTCTTTCTAATAATTATTTTGAGTTAATTTTGATTTGACTTTTTTAAATTTCTTTTTTCCCCCGAAGGATGTGACTTTAATGTTTATAGTTTATTGTAGCCTAATTCAGATCTTGGTGGTTTCAGGGGTGAAGACTCTGTATGAGTTCCTTGGCTATAGAGAGTCTTTGTTCCTTGGTTATGGAGAGTCTTCCTCAGATGCTGGTTGTAGTAGCAATGTGATCAGTGTGTGAGCAAGTTCGCTATCTCCTATAGCACTGGAATGGCAGAGGTCACTTGAAGCTTATCTCATTCCCCTGTGGTATGTACTTTCTTATCTATTTATTTTTCCCCCAGTGTTTTATTTACTGGGTTGAACAGTTTAGGCTTTATGCCAATAGGGGAGGTGTCCATAAAACTAGCTGTAGTTAAAGCAGGTGGGTAAATTCAATGGTGGGCAGAGGTCCTAGCCTTGACAGAGATAGCTGGGGGAGCTCTCAGTGAACAAACTGAAGTCTTATCATAAGAAAGGACTGGATCTACCTCAGCTCCCCTACTAGGCTAGCAGGAATGCCATCCCACACCCAGACACACACCCGACCCAGTATTTCAACTATTCAGATCAGAAAGACACCTTTTTGCATCTGCAGGAATGTTGATGTTTCAAGTAGAAAAGAATTGTGACTCTACCTCTCATGTAAACCTGTACTTGGAGGATGCTCCTTCTGTGGGGATGCAGTTACCCTGAAGTATTCCAGAAAGGCTGCCTCTAGGTACATACACCAGTCTCCTCTGGGAAAAGCCCTAGCTGTGTCTGCAGTGGTGGATGAGGGGGGAAAGAAGTTTCCTTCTCCAAAATCCTTAATGAGCACCAGGCCTGCCTGAGTGTTGGGGTAGACTGTCGGACTTTCCCTGTTAAACCCAGCACTGAAACTGTGCTTCTACTGAAAGAAACTTCCCAGAAGCAGAAAGATTTGGGACGTAAGTCCTGCCATCCAGGTTATTTTGTCCCATGGGGTATTTCCTTGATGTGATACCCTCTCCCTTCCCCTAGGTGTGGGAGTCCCTGAGAACCAGATTACTGTGAATGTTGTTGCTCTTCTAGGTCCAGCCACCCAGTGGGGCTGCCACATTCCAGGCTGGTGCTGGGGAATGTCTGCAAGGGACCCAGAGATGTGACCTGTCCTCAAGTCTCCCAGCAGCAGATACCAGCACCAGCTCTGTTGGGGGTGGCAGGGGAGTGACATAGACTCTGTGAGATTCCTTTGTTATAGATAGCCTTGATGTGTTGGCTTTCTCAAATGCCAGTTGTAGATGTGATGAACTGGTCATATGGACAGACTCAGGACCTCCTGGTTAGCCAGGGTGGTGCAGGCAAAGGTGATAGCTGAGGTCACACACAAGTTTTCTCTCTCCTGGGTGCTGTATTGTTATACCTGGAGATACTGTAATGGATTGTGTTGGTTGGCTTCCAGCCAGGAGGTGACACTTGCAAAACAGCACCAGCTGTGGTAGTAGTGGTGGGATTTGCGCTTGCCTTATGTTACCCAGGGATGTAAGAGTACCCCGGGAAGGTACTCTGGTTTCTCAGGCAATGGGTGGGGCCATAAAACTCCCAAAAGTTATTTTTCTTTGTGTTAAGCTACCAGAGCGTGTGGAGGGGCAAAGCCAAGTTGGGGCTAGGTCAGTCAGGTTCATGCTCTGTGACAAGCAGCAGTTCCTGTTGGAGTTGGGGGGCAGTTCTCTGACTGCTGGGGTAATGTTCCAAGAGCCTAGCTGCTTCTGCTGCGCAGAAGAGTTTGAACAGGGAGTTGGGAGTAGCAGGTGTCAGTAAGCCCTACCATGCTACTATACACTTGGCAAGGCAGATCTCACACCCGCAGTTTTCCACTAGTAGCAGTGAGCTAAGTTCCAGGTTGTCTATGCTCAGAACTCACAACTGCCCCAGGCCATAAACTTTCCCCCACAGAGATAGCAACCAAGGCTTTCAGCCCACACCCCTCCCAGACACTCAGCTCCTGCACTTGTGGCTGCAGCACACTTCCCACTTACTCCCTGGTTTTGGCCAAGGGAATTCTCCACTCAAGATTATGTCGTGAAATTCAGTTGGGAGTTTCTTTTAACCTGCAACCACTGCTTGAGTGAGTTAGTTGGGAGACTTCTATGAAGTCCCCTGTGAGTCAGAATAAGGAATGGCTTCTCTCTCTTGGTTAGTGCTGGAGACTGGGAACTCATGCAAGATACTTCTCACTGCCACTTCTACTTTTATATTCTTTACCACTCACTAAATCAGTTCCAGCACTGGGCAGGGTTAAGTCTTTCCCCTGTGGGCTGTATTTTCAGGTTCCCCTGTGGGGCTGTATATCACTCTCTTACACTCTGGGGACTTAACAATTTTTTGCCTGGCTTACAATGTAGCTGCAGCCTCCTCCTTTCAAAGGGTCTGTGAATTTCAGTTTTCCTGTTAAGTGCCTGTGTTGCTTCTCAGAAAAAAAGTTCACAGTAAGTATCTACACACAATTTTGTCTGTCCAAGTCAGGGAAGCATGCACACATTCCCTCCATTCCTCCATCTTGGAAAAACGGCAACAACAACAACAACAACAACAAGAAAATGGTTTTGCTCTTTATTCTTCTGCTATTGTTTTTTAATCATTTGGTAGAATTCCTCGTGAAGCCGTCTGATCCTGAACTTTTCTTTCTAGGAAGTTTTTTTTTTTATTACTAATTCAATCTTTTTCATTGTTATAGGTCTATTCTGTCATAGGTCTATTCTTGTTGAGCCAATTTTGATAGTTTTTATCTTTCTGGAAATTGGTCTGTTTAATTTAGATTATCTGATTTGTTGACATACAGTTATTCATCGTATTCCCTTATAATACTTTGTATTTCTGTAATATCAATTGTGATGCCCCTCTTTCATTTTTTAATTTTTGTATCTTGAGTCTTCTCCCTTTTCTTCTTGGTGATTCTAGCTAAAGGTTAGTTGATTTTATTGATCTTTTTAAAACAACCAACCTGGTTTACTCTTCTTTTTCTAGTTTTTTTCAAGTGGAAACAAACTATGGATTTGAGATTTTTCTTTTTGACACAGTCACTTAACAGCTATAAATTTCCCTCTAACCACTGTTTTACCTGCATCTTGTAGGTATTGGTATGTTGTATTTTCATTTCATTTATTTCAAGATATTTTCTAATTTCCCTTGTGATTTCATTTTTGGGTGACTTATTATTTGGGATTGTGTTGTTTAATTTTTACATATTTATAAATGTCCCAAATTTCTTTGTGATAGGTTTGTAGTTTCATTCTATTAAAAGTTGAACATAATTTATATGATTTCTACCCTTTTAAATTTAAGTGTTGTTTTATGGTCAAGTATATGGTCTCTCCTGGAGAATGATCAATAGGCACTCTGGAAGAAAGTCTATAATGCTGTGGTTAGGTGAACGTTATATAGATGTTTCTTAGTCTAGTTGGTTTATAGTATTATTCCAGTCTTCAGTTTCCCTCTTGATCTTCTGCCTAGTGGTCCTATCTATTATTGAAAGTGAGATATTGGAGTTTTCAACTTTTATTATAGAATTTTCTGTTTCATTCTTTGATTCTGTCACTTCATGGACATAGGGTCTTTGTTGTTAGCTGTGTATAAATGTTTGTAATTGTTATATCTTTTTTGTGTGTGTGTGACAGGGCCTTGCTCTGTCACCCAGGCTGGAGTGCAATGGTATGATCTCAGCTAACTGCAGCCTCCACCTCTCGGGTATAAGAGATTCTACCTCCTCAGCCTCCCAAGTAGCTGGGACTACAGGCTCATGCCACCATGCCTGGCTAATTTTTATATTTTTAGTAGAGATGGGGTTTCACAATGTTGGCCAGGCTGGTCTCTAACTGGCCTCAAGTGATCTGCCTGCCTTGGCTTTCCAAAGTGCCAGGATTACAGGCATAAGCAACTACACCTGGCCTTATAATTGTTATGTCTTCTTGATAAATCAACACTTTTATTGTTTTAAAATATCCTTTTTTATTTCAGTAACAATGTTTATCTTAAAGTATATTTTGTCCCATATTAGTATATCCACTCTAGCTCTCTTTTGCTTACTGTTTGTTTTTTAATTCTTTTACTTTCAACCTATTTGTTTCTGACTCTAAAGAGTATGCCTCTTGTAAATAGCATGTAGTTGGTTTACAGTTTTAAAAATGTATTCTGTCAATCTCTGCCTTTTAATTGGCATGCTTAAACCACTTATATTTAATGTAACTGCTGATAAGGTATAATTTACTTTTGTCATTTTGCTATTTGGTTTCCATATGTTTTATTTTCTTTTTGTTCCTATATTCTGCCATTAAGTGACTTCTTTTGTATTAAATAGATATTTTCTATTATACCATTTAAAAGTTCTTGTCATTTCCTTCTCTGTATAATTTTTACTTATTTTGTTGACATGGAGATTAGAGTTAACATTCTTAACTCATAACAATCTAATTCAGATTGATGCCAACTTAAGTTGAATTGGATATAAAAACTTTTATCCTAGTTCTGTTCCTTAATCCCGCTTTCATGCAGTCACTGTAATACAGATTACATCTTTGTACTTTATTTGCCCATCAACAAAGAGTTATAATAATTGCTCTTTACAGTTGTTTTCTTAATCAGATAGAAGGAAAAATATATATACATTTGTACTCTATTCTTATATTTATCTATGTAGCTACCTTTATTGATGCTTTTGATTTTTTTTATGTGGATTTATGCTACTGTTTAGTATTCTTCTATTTTAGCTTGAAGGACTCATTTTAACATTTCTAATAGGGCCAGCCTGCTAGTGATAATTTCTCTGTTTTTTTTTTCTGTGAATGTCTTAATTTATTCATTTTTGAAAGATAGCACTGCTTAGTATAGTATTCTTGGTTGACATTCACAACCAAGAATATATAATTGTTAAATATGTTAAATTTTATATGTATTATTATTATTAAATTGTTTTACATGTGTTAAATGTGTTACTATATTAAGTATGCTTGGTTTGAATGTTAACCAAGAAAACTATATTAAGTTTTCAGGTATTGGTTTTTAGGGGTTTTTTCTTTTGTTGCAGCATTTTGTGTTTGTCATTCCACTGCCTCTTCAGGCAGCCATGAAGTTAAACAATTGCCCACAATTGTTTAGACAAATGCACTCAGGGGAAAGGCTATTTGCACTTGGGGAGCAATGAATCAGGTGGAATAGACCGCAGATGAGGTCTCCCAGGGTACCACTAACCAGGTCAAATGATAATTCTCTGGAATGAGGCTTCAAAGGAATTCTAGCCCTGTTCTTTGTCCTCTGGTGACTGCCAAGTGCTAGTTTTCAACATGATTTTGTGCTGTTAATTTTCAAGGCTACTGTGGAGCTGAAGAGTAAATTATGGGACAAGTTAAAACACCAAAAAGCTCACTCTTCTTACCGAGATTCAGCTGTTTTTCTTGAATAAATGCTCCCAGATTGCTGCAAGTCTTTTGTTAATATCCTGATTTCTGAGAAAGTTGATTTTGGCAATCCATTTTTTGCCACTTTTCTCATTATTTGTATGGATTAGAGAATTTTTGGAGATTTTACCCTGCCATTTTACTGACATTACTTGCTCCATGCTTTTTTTTTTTTTTCCTTCAGACAGTGTCTCACTCTGACACCCAGTCTGGAGGTGCAGCGGTGCAATCACAGCTCACTGCAGCTTCAATTTCCAGGGCTCAGGTGATTCTCCCACCTCAGCCTCCTGAGTAGCTGGGACTATAGGCACCCACCACCAGAGCCCAGCTAAATTTTTGTATTTTTTGTAGAGACAGAGTTTTGCCATGTTACCCTGGCTAGTCTCAAACCCCTCGGCTCAAGCATTCCACCTGTCTCAGCCTCCCAAAGTGCTGGGATTACAGGTGTGAGCCACTGCACACAGCCCATTTTGTGCTTTTGAACTTGTTTTCTCTTCCTGGATCACCCTTCCCTTCCTAAACTCCTGCATGAATTATTTCCACATTTCAATTATTTGTCTGTGTCTTTCTCAACATTAAAATGAACGCTTTCTATTTTATGAGTTTGCAACTCTTCAGTGTGGTGCCAAGTTTAATGTAAAGAAAGGTGTTATCAGTGTTCTATAGCTTAACTTAAATGCACACACCTATCTTGGGAGACTTCACTTAAGGCTTTAAAGGAGAAAAATGCAAACTCCACTTACCAAAAAAATAAAACTAAGTTATTGATAAACCTCTACATAATAAACAGATATGTCAATTATATATTCTTCTACCTACCATACCTAGGAGTCTTTCTGGGTGTGGTTGGGCCTTGGATAATTCAGGGTTACAAACTATGTGAAGAAGAATCACTGTGTGCCCAGCTTGGGGAGAAAAACTATTATAAATCTCTAATTTCAGCTATGGCTGTGTAATCTCAGCCTGAAATATTTAGAGAAGATATTTGGTTGAGAAGACTTCTAGAGGTAGTTGATCAAAAGGAGTTATGGTGAGCTGTACTGGGCAACAAAGCTAAGGTACAAAGAGCTGCAGATGTGGTTGACCTATATGCCATGTCTTTCATTTCCTTTTTGATATAGCCTTTAAATGACTTATTTGCTGCACAGTGCTATTCAGTGTTACTTTTTAATCTCAAATCATTTTCATCTCGTTTGATGCCTGAGGCAAAGTTAAACAGCTGGAAGCTGAGGATGTGTATAATCTTACTCTTAACTGGATGTTACAGAAGAAACCAGAATCTGAGTAGTCCTTGGTGCCAAAAGCCTAGAAGCCTCCTGTGCTAATGACTGGCTACTCAGTGTTGTAATATGGCAAGAATTCACCAAGTGATAAGATCATTATTTGAAATAAGGCCACATGAGCTAGGGATAAATGCCTGCTCTTTACTCCTGGTTGGTAGTGTCCTGGCTACTTATGATTGATAGGGTTTCTCATGGTGATAGGGGAGAATGAATTGGGAGGTGGCTGTGATAGGTAATGCATTATGGAATAAGATAATTTAACCTACGTATTATCTAGTAAGACTTTGTTAATAGCCTTTCTTGAATAGGGCTTGAAATGTCAAGTTGCTCCTTCTGATACTAGAGTACAAAAATGAAGACAGTAAAAGTATCCTACAGTTCTACAAATCAGACTTATCTCTGTTTTTATGCTATTTTCTGATGACCCCAAGGAGGCTTGGGTACTGGGGCAGAAACTTGGTAGTGAGAAACATTGTAATGTTTTTATGATACATTTAGAAAATAAAGCCAAATGTAAAACAACTATTTCAATTGGTGCCCATCATTTGGCACTTTGTTTCATGAGTTATTTTTATGAAATGTTTGACAATACAGACTAATTGCTGTTTAGGTATCAAACGTCATTCATTTCTGTTCTTTCCTATCATTGTTATTGTTGTGTCTGGACAGGTTGAAATTGACCACTTTTATTGATGGAGCTCCTGCCCAAAAGGCCAAATTTTATTTTCTCAACATTGATTGTAGATTATAAACTCCCATAAACCTATGGTAAAAAGCCATGTTCTCTTGGTATTTGGTTTCCTCAATCATATTTCAAGAACAAATATTGTGGTTTCTGAATAGTGAAACCAAAATGTGGGATCTGAGTGTTCCTTTTGGTGATGATGACTACAACATTCACTTTGAGAGATTTTATTATTCTCAGAGGAAGGACAGAATATTATCTCCAAGGTAAACTTTGTGAGTTTTCTTAGCTTCCCAAGGTCCTGAGGGAAAGCTTAGAAGAAATCTTTTGATTCCTAATTTGGATGCCTGAATCAGGAACTTTACGTTATCATGACTCATCACCAGCAGACTGGTTTTTGAAGAGTACCTGCCAGGTCTTCTAAAGAAAAATAATAAAGGAGGAATTGAAGTAGTGGTGGTAATAGTTAACTTCCTATGATACTAGGATTGAGACTCCTGAGTAAAGAGGGAAGATAAATCTGTGCCCAACTTCTGGTGGAGGTGGGAAGTGTAATAGAAACATGTACTTAAAAAGCAAAAAAACTCACCTTTCAGAAAATACCAGCTGAAAGGTTGTTGTCCCTGCCTGAGGTAATTGATTGGCAGGTAGTAGGGAGTGCAACAAAGGGTGGCGCCATTAAACTGTCTTTGTCTAGCTCTGGGAAACCCAAGTGAGTTCTTCAACAGAGGTATATAAGTCTGCGTGGACTGCCATAACAAAATACCATAGCCTGAATAACTTAAACAACAGAAGCTCATTTTCTCACAGCTCTAGAGGCTAGAAATCCAAGATCAGGGTAATTTCAGGCTTGGTTTCTCCTGAGACGTCTTTTTTTGGCTTTCAGATAGATGACTGCCTTCTCGCTGTGTCCTCATGTGGCCTTTCCTCTGTGTACGTGTGTGTCTGTCTTCCTCTTATAATGACACCATTTTTATTGGACTAGGGTTCTTATGATCTCATTGAACCTTAATTACCTCTTTAAAGGCTCTGTCACTAAATACAGTCTCATTCTGAGGTACTGGGGGTTAGGACTTCAGCGTTTGAATTTGTGGGGATATAGTTCAGTTCACAACAAGAAGAGACAGTCAGCTTCACCACTGGGAGGAGAAAGCAGGGAGCACACAACAAAGGAGCTGTGATTGACGTGGGAGCTAATGACCACTGAAGTATAGTCATGAGACCTCAAGTGTAGGCAAAAGAACTGAAACCGGGCAGGGAGGTTTGGACCTTTATCCCAGTTTAGCTTGCTCCTGATGCAGCAGGAGAAGGGACAGCAGCAGTGAGCACACGATATAAGGAGAAAAGCTAATGGAAAGGAGGAACCCATTAATGTGTCCAATTAGCCAGAGATCTGTGGAGCACTCAGGAAAGCACTGAGAGGTGTAAGACGCGGACACAGACATCAGAGAGCACACAACACAACATGAGAACATGTGAAAAGTTATTAAATGCAGAGAAATGATCCAAATAGTTACTGATGTTTTGTTGAGTCCTCTTCATGCTCAGCAGTGGTCCAGACATGGAAATGCACTGGTGAGCCCACCGGACCTGGCCCCTGGCCTCTGTGGCCTCCACTCTAGGGGTGGGAACAGACCTTTGTCTAACGGCCACACAGATTATTTCAAATGGTGAGAAGTGCTCTGAATGCAAAGGACAGTGTGACAGGGTTGAGTGTGGCAGAGAGAATGAATTCTGATCCCTCTCAAAGGAATTCTGAGGGACTAACATGTAGGTTGAGGCCTCACGAATAAGGACTAGTCAGTCAGGCAAGAATTGAAGGCACTCTGTTCCAGCAGTCAGGGTTACATGTGCTAAAGCATTAAGTGAAAACTAGCTTTTAAAGAAAAGATAATGAGAAAGCTTTTCTGATTATATAAATGAGACATACTTACAGAAAATGTTTTTTTACACAAGAAAGTATTTTAAAATTACCTGAAATTCTGTTTTCTTGAGATAACCACTATGAGAATATATGCTGTTTTATGTGGCAATTAGCTTTAAGCCTTTTTTCCAGTTTCTTCCCATCCTTCCTGCCTCCTCCCTCTCTGTCTCCTACTTATAAGCCATTTGTGCCTCATTTCTTACTAATATTAACCATGTGTGTATATTTCCATACTTTTATATATAATTAATATAATATCAAAATAATATTTATAAATATTAACGAACTATTATAAATATTCGTTGTCTTACCATGTGAATCAAATAATACGACAAATTATTCTTTTATAAAACATTCAGCATATGAAAATTCGTATAAATATATATGACAATCATCCAAAATACTGCTATATAAACTATACCATTATATACCGTATATTGTTGTGTATAGTGTACGATGTAGATAGACTGCACAGATGAAGTTTTTAATATGTCACTGTGTTTTAAATAATTGGAATTATTTTTATGTACCCTTCTTTGCATCTTTAACAGTTTGCTTTGGACTTCTTCCCAAGTTAACTGCACATATACTACTCAATGGCTTTCCTGTCTAAATTGCCCTTTAAACACTGATTTAAGTGGTTTGGGGTCTGGGCCTAAAGCACCTGTGTTTTCAAAGCTCCCCCAGATGATTCTATGTGCAGCAAAAGTTGAGAACCAACTAATCCAAATCATTCTTTTAAATCAGTTCGCCAATAGTTGCACAATCTATCACACTTTTATTCAACTATTCCACCCATTGATCAGGCAACCTTCTGCTCTCCTATTATAAAACATTGCTATACTAAATGTCATACTATGTCATGGTCCTTGTACATATATCTTTAGAGCTCATTTGTATATATGAAAAATAATACGTACCTCTATCTCACCGGGCTTGTCATCTAGAACTAAACATCGAGTTATAATTCGGTACAAAATATTGAAACAGGTACCACTGCCTATCCAAACCATGTTGCCTTACAATATAGTTTTACGTCTATCTATATGGCAAGTTTCATCGTCCATTACTTATTCTGATCATTTATGTCCTCTGGGTAGGATTCGCAACCGGGTAGGATTACTGCGAGAGAGAAGAGAGAGAGGAGTAGAGAGGAGAAGAGACGAGAGATGAGATGAGCAGAGAAGAATAATCTCAGTAATCCTATTCAGTTGAGGCAGGATTTTATCTGATCTTTTCTGTGCAACTATTTAAAAGAATGATTTGGATTAGTGGTTCTCAACTTTGGCTGCACATAGAATCATCTGGGGAGCTTTTGAAAACCACAGGTGCTTAGGCCCCACCCCAAACCAATTAAATCAGTGTTTAAGGGTCAATTAGGACAGAAGCCATTGAGTTATATATGTGGCAGTTAACTTGGAAGAATGTCCAAAGCAAACTGTTAAAGATGCCAAGAAGGGTACATAAAATAATCCCATATTTAAAAACAGTGACATATTAAAAAACTCATCTGTGCATCTATCTACATCTACATATACACAACATATACTATATAATGTATAGTTTATATACATATTTATTATATATTTTACATATATATTTATACATTTCATATATCTGAAGAGTAAACACATATAATTTTGCTAAATATTGCCAGATTATTTTTGAACAAGGTAATAATGATTCACATTTATACGAGCTGTGTTTCAGAAGTACCATTTCCCCTACATCCTTACCAGCAGCAGAATTTTCTACTGTTGAATATTTGTCTGTCAGATAGGTGAGAAGTGCTATTACTTCTTTAATTTGCATTTCCCATACCATAAGTGAAAATGAGCTGAACATTTTTCTTATTTTATTGGTCATTTTGAGGGTGTGTGTGTGTGTGTGTGTGAGAGAGAGAGAGAGATTCTTTTTTTTTTTTCTTTTTTTAATCTTTGATGTTTCTTTTTTAATACGCCTAGCAGGAAAGTCTCATAAATATGCAGTCACTGTTCATGACATTGACTAGTCCTTGTTTTCTCCTCATCCCCTACAATGTCAAATATACACATAAGCAGTCCAAAGCTGCTAATCTCCCTTGTTAGTGGCTTGTAATTTGGTACAGGTTTAATTCTATTTAGTTATAGTTATACTTTAAGTTCTGGGTTACATGTGCAGAATGTGCGGGTTTGTTACATAGGTATACACGTGTCATGGTGGTTTGCTGCACCCATCAACCCGTCACCTACATTAGGTATTTCTCCTAATGCTATCCCTCCCCTAGGCCCCTACCCCCTGCAGGCCCTGGTGTGTGATGTTCCCCTCCCTGTGTCCATGTATTCTCATTGTTCAACTCCCCCTTATGAGTGAGAACATGCGGTGTTTAGTTTTCTGATCTTGTAATAGCTTGATGAAGCTGGAGATTCTCCTCTTATGATCTTTTGCCTATATTTTCTATGGGAGATTTACCCCTTTTTTCTCATTTGTGAGAACTCTTGATTGGCACATATAGTGACCCTTTTTCTTTATTTACATTACAAATATTTTATCCCAAAATATTAGTTATCTTTTCACTTACATGGTATCTCTTATTCACATAATTCGTTGTAATGTTTATATTTTCAAACATATCTAACTTTTCTTGCATAGCTTCTGAATTTCTTGATTAAGTTCATCCTAATCCCTAGATTATACATAAATTATCTTACAATTTATTTCAAGATTTAAAATTTTCAAATGTGTTTTACGTTAAAACTATATATAGTGTGAGGTAGATTTTAACTAACTTTGCTTCAAGATACAGAGCCAGTTTTTATAGCACTATCCTGTCTAGCTTGATGCTTTTGGAGAAATAATTTTTTTAAAAAGGTCATTAGGGCTAAAACTTTACAGGTGTGGGGAAGATAATAGTGGGAGATGAGAGTTGAAAAGCAGGCAGGAATCAAGTCATGCAGGGTGATGGGAGCATAGAAAAGGACTTTGGAGCTTAACAATGTAATTACATTTAAGAGACTTTCAGCAGGAGAATAACATGATCCAATATACATTTTAAGACCACTCTGATTCCAGTGTGAAAATGCTGCATAGACAGAAGTGAAGAAGTAGAGGGATACGAAGAAGGCATTACAATAGTCCAGAAAAGATATGATGATAACATTGCTTTTGAGATACAATGGCAGTGGTGGTCAAGAGGAATGGATAGATAGACCTAAGAGCTATTTTAGAGGTGGACAGGACTGAATGGAAGATTGAATGTGGGAAGTGAGACCTGAGAAGGACACAAAGATGACTTTAATTTGGGGAGGATGATGGTTTCTTGATCTTCATAAAACTTTAATTTGGGGAGAACGATGGTTTCTTGATCTTCATAAAACTGGAGGTAAAAGCAGACTTAGGGGAAAGAGGGAGAGTTTAGTATAAAAGAGATAAAAAGAATCATAAAGGAACATTGTGTAAAAGTCTATCGCAGTAAATTCAGAAGTTTATAGGAAATGGATAATTTCTGAGTCAAATGTAAACTGACAACATTGATCCTAGAAGATATAGAAAACTTAAACATATCATTAGCCATGAGGATGTTCCAAAATAGTTGAGAGTTTTGATTAAAAAAAAAAAAAAAAAAAAAACAGGCCAAAGTGCTTTAGCAGCTGAGTTGTATCTAATCTGTAAAGAAAAGACATTTGTTACATTATTTAAGCTATTCTGGATGATTGAAAAGCATAGAGTAATGGCAGCATTGTTTGTTTCCAGGCAGAAACCAAGAGGCAAAGAGCATGCTGGTCAGATGCAGAGTTAAGTTATGGCACATTCATACTATAGACTATTATATACCTATTTGAAGAATGAATTCTATCTATAGCTGTAGACATGGCTGGCTGAAGGAGTGGTAATTTCCATGCTATATTTTTAGGATGTGAGAACAGAGAGAGTATATATATATAATCCTATTTTTGGAAAACGAAACAAAATTGAAACCTAAATGAAATGTGGTGGTGCTGAATTTTGAATTTTCAACTTATCTTTTTATATCTTTGAGGATTAAAAACAAAAAACAAAAAACGAAAAAAACAGAGTCTTACTCTGTTGCCCAGGCTGGAGTGTAGTGGTGCCATCTCACTGCAACCTCCACCTCCCAGGTTCAAGTGATTCTCTTGCCTCAGCCTCCCGAGTAGCTGGGATTTTAGGCGCCTGCCGCCACACCTGGATAATTTCTGCATTTTTTAGTAGAGACAGGGTTTCACCATGTTGGCCAGGCTAGTCTTGAACTCCTGACCTCAGCTGATCTGCCCACTTCAGTCTCCCAAAGTTCTGGGATTACATTCGTGAGCCACCGGGCCGGGCCACTGTGAGTGGTTTTACTTGTTACTATAAGAGGTTTTTTTTTTTTTTTATGATAAGAATAAAAAGCAATCCATGAGGCTTTAGCTATGTTATTTTGAGAAATCTTCAAGATATTTAAATAGAAATGCTGAGTGGTGAAGATGCTGTAAGATCTGATGTTCGGAAAAGATGTGTGAACTAGGGTCATCCAAAGGAGTCACACCACCCAGGGCATTTGAAGTCGTGGGAGTGGATGGCACCACGAGGTGGGATGTGTAGGTGAGTGAAGCTAAACTCAGGACCAAACCAGGAACTCCAGCAGAGAGATTTCAGTGGAGGAGGAAGAGCCAATGAAAGAGACAGAGATGGAGCAACCAGATATGCCACGGGAAAATCAATGTTTCTGGGACAATAGATGTTAAGTGGTAAAGGGCTAAAATGAACCTCACCTTGCTAGAAGTGATCTCCATGGATGTCTCAGAAGGCTGTAAGAGAAATAAACACCCTCTGCCTTCATTTCCTTTCCACCACCAGAGAAAATTAGCACTTTTCATAGCTTGTTTTTCAGACAGCATGAGGGCAGTTATTTATACGTACTCTTAGCTCTCAGGCTTAAACATCATCAACTGGGAGTGGAAGAAACTGGAGAAACTGGAGCCAATCTATGGAGAAGCCAATGCCTTTGGACAAGACTTTGAGAAGAGAATTTTCTAGCAGAGACATTATTGAGGAACTGAATGGAGCAATTTGTTAGAGAGGCCTGTGTCTATTATAGATAGTACCCAGCATCCTTTACAGCAGTGATTCCTGTTAAAATGCAAGGAGAATGTACATGTCTCTTAGACACCTGTCTTGCTTTTCTCCCCTCGTTTCCCACTGCCATTAGCCTAGTTCAGTGCCTAATCTGCTCACCTCTAAACCAGTCCCCTCCCTGTGGTTCCTTAGGGTCTCAACCTAATGTTATGCAGGTTGCATACTGCACAAGGATGTCTGAGTGAGGGGCAAGTGGGGCTGAAATCTAACATGCTCTGCCTGCCAACCCATGGATGCTTGTGTAGGCCTGCTGCTTCCTGGAGAATTTTTCTCACAGGGGCATGGCAAGCTCATGGAGCCTTGACCTTGCATGGCTAGGTTCGCCCAGAGGGGTTGCTTTCACTATTGGCACAGTGATGTTGAAGTGACTGGTAGCAGCCCTGAGTCCCATGGCAACAATGGACTAGACACAATCTCTGCCCTCACCGGTAGCAGCCCTGAGTCCCATGACAACAATGAACTAGACACAATCTCTGCCCTCAAGATAGACAGGTTAGTAGAGATGGCTAATTCCATAGATGACTAGCTGCAAAGCAAATACTTTAAAGAACGATTGCTATCATATCAGTCTTTTTCAAAATGCTTCAAAGGCTCTCTATTGCCTTCCTTAGCCTTGAATTCAGAACTTTGTATAATCTCTCCAAGCTAATGTGGCATCCTCTACTTTGACCCCTGTCCCTGACCAAGGCTCTGTGTCTGTGCCCAGCTGTTATTTCTGGCTTAGGACACCCCTCCCACCCACCTCTCTGGGCAGTCACCTCCCCAGTGTGCACTCAGCCTTCCTGCCCATGCCTTCCTGAAGCAATTATGGCTTGGGCCAGTTGGGACTCGACCCATCATTACAAGGCTGAGGACACCCAATCTTTATGCTTTGGCCTTGATTCTCTAATTTTACCTAAAGTAGGAACCTACGGAATCAATAGTATCATTGCATTTTTGGCACCCAGCACAGGACTTATACCAAGCAGGAGTGCAATGAATTTGTTTGTCTAGTCTGAAGATTCTATTAACATTTTCCAGTGTACTTTCAAATATTTCTGTTAAATGCTTGCCCTTGAAATTGTGTAGCTACCTTGAAAAAATAGATGTGTAATGCAAAATGATTTATGAGTGTTCTATTACTGCCTCTGACCTACGTATATTTTTGTTTCTTTTTTATTCATGTATTTTCTTCCTCAGCATGATACATCTTAATAAAGAAAGCCAAACACAGAAATACATACTTTACAGTCCTACTGATAATACTTTTTTGCTCTCAGACATTTATACATTGAGACTGGGTCTGTTTTCTAATTATGCAGATGAATGTTGACAAAACTGAAAAGCAAATAAAAAAGAAGCATCAAGAAACGAGTTCATTTTATTTTATTTTTAATGGCATTTGTAGCATTTATATGTTTTTCTGGTTATAAACATGGTTGTAAACATATAGCATATGCTCTTTGTAGAACATACATTGAAACAAATTCACACACACACATAGCCATAATCCACCATTCAAAGGTAACAATTATTGATTTCTTTGTGTTCCTCTCTGTATAAAGGATTTTCCTCTGAAACCTTTTATCATTTTATGTTATTCATTTAGATCAATGGACCATTTTGAGTTAATCTTTATTAACTTCGTATAATTCTGAGGTGTGAACTCTATATTAAGGTTTATTTCTTTTCCTGTGAATGACCAATTGTTCCAACACCACCAGCTGGAAAGGATAAGTTTCCTCCACTGAACTGTGTTTACACGTTGTCAAAGATCAATGGCTGTATTTGTATGAGTCTATTATTGTACTTTCTCTTCTGTTCCATTGATCTCTGGGTCTGTATCTTCGCTATGGGTCTTTTTAAATTAAAACACAGACATATTTGTCATGTGTCATGAGCAATAGAGGCCAGGAGGAGAAAACGGTCCCATATGTGCCCATGAACTGGCAACAATTGCTTCCTCCAACTAGCTAGTCCCTGCCGCCTCCTAACTCAGACAACACAGAAACTGAGGTGAACAGCTCAATAAAGTTACCACTTAGACCCATCACATAACAAATTAATAAAACCAAATGTCTGCTTTCTTTTCTTTTTTTTTTTTTTAAGAAGGAATCTCACTCTGTCACCCAGGCTGGAGTGCAGTGGCACGATCTCAGCTCATTGCAACCTCTGCCTCCTGGGTTCAAGCAATTCTCCCTGCCTCAGCCTCCCGAGTAGCTGGGATTACAGGTGCCCCCAACTATGCCCGCTAATTTTTGTATTTTTAGTAGATACGGGATTTTTACCATGTTGGCCAGGCTGGTGTTGAACTCCTAATCTCAGATGATCTGCCTGCCTCGGCCTCCCAAAGTGCTGGGAATACAGGGATAAACCACTGCGCCCAGCTTTGTCTTCTTTCTTAAAAGCTTTTCTCATTGTCAGTGTTTTTCTGGTGGTGTCAACTGAAAAATATGCCAGCCTCACATGGCTCAGGTCTGAGGGAAAGGAGTTGCACATAGACTTAAGGAAAAGTTTCAGATAAAAATACAAGTCTTTTTTTTTTTTTTAAACCAGGAAGGAAAATGTGAAAATGGAAACACCTTTTACTATTTGATTTGAAAATAAAGTGTCATCCAAGCCATAGCAGAAGCTTCATTATAATGACAACTGGTCTCTGTTAAGACTAAGTTTCTGGGTTGCCCTCCAGCTTGCACCATTTGAATGAGGAAGATCCAGAACGACATTCTAGTGTATAAAAATATAGATGGGTGGACATACGGAGAGGTGGAAACAGATATAGTCTCCCTTCCCCCAGCCCAAACCGGGATTTTTTATTTATTTATTTATTTTTTATTTTTTATTTTTTT
>NW_016804657.1:6550453-6739837 GCF_001698545.2 Rhinopithecus bieti
CGGGATTTTTTATTTATTTATTTATTTTTTATTTTTTATTTTTTTAGATAGGGTCTCGCTCTGTCACCCAGGCTGAAGTGCAGTGGCATAATCTCAGCTCACTGCAACCTCTACCTCCTGGGTTCAAGCAATTCTCCTACCTCAGCCTCCTGAGTAGCTGGGATTACAGGCGCATGCCACCGCACCCAGGGAATTTTTGTATTTTTAGTAGAAATGGGGTTTCACCATGTTGGTCAGGCTGGCGTTGAACTCCTGACTTCGTGATCCACCCACCTTGGCCTCCCAAAGTGCTGGGATTACAGGCGTGAGCCACTGCACCCAGCCCAAACCAGGATCTTTTATGATGTATGATTTTGTAACTAGAACAGGTCATCTTTGCTGCATAGAGAGCTGGAGTTGACAGCACTGGTTACTTCTCATTGTTTCTTGTTGACCACAAGGCTCTACAGTGGTAGAATTGTTGGTGTTAAATAAACTTTTATTTTCTTCCTTCAGTCTAATGTTGGGGAACTAGGCCTTTCTGTATGTATTGTGATAATAATTGCAGCTAAGAAATAATGTACTTTTAATTGAAATGGCCAGATGGAGCCATGACGTTTACAAAGACATGGTTTTTGCTTCTAAGTTCTACATGGCATGTTCTAATTATGGGGCAGTTTTTCAGCATTCCTGACACCTTTTGGCTGTGAATAGTGGCTTCCTTCAGGTACACGACATCTTATCCTGTTTTGCACTTTCCGAGTTGAAATCCGTCTTTCCAAGGAAAATTTCCTTATCCCTTTTCTACTTTTGTTGTGTTACCAAATGAACTAATGGGAGCTTACTCATTATTTAACTTTACTTTTCTCACTTTATCTTATGCCTGCAGATGGGAGATCGAATGGGATTAGATTGTAGAATAAGAAAATAGTTCACTGTCATTTAGTCATTAATTCATGCATGCATTCATTCATTTATTAAGCAGCTGCTATATGTCCAATACTGTTTCCAACAAGGTAAATCTTTTCCTTCAAGGAGCTTTTGGTACCACAGGAGCTAGATACAAGCAAAGTAGCAAAATGCAGTATGATAAGAGCTAAAGTAGTAGTTTAGCACTGGGAGGCCTAGGAGCATCATACAGAGTCCCCCACTCAGTCTTGAGAATCAGAGAAGGCCCTGGAGCAGGTGGCAGCTAAGACAAATCTTGGAGAAAAAATAGAAGTCCAGTGAAGGGGTGGAAGGTAAGGGGAGAGTCCAAGCCATGAGCATTGTTGGTGCAAGAGTTCAGAGAAGATGGTGAGGGAGGAGTCTTTCAGGGAACTGTTACTATTTTAGTATTGCAGGAATGCAGAGTGCAGGGGGGAATCTTGTGCATAGTACAGTGTTGCTTTAAAAAGACAAATTAAACAAATAACCCAAACAAGTTAGAATACCCCAGATAAGTTATGTACTCTTGCATCCACCACAGACCCCCATCCCTTTCCATTGTTCTACTCTATCCTGATTAATTTTATTACCCACCTGGCCTATATAGTCATTTGTGTTTGGGTTCCCTACCTCTGAACCCAGACCAAAGATCAAATTCAAACTATCTCAGTTACCATGTCAGATGTGAAAGGAAAGACCAGCTTTTTGATGGAGCTGTGAAGAGCAACCCAGTGAACAATCCTACCCACCAGGTAAGACCAGGAGAATTACTCACATACATTAAAAGAAGGATCTTTCATATGGAACCAACCTAATTGTGCATCGACCAATGAATGGATAAAGAAAATGTGGTACATATACACCATGGAATACTACTCAGTCATGAAAATAATAAAATTATGTCTTTTGCAGCAATTTGGATGGAGCTGGAGGCCACTATTTTAAGTGAAGTTACTCAGGAATGGAAAAACCAAATTCCTTATATTCTCACTTATAGCTGAGAGCTAAGCTATGGGTATGCAAAGGGATACAAAGTGGTATAGTGGACTTTGGAGACTCAGAAGGGGGATCTGGGAGGGGACTAAGAAATAAAAAACTACATATTGGGTACAATGTACACTACTTGGGTGATGAATGCACCAAAATCTCAGACTTTAGTACTATACAATTCATCTGCATAACCAGAAACCACTTGTATGCGAACAGCTATTGAAATAAAAATTTAAAAACAAACAACAGAACCAAACAACCCTAAAAAAAAATATCTTTTTCCTCAGGGAGTGAAATGAAGTATAAACACAAATATTTATTGAGGTCTTATCATGTGCCAAGTACTATGCTAAATTTTTTTATATCGAGCCTTTCTATAAAAGAAGATAACAATTTAAGCAGTCACAGATGCTTGTATATAATGAAATTTATAATCTGTAAGGTGATTTTACACACCTTAAAATATTATATTTTATTTACTGACATTCTAATCATGCCATTTTGCATAATGTTTAATGCAAACAAATAAACATTCAGTAACGCTTATTGAGGGTCAGTTGTGTGTTAGGTCCTGAGGCTTCTCTGGAGATACAGAATAGACTGGCCCTTGCCTCAGGTTGTTCACTACTGTGGACTTCATCACATCACAGATGATTGTCTCTGTCTGGTATTCTGCATTGTCAGATTTAATCTGAGTCATCCTGGGATTACAGGAAATCTTTTAAAAAGTCAGAGTTTGTAACCCTGGCTACTTTAACAAATTTGCATGTGTAGGGTTGATTTGGATCAAGCTAACCTTCCTCCTTCTTGCAATTAAAATCTCAGACACTAAGTAAATCAGTAACCAACACTTCTGCTGGTAAACCAGGGCTAGCATCATCTCCCCGGGACTTCTCAGATTGACAGCCTAGGGTTTTGAATACCTTGTTAACCTAACTTGTAATAAGTTCTTAGTCTTCACAATGGAAATTGAGCCAAAGCAGATTTACATTTCCGTACTTGCATTTGGTGTGAGTCATGAGAAAGGAGAATATTTTCTGAGGAAGGAAGAGAACTTGAGCTAACTTTGAATTTCCTCAGTGGCCTAGCATACAAGTGCCTTAGGCTTACTGTAATTCAATCCCTTTTTGCGGATCCTATATCCAATTACCCAGATATATACATCTAAAAAAAGCTTGCCTTCATCAAACTGTCAGACAGGAGCTGTCAGAGAGTCTGTATTTGTAGGACTGCCCTATATTTCAGAGCATTTGTCCATAAGGAACTATATCATGGAGTAGGGAACTGAGTTGTGCTCCCACAACACACCTATTCCCTGGATATGACATCCTGGTAAAATCGGACTGTGTAGCTTCCCTGAGCACGTGATTATTTCTTCGTTTCCCAATTGCTCAGTTGGCCCTGTTAGCTGCTTTCCCTGCTCACATCTGGCAATTGTCGCTGGATCTTAGGGCAAGAGAATATTCCAGTTATAACATTTTGATCAGCTGCAGTACTGCAGCAATCAAGATAGGGCAGTCACAGGTACAAAAATGATGAAAGTTTGTGCATCTGATGACAGGTGTCTGGGGTAACCCTCAAACATTAGGAAAGACCCTACCGGAAGAGAGGGACTCACAAGTTAATGATTACAGTGAAAGCAGAAGTAACAACAAAAATGAGCACATGAGAGAAACAGTGGGACTTTGGTGATGTTGAAAATGAGGTGGAGGTGGAGAAAGAATTCTTGCCGTCTGTGAAAAACAAATAGTTTGGCACTACTATGATAAGAAAAGCCCAGGGAATAAGATTTTGAAAAATTTGGGAGCACTTAATATAAAAGAAGGAAATTTAGAATTACATATAGAAGCAAATGGAAAATCAAGGCTGTTTTGAGAGGTGCTATCTGAGGGTCATTGGAGAGAATGTAGCTTTACAATATTTATATCAGGCTGTGCATTGGCAGGAGTTCTGTAGAAGGTGGACTGAAAGCTGGAGCTAATGACATGGGTGGGGCACAGAGCAGCTAGGGAGCTCTGATGTGGCTTTTGCTTGGGGCAGAGTATGGGAAGATACGTAAATGCTGGGGCCTCAGATAGTGGAGTGGCCCTTGTGGGCAGCACTTACAGGTGGGCTTGGAAACACTTGCCTTTGGAACATTGCTCAAAAGTGAGCAGTGCTCCCAGAAGGACTACAATTTCTTTAGATTATCTGATAGCAGACTCTGTGATGTTTACCAGCTTCAAGGAGATCAGACCATTGTGAAATTTTTTTTTTTTTTTCTGTAGTAAAACTAGCCCCGGCCAGCCCAGCTGGGAATTTACTGCCTGAGCTGTTTTCCAACATACATTTTGCTGGCAAAACCAGACGTGAGTGTTCCCTCGACTCTCAAGGGATCTGTTTACACTGACTTTATTTTTACTGCCAGCTTTCCAGTTGGAAGAGGGAAATTACGTTGAAAGGTCAGCAGGTGAGCAGAAGGATTCCTGACCAGCCATTCCTGTGGGTGTGTGCCTGTGTGCACTCTGTGTACGTGTGTGTGCCTGTGTGTACGTGTGTGCCTGTGTGTACGTGTATGCATGCTTTTCTAAATGCCAACCGTTGTGCTCTGCTCTGACTGACAAGACCTGATCACTTGTTTGTGGGCATAATGATGGGTGCCAGGCTGGTTGTTGGGCAGTTTCCTATTGTTTATTGTAAAGAAGGTAAATCAGTCTGTGGGATTTTCTGGATTGGAGAGCAAGGGGTGTTTACTGTCAACAGGATAAGGACGAGGAGGTATAAGATACTGAGTTCCGCGGTGCATCTAGTGTCAGGATAGGAGCATAAAAGGTGAGGAGAAACCAACTACAGGGTATTTCTGACTTGGGTGGAACTTTTAAGTACTTGGGTGGGAAATACAATTTGGAAAATTGCTCTCTGGTCAAAGAACCAGTCAGTGTAGCTAAATAAGGTATTATTAGGTTGGACTCAAATTCAATGTTATCAACTCTTCTTTCTAAATTCTTTTTTTTTAATTTCCCAAAAGATGACAGATGGATTTTCACAATTTGGAAATAAAAACATGAATGAAGGGTTCGGAAGGCAAGTCTCTGGTCCATTACACACTTCCAGAAAAATTTAGTACCCAGAGACTCACATTACTGGGAGTGCTGTTTACTCACAAGTGTTGCACTCCATTGAGAAAAAAAAACAAACAAACCAGGAAGTTGCTGTTCTACTCAGGACTGACCAAGAAGCCATGAAATCCCTTACTGTGGGAGGCTTAGAAGATTGCCTACTGAATAAGGTAAGGACAGACCGGGTCTCCCCCGTGTACCTCCTCCCCATTCACACTGCTTCCAAACAAACCTTCGTCACCGAATAAGGTAAGGACAGACCGGGTCTCTCCCATGTACCCCCTCCCCATTCACACTGCTTCCAAACAAACTTTCATCACTGAATAAGGTAAGGACAGACCGGGTCTCTCCCATGTATCCCCTCACCATTCACACTGCTTCCAAACAAACCTTCATCCAGAAAGGATCTCAGGCTGTTTCTAAAAGATACATAAAATGCTCCTCAGAAAACAGACTGTCCCCCCAAAACAATGTTGGGGGACTTAACATATCTCAGCCTTACTTCTCTTTGAGGGTCCAGTGTCCAGAGACTTACTGGGTATAGAATGGAGAGTTGGAATCTGGGGAACGGGGGAGAAACTCCAGCTCTGCCACTGACACTCGTGTGGCCATGAGTCACTTAACCTGCCTGAGCCTTGGCCTTCTTCTCTGTAAAATGGGAATAATAATAGGAGCTTCATGGGGTCATGGAAAAAGAGCTAATGAAATTAAAACAAAGCTTTTAAAAAACTCTGAAACTACTAGGTTTTTAAATATTATTATATTTTTAGTACACATCAGTTAAGAACTTAATTTCTTCTAGATGGTCTAGATGGTCATGTCAAATGTTAGAACTTAAAGGAAACTTAAATATTATCTAGTTTAAGTCTTTTCATTTACAGATGAACTTACCAAGGCATGATGTTAATGTTAAAACCAAAATATTTAAATTGACTAAGAAGTAGGCACTGGTCTGCAGTTTTCAGGCCTTTACAAGTACAAAGGCGAAGATCGTTATCATAGTGATAAGTAAAGTATATTTCTTAGGCAAAACCATTAAGAGAGATAAATCAGGACAGCCTGGGATGATAAAAACTAGAGTAAAGAAAGTGATTTCCCATTATTCCTCCCTTTGAGGACTCTAAATGAAAGAGATATTGGCTGGCATTTTTTTCATGGGTCCTGTATTTTTTGTAAGAAAAAACTCCAAAATTTTTAGCGTGGTGTTCAAGTAACTTGAACTGCTCTATCTTTCTACCCTCTGCTCCCCCTGCATTTCCAATGGCAGAAATTCTAAACAGTGTTTGATATGTTGAATCCAGCTTGTGCTCATGTTTTGTTTGGCCTGTAGATTATTTCTAATGTTTTTCACAAACATTTCAAGATAGATTTTGCATAGAAATCCAGATTTGTGTCTTTCCAGGGGAAAAAAAGTCAGAATATTTGGCTACTACAGGTCCCAATTTCTTGCCTGGAAACCATGTGCTGGGGCTGAGTGTTTGTTAGCCAGAGCATGTGCTGGCCAATTCTCAGGAGGCTGATCACTTCTGTGTCTGACACTTGCTCCTGGCCCCCGCTGCCTCTCTCACATGTGTCGCCTACTCCATTCCTGTAGGTGGTTGAGTCTTCCATTTCTGCCCAACAAGAACTGGGCCCTGAGCAGGCCAAGGGCCCTAGCTCCTCCTCGCCACTTTTCTGGCTCATATTCATCCTTCAAACTCAGAGTCCACTTTCTCAAGAAAGAGTCCCTGACACCCCAGCACAAAATGATTTTGCCCACATATTCACTCCCGTTATAATTAGCATTACTGGCACCATTTATTTGATCATGAGTTTGTATATCAACTCCTGACACTTTTCTATTATCATCTTGGTTGGCAACTTACATGTCATATCATTTCATTCTTGATAAGTTTCTGGAGGGGAGAACAGTGTCTTGCATGCCTTTCTTGCCTTCGACATTCAGAGTATCTTGCACATATATGATCACAAATATCTTTAGAGTTCGTTAAAGATAAGGCAAGATTGGTGTGGAAGGCAACAGGTCAAGGTGCATACAGGATCTCATTTAATCTAATCAACAACTATGTGATGTACATATTGCCTCCGTTTTTACAGAGGAGGAAACAGAGGCTTGTGGAGATTAAATAACTTGTCCAAAGTTACACAGCTAAATTGAGAGGGCTCTGAAGTTTCAGCCTTGTCTTTTTTAGTCCAAAGGCTGAATGTCCTCTGCTAAACTCCTCTATATCTCTGCAAACACATACTAAGCACCTGCTTTGTGCAAAATACTGTGCTACGGTTTGAGGGTAGACCAAGGCCTGAGATGTGGCCTGCTAAATGAGAGAGAAATTTTGGTTTTGGTCTCTAGGATAGCCCTGTCCCATCTGCAGATTTTGTACATAACCCCAAAGGAAGAAGGAGGGAATTTCATATGCAGTCAGGCAAGTGCTTAATATAATGCATAGTAGACCATAAGGGATGCAGTAGAGATTTCAACAGATTGCTGGAGGAGAACAGAGGTGCATTAGTTCTGACGGGAAAGGTGTCTTACAGAAAGAAGAGTGGAGACAAAGCCTTGGAGGAAGTGTACGGTTATAATAAGTGGACAAGTATAGGAAAGGTCTTCTGGGCTAAGGGAACCTCATTCAAACATTCAAGATATGTTTCATTCCCAGTCACCTTTTTCTTTTGGGGAGACAGAACAGGGCAGTGGTTACAAATATGGGCTTTGGAAGGATATGTTCTGTAACTTACTAACTTTGGGAACTAGGCATATTATTTAAATGTTCTGAACTTTGGTTTCCTCAACTATAAAATGGGGATAATCATAGCATCCATCTTAAAGAATGATGGGTAGGCACGAATGAGCCTTCGACATTAGGATTAGTCTAAAAAGGAGGGGTTATGATGATGGAAAGCCTATGGTCTCGTGTGTATCTATCACTGGATTTAACTTTCCATTTCTTTACATTATTAGCCCCTGAAAGACAGAGATGGTGCCAGTTTTTGTTTTGTTGAAATTTTTCTAACTGATGATTGGATTTAATGAAATTCCGGAATTAGAAGTCTGACTTCTTGTTTTCTGGAAGGAAGTCCTCAGCCTTTTCTTCTTAGTAACACTCATTGGGAATGACATACACATAGGCTGTGTGGTCATGGGTGTGACCAGGCCTGTGTGACATTCCTGGCATGCTACTTAGCACCACCACTCTGTCTCTCTCGCAAGGAAGTGTATCGGAATGCAAGTGAGTCAGAGTGATATTATAGGGGTTAACCTTGAATCCCCGTAATTTATATTTGAAACAGTAAACTATTCACAAACTTGAGCTATTAATAGCAGCAAATGACTTGTGGGGCAACAATGAGCCTGATGCTGTGGTTAAGGAGGAGGAAAAGAAAGCGGCCCAGGATGGGACATGGACCTGCGACAGCATGGAGACATGCCTGGGAAGAGCGAGGCCCAAACAACATTTGTTTCCATGTTTTGCCATGAACTGAGTTTGGTGACAAGGTTGCCTCAAGGCTGCCTTGAGGCTGCAACTGGTATCTTGCTGGCTTCCTAAAGTTTGAGAGGCAGTAAAGGAATTCCAGGGTTGGGCTTGCAACGGGTCGCTACTTGTGTTAGAGCCTCCTTCTTTAGATCACTGTACAGCTACCCCAAGCCCCACTGCCTGCTTTTCCACACCCTGAAATGAACTTCTTGCTGTATCTGTTTAGGGTGTGGCCAGAATAAGTGGAGAGAAACAGTCTGGGGGTTCTGTGTTGTCACACCATGAGGGTGACAAGAGGTGTCTGGGACTAAGCCTGGAAACCCCCAGCACAAATCACTTCTGGGGCTACCAAATAGCACAGTGATGCTGTGTGGGTAAGAACTTATGCAGGAAGTGTAGCCAGAGATGTGGGAGGGATGGGGCTGCCCATCACCTAGAGAAAGAGGCTTCCACTCAGGTCCCACAGCAGGGGCATCACTGTCTGGCCCTTGCTGCATGACGCTTTGTGCTTGTTAGATGCCGGAATAGTTGCTGATGCCCAAATACACGGAGACTTAGGACTCCTTATTTCATGAGTCTTGACTTTAAATTGAAGGCATTTTTAGGTTCAGGAAGAGGATAAAGGGTAGGCAGTACTGCTGGTACATCAGTACTTAAGGGTGTGGCAAAGTCTGATGTGAAAGAAGTGTTGGAGAGCCTGTCTAGTTCTACCTCTAACTGCCAGTGTGATGTTAGGAAAGTCACCTTGTCACTCTGATCCTCCATAAAGTCACACCAGACAAGGCAATTTCTGGGGTCTCTTCCATTTCTAAGATCCTGAGTCTAAGTTGCAGCAGAACTGATGCAGGAAGAAAATTAAAACTGGAATTTGTGGTTCTGGGTCTCAAAAAGCATTCTCTTACTCTGACTTTCACCTTTGGCAATCAAAACAGGTCATAAGGGTGAGCTAATAACCTGTGTAACAAGTGAGAGATTATAGTTGTTTTCCAGGAGTGTGTGACCTTGTCCTGCTCAGTGTGATCTTGTCCTGCTTGTGTGATCTTGTCCTGCTTGTGTCCTCATTTCACCATCAAATGAGGGCACAATTTGTAGAACAGATTTACAATGAGGTACTTTTTCCAATAGGCTGCTCTTCACATGTGTTATGTGCATACATACACACACATGTACATACATACACACATGCACACACACTGTTAAGCTTCTATTAGTTAAAAATGATTTGATGGTGATGAATCTTTCATTAGTTTATTAACTCAGGAAACAAAATACATACATATATATATATATATATATGTAGCCACTGCTATGTTACTAACATTCAAGTTCTATGGAATTACATCAGCGGGGCTGGCAGATTCAGGAGGCTAGTCTTGGTCTCCAACACATTCTGAGAACTTAACTGTTAGAGAATACTATTTCTCAACCACTCTGCCTGTAATGTTCTATCTAGTTAACCCTTGTATTACTTTTCCCCACTGTACCTGCTCAGACTTCAGGTCCCTGAAGTTGCCTAATATTCCCTGTTCTTCCACTAGCTTTATCCGTTCTTTATTCAGGCTGGAAAATATAGCCCACTACCAAAATCCTCTGTTGCTTTTATATCTTTCTCCAGCTTTTGCCCAGCAAACTCCAATCTTAGCACCTCAACTCTTACCTTTGGAGGGCTAAGAGATGGTAGAGAAGATCTCACAACTGAGCTTACTGATATCCCACAGCATCAGGGACCCAGCCTCAGCCAAGTCTTGATACTGTCGGGTTATCTTTACGCATGTACCTAAACAATCTCTTATTCCTTATAGCAGCTATTACAGCAGTCTATCGCCTGAAATCTCTTGCCTTCCACTTCACTCTTAGCTCATTAACATCTCCCACTCTATAAAGAACATAGCAGACTGGAAATCTCTCTGATTTTCACTGCCCCCTGCCCTTTTATCTGTATCTGCATGCAACTTTTTCCCCTTCTTTCCTTCTGCTACACCAAGATGAATTCCTCACGCAGGTTTCTGGATGGTTTTGCTTACCAAATGGTAAATCCTTACCAAATGGTTTTGCTCTCTGCTACCTCATCTTTCACCACTGACTCTTTTCTCTCAGCATTTAAACATGTTTAAGCCTGTGTGTCATTTTGTAAGGAAAAAACAAAACAAAACTGTTCCCATCCCTGTTGTTTTGGTTTTCCCCATAGTAAAAGTTCTTGGGGCCGGGCGCGGTGGCTCACTCCTGTAATCCTAGCACTTTAGGAGGCCAAGGTGGGCAGATCACGAGGTCAGGAGATCGAGACCATCCTAGCTAACCTGGTGAAACCCCATCTCTACTAAAAATACAAAAATTAGCCAGGTGTGGTGGTGCGAGCCTGTAGCCCCAGCTACTTAGGAGGCTGAGGCAGGAGAATCACTTGAACGCGGGTGGCGGAGTTTGCAGTGAGCCAAGATCACGCCACTGCATTCCAGCCTGTTGACAGAGCAAGACTCTGTCTTAAAAAAAAAAAAAAAAAAAGTTCTTGGAGGGGTTGCTTACCTCTGTCTTCACTTGGTTGTCTTCCATTCACCCTTAATCCACATTTAATGCCCACCTCTCCCCCACCATTAATGCCAGTGCCCAGCGTTCCCCCAATGCAGCCATCCTATTCTAGCTGTCAGACTCCATGGACATTTGGGAGTCTTAACTTACTCAGCCACTTACTGTTGACTTTGTTCTTGAAACTCTTCCTTTACTTTCGGGACCTCTCACTGTTTATTCTCCCACTTCACCACCTCCTCTAAGGCAATTGTGTTCTAAAAATATCACAGGAACAATTGCACAGGCATGAGGAGCACAAATTCTCTCTTTGTGCGCCTCATGCCTGGCTCAATACCTGCTATTTTCTCTTTCTAGAACAACTTTCATGCCCCCTTTTTCCTAGCTAACTCCTAGTAAGCTTTCAAGATACAACTCCAACACACTGTGCCTCCAGGAAGGCCTCCCAACCTCCAAACTGGATGAAGTGTCCTTTTTCTATGTATTCATAGCATCTGTGCAAACCTCTACCTTGCACTAGATTGCAGTGATTTTAATTTCCAGGTTATTTGTCTTGCTTTGTCAAGTTATCTGTAAACCTCATGGCAACGTGTGCACAGAGCCCAGCATAAAATGGATGCTCCACTCAAATTACTCAAGTGGAATTGAATCACAACACAGAGGGGAAGTCCTATGCTGGAGAGGACCCTTAATTTTGGGCTTCTAAAACCTTTATTTTTGTCATTTGTTATTTTTCTCATAATAGCATCCCCACACTTATGTTCTATACAATTTGTCTTCGTCACTACTGTGAATGCATGACCACGTCTATCTGGTGCATTGCTGTGTTCCAGCATGTGATGGTGCCCACCACAGAGGATGTGTTAAAAAAGTTCTTATTGATGAATTGACCCTATATGTGCTATACAACATGTGTACCAGTAGGTGCACAGTCACATTCTTAGTCCGTGAACATATGAAGTTCACTTGCTGGTTGATGGGAAGTATGAGTGAGATCTCAGGTAACTGGCCTGGTTGATGACTTAGTTTAGGAAAACAGGAATCTCTTTGACTTGGGCTTTTTTTTCTGGCTGTCGTGATCAGTTTATGGGTGTCTCAAAATGACTCTAGAATATGTAGAAACAGCCGTTATACCAAATTTGGAGAGAATATAAAGATTCATGGATGGGTGTTAGATTGTGATGTATCAGATATTGCCTGAAATTGGCCCCTGGCTGAAGGAGCCTCTGAAGGAGAGTCTCACTGTTATGACAGCGGCTTGCAGGTGCCTCCTGAGCAAGATGACAAAGCGGCCCCTCCATTTCAGAAAAAAACTTGCAGACCCTTCCATCTCTTATTTGGATTTTTCTGTGTCTCTCCTGGAGTTCACTAAAAGTTCCTTTGTGTTTCCCACAAACATCTGTTTCCCTAAACTTTAAGTATCTGATTAGTGTTCAGTTTTCTATGAGAATTTCCCAATTCTTCCTAACTCGCTGTGGTAACTTTCTGTCAGCAGAAACATGCCTTTTCTTAAGGGTCTAGAAGCAAAAGGCAAGGGTGAGTACAGAGGCAAAGAGAATCATCATTTACTGATGACATCAGTGGGAAGCAGGCTGCGGGGTGCTGATACATGTTAAGCAGTTTAATATTCACACTGTGGGCAGCAGGCATGACGATACCATGGTAGAGTCTCACCATGGTTCACAAAACCCTGTGTGATGATCTGGCCCCTGCTTTCCTTTCCCAACTCACCTCCTATCACTTTCCGTTTGCCAGATCCAACCACAGTGGACTCGCTGCTAGCCTTAGAGCATTGCCTACGTCAGAGGAGGAGCATGGAATCTGCTCTCCTAAGCTGTCTTCAGCCTCACTCAAATGTTACCTCTTTAGACAAGTATTCTTTGTCCATTGTCCACCCTAACTAAAATAGCTGCCCCTTTATTCTCTAGTCCCTTATCATATTTTATTTTTCTTCATGGGACTTATACCTGATATTATAACATATACACACACACAGACACATATACACACACACACACACACACATATATATATACAGGAATACATATATATATACACATTTATATGTGTGTCTGTGTGTGTATATCAGGTATGATGCTATATATTATATTGATATATATTATAATTATATATTATGTATTTTATCTACATGTATTCCTATATTTTCAGCTAGAGGGCAAGTATCTACATTGTTCACTGTTGTCTTAATCACTGTTGTGTCCCCAGCACCTGGCCTGGCACCTGCTACATAGTAGGTCCTAGATAAATATCAAATGAATGCATCTGTTACAGAAAAGAACATTGAGGCACCAACAAATGTCTTCTCAGTGGAGTCAGACCTAAGTCCATCTCCCCGGCGTCTTGGGAAGGCGGAATTTTTGAGCTGAACTCCCTCAGTCACCGCTCGCTGTACCCTTGTCTCCTCACTATCTTATGCCAGTGCCTTGGGGCCCACAGAGGAAATAACTACCTTCGCTGGTCCTTCTCACACTCAGGTGGACTTGAGGCGCCAGCAGATTTCCCAGGCTATGGAGGAGGTGCAGAAAGTCATTCATCATTTGACCACAAACATCAGCAACCAAGACATTAGATTTCAAGCTGTGCCTTACTCTGACACATACAATGAAAATATTAAGGTAAGCAAGTCTCACTGTCTCTAAGTGCTACCAACAGAGCCAGAACACTTGGGCAGGTGAATCTCAGTGTGTGACAGATGCTTGCCTCACTCAGGATACTCATAACAATTCTTGTTTTCACAGGTACTCTTAGTTTTTACTATTTACAGTCTCATGTTATACATGTCATTTCAGCCAGCGGCATGGCTTATGCCTATAATCCCAGCACTTTGGGAGGCCGAAGCAGGAGGATTGCTTGAGGCCAAGAGTTTGAGACCAACCTGGGCAATGCAGTGAGACTCTGTCTCTTTAGAAAAAGAAGAAAAGATAGATGTTATTTCCTTTGAGCCCCCACATTCCTAGATGAGAAAAAGTAGGCTTAGAGAAGTCAAATGACTTGATCAAGTCATATCAGGCACTAAAGCCAGAACTCACACAGAAGCTTTTGGTTCCAAAGCACATTCTGCTGTCACAATCAAAACTCAGTTAAATACACCTTCATTTATTAAGCACCTACTTAATAGATTGGAGGTGTGGTGGAGGGAACTGAGGGCATCCATAAGAAGACCATTGAAAGTCATAGTCTGTGGGTTGCAGATGGGGAAAAGAAAGTAGAAGAGGTGCCACTGAGAAGCTGCAGGAGCAGGCTGGCAACCCCTCTGCCTGCTAAGGAATCCCACCCAGTGTAAGCCAATGGGTAACACCAGCATTCAAGCAGCACAGTAGTGAGGGCAGAGCTGAACACACAGAAACGACCTCACTTAAACCTGTAAACGACCTTGTGGAAAAGACACTCCAGTTATTTCAATTTTAGAGGTGAGAGAAGTGAGATTCTGAATCATTCTGAATCTCCATCATTCTTTATCTTGATTTTTATTATGCCACATACCTCTTTCACTTTGTATTAAATTTGTATGTACTCATGGCCCATTTCTCACAACAGACTGCACATCCCTTGATTGTAAGGACCATGTTTACCGATTGTTTTGTTCCTAGCACCCAGCATGGTGTGTGGCACATGGTAGACACTTAACATATGTGGAATGAATGAATAAATGAATGAGCAAAAGAATTAGTACCTGAGCAAAAGACCATTGCTGGCCCATTACATCTCAAGTTTGGTGGATGCAAGAACCACCCAAGAGATGCTGGGATTTGTGGATTTGAAACAGTCAGATTGTAGGAAATTAATCCCAGGGTGAAAAATATAAAACTAGATTGAATCCTGGAATGCTAGAGCATCACTTGCCCAACTCTCCCACCCAGGCCAATCTAACTTGGTCACGCATAGACCAGTGACTGGAAATAGAGATATTACATTACTTTTCTTAGCACTACACCCAAGGAAATTTCCTTCCGTGGTCCTACTTAGAATTCATAGCTTAAAATATATCTTGCATTTATATATGTCATGTCTTACATATTAAGTTTCAAAAATAGCTACAGCATAGCATATAAAATTGCTTTTAACTTAGATCAAATTCAACAAGTTTTTTTGTTTGTTTGTTTTTTAAAGATAGGGTCTCATTCTGTCACCCAGGCTGGAGTGCAGTGGTGAGATCATGGCTTACTGCAGCCTCAACCTCCCAGGCTTAAGTGATTTCCCACCTCAGTCACCTGAGCAGCTGGGACTACAGATGCAAATGCCACCATGCCTGGCTAATTTTTTTTTATTTTTTATTTTTTTTTTATTTTGTAGAGATGGATTTCGTCATATTGCCCAGGCTGCTCAACAAATATTTACTAAGCACCACTTACATGACAACATGATAGTTCTGCTTTTGAATTCACATGAAAGTGAATTGAAATAATGTACAGATCTGAAATTCCAGGGACTTTGGATGTTTTTTTCCTCTTTTTAAATCCAGCTACCTTTCTGTGGGTACCAGAAGTCATGTGGATACATCATCTAAAACATCAAACTATTGTTTTCTTAGAGTTAGGCAGAACCAGCTGGGGCTGATTAGGACATTCACCCCTCAATGGGTCAATGACTGGCCCTGGGCAAGAGTTAACCGAATTCCATGGTCAGAGCTTTCTGTGAGAAGGAGGCAGCTGACTCACAGCTGAAGGTGTGTGTGAAGTGGGACATGGTCAGAGTTCAGGCTCCTTTGGCTGCTCTGTTTACCCACTTGTTCTGTCTCTTGGCTGCTGGTCTGCCTGCTTTCCCCCAGTCATTGCTTCACTGGTTCCTGGAGAAAGGGATTAGGTGGATTCTGATTGTTTGCTTTTTTTTCTTTAAACTTAGAATTATCTCAACAGCTCACATTGTCTCAACAAATAAGCTTTCATTTTGCCTTTGATTTTGGAAGGGTTAGTCATGAACACTGACCATGGGTCATCAGTAAAGGCCCCCCCACCCCCAAAAAAGGAGACATTTTACAAAATCTTTTAAACTCCCTTCCTGTTACTTCCCACCTTTTATTTGTGTCAAAACATTCACCATTCCATGTCATTCATTGTTGACTGAGTGCCAGCCCAGGGTAGAAAAATAATAACTGAACAAGCTGTCCAAAGACCTAAACTCGAATTCTGACTCTTCTACTTACTGGCTGTGTGTCCCTGGGGAGATCTCCAAGCCCCTCTGCATCTTGGATTCCTCATCTGGAAAATGGCAACAAAGCTCACCTTACTGTGTGATTGTGAAGTTGAAATGGCCAAATGCATTAGAATTGCAGTGTCGCATCTGCAGGGAACTCCATGCATACTCATTCTTCTTTCTCAAACTTTAGGCCTCCTCTGGAGTTCCTGGTCCAGCTCACTGTCTTTACTTGTATAGTCATAAGATAATAAACTCAGTGAGCTAATGTACTTGCCCAAAGTATTTACAGTGATTCAGTAGCAGAACAAAGAGGTAATCCACTGGTAACACCCAGGTCTATGTCTCTGTGTATCTGGTCACACTGCTGAGGGTGGAGTGGTTAAGAGAGCTGCCTGGCGAGACAGGTCAGCTCCCAGGACTTCCGTTACCTCCCGAATCTGTGTATTCATGCTTGTTTTCAATCCTTTCCTGACCCTAGGTTTTGGCCCCCAGTCAGTTCCTTGTCACAGTCCCAATAAAAGGCCTGGCTGGGTACAGGGAGGCCAGGGAGCAGCGCTGGCGGTACTACACCCTGCAGGGCACCAGGCTGCCCTGCCCGTTGCGGGACCCTGAGGGTCTGCAGCAGTGGCTGGAGGTGGAACAGTTTATGAAGAGCCTGTGGCAGTGGCATGAGACAGACGTGAACATCGACGGAGATATTGTGCCCGCTAAGGTCCTCCTGGTGTTCCGGAAGCTGGTGGAAAACGCAATTAGAACCTGTCACCTCTCAGGTGAGCTTATCAGGAACAAGGGCAAGGGTAATTGCTGGCATTCCCCTTTCGCTCTACAAAACCTCTGTTTGGGTGTTACCTGCAACTCACAGCCTACATTTGAGAAAATAATCATGTGCTCTTCACATTTGTTTAATCTTAATAAGATGAATCAGCTTTTTTCCCCTGCCATTGATGCACAGAAGGTTGGAATTCATACTAACAAAATAGTGTTGTGGCTTTGAGAAAGTTACTGTGCTGGCATAGATATAAAATGCTGTGGATTATGCACCTTAACCAGGCTTAAAAACTTAAGCATATTTTTTTTTAAAAGGAAATTATTCATAAACCCCAGGTCTTCTTTATTAGTACATTTTTACTGCAGCACCTCCATCTGACTGCAGTACCACAGTGTGCTGAGATTCCACATTTGGAAACCACTAACTTGAACCAAAACACAAAATCCAGGAGCCAAAAGAACTGACTAAATTTGACAACTCCAAAGTCTTAAGCTACTGTACAGCATACGCACACACACACACACACACACACACACACACACACACACCCTTTTTGTTCACACAAAGTGAAAAGGTGAATTTCAAACTGGAAAGAAATGGCCAATTTTCTTAATTATATAATTAGGAAAATAAAAATTTTCTCAATCTATAAACCAATAAGAAAAAAGATGAGCTGACCAATAGAAATAATTACCAAAAAAAAAAAAAAAAAAGAAGGAATCACAGAAAAAGAATACAAATGACTTGCAAAAATAAGAAAAGACATTCCATCTAATGTATATTTCAACATATATTAGAATATACCTCATGTTGGGTACATTAAAATACCTAACAAGTTAAAAGAAATGAAAAGTTTGATCATGCTTAGTGTCGAGTGGGCATGGTGAAATGGGTATTTTCGTGTTGTTATTAGAAGTGGAAATTGGTGTCTCCTTTTTAAAGAGCAAGTTGTCTATATTTTATTTTCATAATGTGCTCACTTGACAATTCAACAATTCCAGTTCTAGAAATATATTTCTACAAATACACAAAGAAATATGCACCAGAATATTCTCTGCCATAGATTTTATAATAGTAAATAGAAGTAATCTAAATGGCTAACAAAGGAAAATTGGCTAACTTAAATTGTGCTGTGTCTGCCTACTGGACTACTATGCAGTCTTACAAAAGAACAGGCATATGCCCATGCATACATACAGAGCTATGAAAAATGCATGGGCTAGATAGTTAAGTGAAAAACCAAACTGCCAAACAATATGAGATTCCATCTGTGTGAAAATAAAAAGATGTATTCGTACATACATTTGTTTGTCTAGACAGAATAGTTCTGAAAATTTTCATAATGGTAATAATTTATGTTTAATAGATTTTTTACTAAGTAGAGTAAGTTTCATGGGTTATTTAATTTAATCCTCATAACCACACAATACAGTAAGAATTCTTTTCCTACCTGTTTTAGGGATGAGGAAACTGAGACTTAGAGATTAAGTCACTTCTGAAGGTTGCACACCTCGTAAGCAGAGCCAGCTGCAGAGCAGGGTGGGGGCCAGTGGGCTGGCTGCAGCATCGACTCACCTCTTATGCTGTGTGACATTATTCATAGTGAAAGTGCAAAGCAGAGATTCAGACTGGGCAAGGTTGATGAGACGCTTTTGGTAAATAATGCTAAAGTGCCAGTTGTCATGTTCCTGTCTGGGCAGCTCTGATGACATGCAGGCAACAAGCCCTTTATCCCACCTGGGCCAGGGAATGTTTCCATTTTGAAAAGCCTAACACAATTAACATGTTTCCATTTTCTTCTCTGTGCAAGGAAATGCAAAATAATAGATTCTGATCTATTTCAAAAATTGGGATTAGCAAATAAGGATGAATAGATCCTGATCTATTCAAGACTGCTTATCTTTATCTGCAATGAAGACAAACAAACAAACAAAAACTGTATCTTTTGAAAGAAGAAAGAGCAAATTGGAAATGAGGAAATTATAGTATGTGAGCTGGAAAACTACTAGATGCATAGTTTTCTCTTCTTCTCTTTTCCTGGTTGGAAAATGAGGCAATGGCAGCTTCTTTCAAATCACTCAATCCTCTGAAACAGTGGCTGTGACGTGCTTTGATGTACTTTGTGGTTACAGGGGTTTCTGATGATAGATGCCTCTGAGGCTCGGCTAGCTGAGTGGATGGTAAAAACAAATACCATCTAAGAGACTGAGGCCTAGATAAAAGACAGGTGAAGCCGAATTTCACCAAAGGCATATGAATAAATAAGGAGGCTGATACTGTCCCCAGCCAGTGTCAGAACATCTAGGTGAAGAAGGAAAAAAAAAAAAAATGGCATTAGCCTTCCCTATGTTTGCATTACTCTGAAAACCAACATTTAGATATTTGGGTGGAATGGAGAAGGATATAGAAAAATAGTTAGGTTTCATTTTACAGTAGCAAATACAGTCAGTCCCCAATTTGCCATGGCTCAACATATGATTTTTTTTACTTTACAAGGGTGCAAAAGTGATACATGTTTAGTAGAACCTGTACTTTGAGTACCCATACAACCATTCAATGAATACCATGAGATATTCAACACTTTATTATAAAAATAGGCTTTGTGTTAGATGATTTTGTCCAACTCTAAGTTAATGTAAGTGTTTTGAGCACATTGAAGGTAGGCTAGGCTAAGCTATGATGTTTGGTAGGCTCGGTGTATTAATACATTTTCAACTTACAATATTTTCAGCTTTATCGGGATGTGACCCCATCGTAAGTCAAGGAGCATATGTACTACACTTTTTCTTTTTATTCTATGGCTTTTACTTTCAGTTGAGCCTCTTGAAAATAATCTATTAATTTAAAAGAAAAGGTACCACAAAAGCCTTGGGATTGGGGTAGAAAGAAAAACCCACTAGCAATGAGACTTCTTAGTAATGCTCTGACGCTGGCTAGGTGACTAACCATCTGGTTTTGATGTCAAAACCTTGACCTGCTACAGGCGTTGTGATCCTTGACATGCTACAGACATTGTGATCCTTGACGTGCTACAGACATTGTGAAAGTTGCCACACCAGTTGCAAGATGCTGATCAGAGCAACTGCTCACAAATTTCTTGTTTGAATGCTTGTAATGTGCAAGCCTTTCTCTTCTCCTTATCCATTTGGTCATTTCCTGTCAGGTAAGGTCAGCATGCTAGGAAACCGCTCTGCAGTTTGGATTGCTGTGGAAACATCTGCATATCAGGTGGAATTGGAGCTGGCCCCCGCAGTGGAGATCCCCACCACCTGGTCCGAGAAAGCTCGGTGGCCTCGATGTCTGCAACGCTGGCCTTCCCAAGAGAGAGTGGAGTGCATCAAGGTATCAGTGGGCGGGACCCAGCTGTCCAGAGCAGTGATGCCAACAGCTTAACCAGTCACAGCATTACTGACCGCCAAAGAGTTTCAAAGGAAAGTTGAGGTGTCACTAGATCAATAGTTCTCAAAGTGTGGGCCCTGCACCAGCGTCACCTGAGAACTTGTTAGAAATGCAGCTTCCCGGGCCCCCACTCTGGACCTGCTGAATGACACCCTTGAACAGGGCCCAGCAATATGTCTTTTAAGGAGCCCTCCGGGTGATGTGATTCTCATGCATGCTCAAGTTGGAGAACTGCTGCAGGAGAGGAAGTGGGTACCACCTTCTAACTGTCCACATCCAAAGTGGCTTGTGGTCTCCCTGACACCCCCTTTTCCTCCCCACATAGGATGTGCTGTCTGCCTGGTGACAAGTTCCCCAGACCAGCGGACTGCTTCAGAAATGGCTTTCTACACCAGTGAGCATTGTTCTCATTTCCCAATGTTTTTCTCTTTCTCCCAGTCGTTTGGGTTTAACTTGTTGCCGTGTTCAAATTATCACTGGCAGCTGAGCTTCCTCCGTGCTGAGCAGGTGTTGCTAGAACAGCTGGATGAGGATGGGGGCTGCCGTAGGAAGTGTTTTCAGGTCATGAGGCAGCTGAAGGAGGACGTCTGGTGCCCAGGGAACAGGCCGGTCATCACGTCCCACCATCTGCAGGTGAGTGTGGGGCAGGTGGGAGAAGGCCCAGGGGCAGCTTTGGATACATCATTCTCCCTGTGGCCTCTTTAGGGCCTGGCCAGAGCCACTCAGTAGGGCTGGCTTGTGTGAAAAATGAGGCTCTAGTATCTACATTTGCCGTCCAACAAATGCCTACTTATTATGGAAATATGTAAGCTAGCACCATATGGGAGTCCACAACACCCCTGTCCAGGGTAAAATTTCCTCCCTTCCTTCCCTTTTTCAATTCTCTTCTCTCCCACTTTTTCTCCCCTCTCACTTTTATTTTACCACCAAACCAACCTGAGTGCCCACTAGGTGCCAGAAACCCTGCTGAGGTTCAGAAATAAATTACAAAATGTGATTTGTGCCTCACACTTTGATGGCTTTATGTTTGTGCCAGTCTTAGAACCCACTGCTTCCTCATGCACACAGACCCACTAACACAGAGGGAACCAGGAAATGCAACACAGAGGTTACCACACACGTACTGCCACACACCTCTTTCCAGGGTCCAAATCACCAGGCAAGGATTTTCCCTTGCTCTGCCAGCACCTGCCTCTCCTTGCCCTAAACCCAACAGCACACATCCATTCACGCCTTCCCTCACTCATTCAGCAAGTGTCTATTGAGATTACTCTGGGCCAGAGGCCTGCCCCAGTACCTGCTGTGGGCTCAACCCCTGCCAGCACAAAGGTGAACAGACACAGATGTGGTTCCTCACTCTGTCACTTCTGGTCTAGCATGGGAGATAGACATGGGTAAGGCAAGCCAGTGGGTGCATGTACAATCACACAGTGAGGAAGCACTGGAACGGGAGGAGCATGGCTCTGTGAAGGCTCAGAGCAGCAGAGCCTGACCTGGACTGGGCAGTTAGGGGGGCCTCCCTGGGAAGGGGGCCTTTGACCACCCTCCCGACTCCCTCTTTCTCAAATAGTGGACCACACAGAGTGAAGCAGACTCTCATGTAGCAGTTCTGTGCAGCCTGCTGGGGTAGGGAGGTAGGAGACACTTGCAGGACACCCCAGCCAGCCTAGCTAGTGTGGGTCTAGGAGCTTCAGCCCTCCTCTCTGGCCCCAGAAAGGATGGACTGCCTTTCCACTCAGGTAAGCACAGGTCCCTGGGGCAGTCACCTATCTGTGAGGTGCCTTCCTCACATACCTGTTCCTCCTCTCATTCGATAGACAAAACTCTCTTCTTGCCCCATGTTACTCCATCTGCTCTAAAGTAACTTCTTGAAGGACAGATACCACATTGGTCTTGTCCAGCTAGCATGCTGACCTTACTCAGTGCTCTTGTTCACTGGGAGGATGAATAACACCCCCAGTATCTCTCCCAATGCTTTGTACATAGTAGCACATTAAATATTTGTAGAGCAAATGAATGAGTGGCTTCATATCTTGCTCAACTTTTCTCTTCTTTTTTGCACAAAATCACTAATCTTTGCTTCAACTTCTTATCTTTCTGATAACCTATCCATTTTGACTTGCGGAAGAATCTGTTAACATCTCATTCACATGCACTGGGGCTTTTCTCTGGAGTTCCAATATTCTCAACGTGTCCCAAGCACACTCCCCTAAAAACATGCAGGCTGTTCTCCTGGATGGAGGGCATGTGCTTGCAGAAGATACTTTGATTTGTTCTGTGGATTTAGCTTCTCTTGCTTTCCTTTATACAGGCCACACTAGAAGAGGCAGAGCTGAGATGCAAACTCAAGTCTATCTCATATCAAAACCTCATAACCTTAACGATTGACTTCATTACCTCTCAATTAAGATGGATGGAAATACCATTCAGTGACATGAATATTTCAGGCATGATTGAATGGGGCCACCATGAATCTCCCAACCCATAGCTGCTTGCAAATCTGTACTCCCCACAAGGGCTGACTTCTATTCTGATAGTTCCTAAGTCACCTAGTGGATTTTAAGGCAACTCCTTAAGGATTCTGTTTCAGTCCTCCCTGACCCACCTGCATGGCACAATAGAATTGGGCATCCTCAAGGATGGGCATTTTTTTTAAGGGAGCTATTTCTGGAGTAAGATAAACACAAAGTGCTAACTGCCTTTTTCTCTGGTCTTCCATCCTTAGTCCACAGACAGAATTATCTCCCATTTAGGCATCCTCACCCTTGAAATGAATGTGGCTGGTGACAAACGTGGTGTTAGACACCATCCCAGATGATGACTTGAGTGTGCTGGATCCTTGCCAAGTCTTCATTCTGGGGAAAGTGGAAGAGGCTGGGTTGCAAAACAGCATTAGGAAGCTGTGGCACTCAGCCTCGCCTCACCTTAAGTCTGACACTCTCTTATACTGTCAAAAAGGCTCTGCCCCAAGACTGTTTCATATGAAGGAAAAGCTTATCTTTTATTGACTTATTTATTCCTAAAACCCACTCAAAGTACATTGGCTTGCTTGTAATGAGCTTAACTGCCCCAGTTTGCTTAGGATGATAAAAGCTTAATTAACAAGAGGAATTAACATTTTTTTCTGGTATCTAGGTTATCTTCACTTGCATGAAATTATCTCTAACTCATTTATTCATAATCATATAATCTAAATACATAGTTGCTATGAACTTACAACTGCTCTAAAAAATAAAGACTGTATAAAAATACTCAATATCTAAACCATAACATGAATGGATAATTCATTAATTCACTTATTCAATAAATGTTTATTGACTTCCTCTCATGGGCTAGCCTCTGCTGGGTACTGGATAGCTTAATAGTGGATAAAAATAGGCATCATTCACTGTTCTCATAAAGTTTATAATCCAGTAGGGGAAATGATACAATCAATCACATAAATATAAAAACTACTACAGTTGTCGCTCCTTCTTATGAGAAGTACATGGCTAAGAGAGTGTGCAGTGGCTGTACTAGGGAAATTTGATCTGATGGACAAAGAAGGGAAAGAAGTTTGTCCTATGCAGCTGAAGCAGGAGGTGCAAAGGCCCCATGGTAGAATGGAGCACGAAACAGCTGGTGTGGCTACATGAAGACAGCAAGGGAGGATACGGGTCAAGATGCGTCTGGAAAGGAAGGCAGGGACCAAACCTTATAAACCACACCATGTTAAGGATGATGTTTTTAGCTAACAAACAATGGGAAGAGCTTGAAGTATTTTAGATGAGAAGGGAAGTAGATGTGTATTGGCAGCAGTGTGGATGGTGATAGTTTGGATGGTGGCAAGAACAGCCTCTGATGAGATGGCTACTGCAGAGGTCCAGTGAGATGTGGAGGCAGTGTGGAGGGGGATGGTAGAATAATACTCGAGGTGAAGGTAAATGGGTGGACTCGAGAAATACTCAGGCAAGAGGATTGCAGGACTTGACTGGGGGCAGTAAGGGAGAAGGATGACTCCTAGGTTTGCATGTTGCACAACTAGCTAGTTAAGCAACTCTGGAGGCAGATCAGGTTTGTGCAGGAAGAGCAGGGGTTCAGTTTGGACATGTTGGGACTGAGATAACTTTCAGATACTCAAGAGATACACGGTAAGGAGGTCAGAGGAGAAGTCTGGGCTGGAGACACAAATTTGCAAGTCATTGATTTGTAGTGAGAATTAGAGCTGCTGTTGTGGAGGGAACACAGAGCTGAGGAATGAATGTACAGTGAGAGGAGAAGAGGGCCTAGAACTGAGCCTCCAGAAACTCCACCTCTCAAAGGCAGGCCAAGGAGTAGAAGCCTGCCAAGGAGGCGCTGTAATGCTAGGAGAAAACCCAGAGAGTCGATTGCTTGGAAGTCAAGTGAAGGATGGCTCAGGAGGGAGGGTGTGGGCGAGAGAACCAGGTCTGCTGAAAGGTCAGGTAAGGTGCAGGCTGACAAAGGCCTGTTGCATTGAGCAACATGGAGATCACTGGGCCTTGAAGAGAGGAGCCTTTGAGGATTAATGAGAGAAGAATCCATCTTGGAGCAGACTGAGGCGAGAAACGGGAGGAGAGGAAATGATGACAAACAATAGAGCTGACTCTCTGGAGAAACCTGGATTTGCCGAGGGAAGAGTGAGGGCAGGAGGCAGATGTGGCGTTGGGGTGGCAGGAGAGCTTTCAACTTGTGAAAAGCAGTTGAAGAAGAGGGTAATCCACCATATACAGTTCCTGGAAGATGGCATCCGGGACCCTGTGGAGGGATCAGCCCCACAGGCAGAAGAGGCAGAAGCAGGGAGGAAGAAAGGAGGGTGCTGCAGCAGGCAAGATCTGTCTGGTTTGGGAGGATGAGGGGTTCCATTTTCTCCATAAAGTAGGAGGCAAAGACATTGCCTGGAGTGGTGACATTGGAAATGTTGGAGGAGATTAGGGAAGAGGTGCGGGAGACCAACGTGTAAACTAAAGGCCCACCTGAAGTTGGGAATTGTGAATTCATGGTAGATCCAGTCTGCCCAGGCAACTCTTTTTCTCCCTCCTTCCAAGGCCACATAAACTCAATAATTGTTTCCCAGATATCCTCCTCCATTGCCTGAAACAATGTCTGACAGCACTTCTTCCTTCCACAGACTGTGCTCTTTTGGACCTGTGAGAAATATCCCCACTTTAAAGACTGGAAGGTCTTCAGCAAAGCGTTTCTGCGCCTGGTGAGGAAATTGCACAAGTGCGTGAGCCAGCACTTCCTGAAACACTATTTCGTCCGGAACAGCAACCTCTTTCAGTGCACCAACCTGATCGAACTGGACGCTGTGGCCCAAAAACTGGCCACCTTCCTGAAGAACCCCCAGATCAGCCCGCCCTGATGGCTGCCCCAGCCTGGGAGGCTCTTGGGCATTTTATTCTGGCTTAACCTTGTTCTTTGGATGGTTCCTCAGTCAGGTGCCAGGATCCTGCCTAGGAGAAAGGCCATGAATGGCAGCGGAAATTACATCAAACCAGTAACACTTCAGCAGGGAGGGAGGAAACTGTGCCCCAGGCTGTCTGGCTCCCTGGAGCCTCCCTGGAGCCCAGCAAGCATTTCCATCCTAGCTACCTCTCCTGGAGACGGCTCTCATCAGGCTTCCTCAGGCACAGATTTAGAACTGGTGACAGTTCTGAACTTAGTTTCCCTTGTTCAGGCTCTGATTGTCTCACAGTGAAAATGGAGACAGAACCCCTGAAAGACATGAGCCTACTGGCCAATACTGTGCCCAGCCCACCAATCATGGGTGCATTCTCCTGCCATTTGTAAAATGGGAATGTTAATGTGCCTACCTCTGAGCAGGGCTGTGTGCCTATGAGACTGTGCTGGCACCTTTTCAAGGGGAAGACATTGGATCAACACAAAGTGTTCCTGGTTGGTTGAGCAGCTGGTGTTTGCATCCTGGATCGGTACCCACAGCACTGACACAAAATTGCACCTGTTGAGTTAGCGAGCCTGTGCTTTCTTGCTGCCTTCCAGCTTCCTTAGCACGTGGGTCAGTGGCTCCTGAGGTTCTGTCTGCTTCCCTGGTATTCTCTAAGCAGGGAGGGGAGTGGTTTTGATGACAAGTTTAAGTCAAAGATGAAAGTACAGCTGTTGGCCTGATCCCAACCGTAGCCCTCTCTTCGCTTCCCAGGCCATGGGCCATGGATGGAACTTCCTTATATATTTATGTAAATAACCTAGTACTATGATCTGCGTGGAGTGACCTTAGGTGTCTGTCACCACTCATTGTGTTCCTTTGCTCACTTCATTCACTCACTCACTCATTGACAAATAATGCTCATTAGGCACTGGGAACACAGCAAAGAGCAAAGTGGATGAGGACCTCCCCCTGGGGATGCCGCCTAATGGTGGAGACAAGAAATGAACAACGGATAAACATGCACAGTTATTACAGATGGAAGCAAATGCTCCGAAGGAAATAAACAGAATGTTGAAGTAGAGTCCACAGAAAGGTCCCTAAAGGATGAAAATGCAAATAGCTGAAGGAGAAGGAAAAGTGACCAAAGGCAGGCCTGGCGGGGCTGGCATGAGTCAGAGCACCTGGCCTTGTAAAGCCAGGAAGGAATCAGTATTTTATTCTAAGATCAAAGGTGTGACATTTGGCCTCTCCAGAAGCAGAGGAGTATCATGATCTGACTGCATTTTAAACAATTGTTCTGGTAACTGCATGAAGAAGGTCTGGGGACTCACACATGAGCCAGGAGCTCTTGAGCCACCCATTTGGAATTTCACAGAGGCGCACAAGGCAGCCTATTCTGTGTGGCACAACTGATCAGGAATTCTAGGAGTTCTCGGTGAGATCAATGGTTTTGTTCTGGCATTTATGTAATGCTTCTCAACTCAAGGGGGCTCCTTTATTACTTTGGAATGTTTTTGCCCACATATCTATACCAAAGATAAATTTCTAAAACATGAGCTACTGGTTTTGTTTTGATGAAAATTCACATTTGAAAATAAAATGATTATTTTCAAAAGTACTGCAACCAAATGGTGGGATCCCTAGGCTATCGCATAACAAATAGTGATTTTTAAAATATTGAAAACAAGTATTTCCAAACCAACAATGAGTTTACAATTTTTGAAAACATAAAGGCCTGGTGCAGTGGCTCATGCCTGTTCTGTAATCCCAGCTCTGTGGGAGGCTGAGACAGGAGGGTCACTTGAGACCAGGAATTCAAGACCAGCCTGGGCAACATAGCCAGACACTGATACCCCATCTCTACAAAAAATTTAAAAATAAGCCAGATGTGGTGCTCAGGAGGCTGAGATGAGAGGATAGAGACCAGGAGTCTGAGGCTGCAGTGAGCTTTGATCGTACCACTGCACTCCAGCCTGGGTGACGGAGTCACCGGGAGGGAGACCCTGTCTCTAAAAAAATAAAAAATAAAAAAAGAGCATATGAAATGATGAACAAACTAGCATTTTGTTAAATCATCAAAACTTGTATTTTAATTCTCATATTCTTGTACCTTAAGAAACATCATCTTTGAAAAGGTGGCAAATGTAATAAGTTTTTAAATTCAACCTTGGCCGGGGCAGGGTGGCTGACGCCTGTAATCCCAGCACTTTGGGAGGCCTAAGTAGGCAGATCCTTTGAGGCCAGGAGTTCGAGACCAGCCTGGCCAACATGGTGAAATCCCGTCTCTACTAAAAATGTAAAAATTAGACAGGCATGGTGGTGTGCACCTGTAATCCCAGCTACTTGGGAGGCTGAGGCAGGAGAATCGCTTGTACCCGGGAGGCGGAGCTTGTAGTGAGCCGAGATCGCGCCACTGCACTCCAGCAGCATGGGAGACAGAGCGAGACTCTGTCTCAAAAAAAAAAAAAAAAAAAAAAAAAAAAAGCAAAACCAAAACCAAAACAAAACAAAAAACCATCTTAAGCAACTTTTAAAACAGCTACACAGTCACAGAATGCTAAAAAGTGAAAACTGACTGTAACATTGGTTCAATATGTGTGTATGTGTGTGGAGAGGGAGGAACTGACGTGCGCCACACTCTGATTCCAGTAGATTCTTTCCGTCTTTCCCAGGAGATTTGTGGGTTTTGGAGGAAGTGGGGCTACCCGCAGCTTCCTGCGTATTCCCAATTCTTGCCAGAAGAGGGCAGCAAGGGACCACATATGTCAGGAGCCAGGTCCCACCTATTCTTGTCCTCGGTGCCCAGCAGGTGTCACCCTTCTCAGCCCATAACTTAACACCTGGTCCCTCCAGAGCAGGGATCAGTGGATTTCAGCTCATGCTAAGTTGTTGACCTTTCCTGCCGTTTTAACCGAGATTTACATCTTTCTCCTTAAAGCCCAGATTTTAAAAGGGAGCCTATGAGAGGACCGTCCATCCTGGCTCCTGGGGCATTCAGCTCCATTCTGTTTCCTGGGACAGATTGCACAACTCAGAAAAGCCTGAGAATATTATTTCTTTATTCTGTTTTTTTTTTTTTTTTTTTTTTTAATTCTCCAAAAGACCTTTCCATCCGTCTTCACTCTTCCAGGCCCAAAACTAGATGTGTGGAGGAATGGTTGGTGTTCAGTCACCGCAGTTGACCTGCCTGCGTCTGCATCCCAGTTCTGATGCTGAGGAGCTGCAAGCTGTTTGACCTTTCTGTGTCTCTAGATCCTTCTCTCCAAAATGGGCATTGTGATGGCCAGAATTGTGTCCCCCACAATTCATAAGTTCAAGCTCCAACCCCCAGCACCTCAGAATGTGACTGTATTTGAAGAGGTGATTAAGTTAAAAGGAGGACTTTAGCTGATTCAGTCTGATGGGTGTCCTTAAAGGAGAGGAGATTAAGCACACAGGGAAATGCCAGGGATGTGCACGCACAGAGGGCAGCCACCCACAGACTAAGGAGAAAGGCCTCAGGAGAAACCAACCTGCCCACACCTGCTCTTGGATCACAAGCCTCCAGAACTGGCAGACAATACATTTCTGTTATTTAAGTCACCTAGTCTGTGGGATTTTGTTATTTTCCTATGGCCCTAGGAAACTGTTACAGACATCATGAAAGAATATATACCTCGTAGTGTTAATGAGAGCATCGAATGGAATGATGGATGCAAAAGGCTCTTAGTTGAGTACCTGGCATGGGATAACTGCTGAACACATGTTTTCCTTTTAGATGCCTACCACCTCATGCCATTTGCCCATCTCTGCCATTCCTGGTAACTATACCAGCCCATAGATAAATTCTTTGTAAAGAAAATATAAACCATCACAGGGGAAACATGAGAAAATTTCACTGCAAATTCTGTAAGCCCATTCTCCCCTTTGTCCCTCTTGCTAAAATATAGAAGGTATCTCCCTGAAGGGCCAATTTCTCCACATGTGACAGCTTGGATGCCTCCCAGCTCTTCAGTCTTTCCATTTATTTCCTGTAGTTTCCTCCACATCCTCCCGCAATGGCTGCCTCACTCTCTTCTCCCCTTTACTGTCCAGCTTCCTGAGTTACTATATGTGTGTCTCCACCTACTCGCCTCATTCACTCTTTTTTTAAAAAATTGTGAAATATATTTATACATGTGAGAAACTAACCTATTTAAAGAATAATAACAAAGCAGGCTGAGTGCGGTGGCTCACATTTGTAATCCCAGCACTTTGGGAGGCTGAGGTGGGGGTGGGGGCCACATGAGGCCAGGAGTGTGAGACCAGCCTGTTCAACATGGCAAAGCCCCATCTCTACCAAAAATACAAAAAATTAGCCTAGCGTGGTGGTGCACTCCTGTAGTCCCAGCTATTCGGGGAGGCTGAGGTGGGAGAATAGCTTGAACCTGGGAGGCAGAGGTTGCAGTGAGCCGAGATTGTGCCACTCCAGCCTGGGCAGTAGAGTGAGACCCTGCCTCAAAATAATAATAATAATAATAATAATAATAATAATAATAATAATAACAACACCAATATACCGTACCTCGTTGAAAAATAGCACATTGTCAGTATATAGAATTCTCCTTGCTTCCCCTTCCTTCCCGTAGCCTCCTCCCTCCCAGACATACGTAATCATAGGTGTCCCAAATTTTATGTTAATCATTCTCATGCTTTTCTTTATAGTTCTACTTCCTACCATATTTCATTGAACTTAAGCTCCCAGCATTGTAAGATGCATTATTATTTCAACTCTAAGAAAGAGACTCACAAAATGAATGGTTTGGTTACAAAATTTTGGTTACAAAATGAATCTCAATTTTGAAAAGTGTTTGAAATGTCAAAAAAGAGACATGGCTTAACATCAACAAAATATGATCTGCATGCATCCCAAATTGTGTTTTTGGTTTTGACTGTTTCATTTATCTAAAGGCTTTACATACAGGAAATCATACTATATAAAGTCTTCTGTGATTGTTTCTCATGGCCACAGAGAAACAATCTTTTGAGATTATTTTTTATGCTTTTGAGACTCCCATGTGCCTTCATGTAGCAGTCATTTATTCCTTTTCACTGATAAATAATATTCCACTGTGGGAATCTGCTGCTACACTTTATATATTATTGTTACTGTAATTGGACATTTGCATTGTTTCTAGTTTTCGTGATTAGAATGATGTTTTTATGCTCATTCTTATACATCTTCAGATGCACACAAGTCTTTTAAGGGTATACACATAAGAATAAAATGTAGGTTTGCAGAATACATGAATGTTTAAATTTATTAAATATTGTCAAAATATTTCCAAAGTGATTACACCAATCTAAATTCTCCATTTTAATATGGGTGGATTTTCAACTACTTTCTCCATTATAACGGAGCACATTTTGCACCTTGTTTAAGGAATCCTTCTCTCTTTTCAGGTCACGGGAGTGCTCCTATATTGTTCTCTAGAATTTTATAGCTATGGCTTTTAGGAGATATAACTGTTCCTTATTTTTCCTATTCTATTCCAATAATATTGGGGTAATCTCTTTGCTGGAAAGTTTGGTATAACTCTTGTAAAGAACCGGCTGGACCTTCAGTTTTATTTGCCAGGAGATACTTTAGTATTAATCTTTTTGGGGGGGGTGGGGAGGCAGAGTCTCACTCTGTCGCCCAGGCTGGAGTGCAGTGGCGTGATCTTGGCTCACTGCAATCTCCGCCTCCCGGGTTCAAGCAATTCTCCTGCCTCAGCCTCCTGAGTAGCTGGGATTACAGGTGCACGCCACCACACCTGGCTAGTTTTTGTATTTTTAGTGAGATGAGGGTTCACCGTGTTGGTCAGGCTGGTCTCGAACTCCTGAGCTTGCGATTCACCCACCTGTAATTACCCTCTCATGCCTGTAATCCCAACACTTTGGGAGGCTGAGGTGGGAGGATCACTTGACTCAGGAGTTGGAGACCAGCCTAGGCAACATAGTGTGACCTCATCTCTGTATTAATAAAACACATATATAATTAAATAAAATTTAAAAAGAGAAATTCGTACCCTTTCTTCTCTTCTAAGTATAGAAATTTTTAAATGCCCTTTTAGTGCAATTCCACAGGTTTTATATAACGTATTTTTTATTGTCTTAAGTTCTACTTATTTTCTAGTTTCTACACTGATTTTAAGAAAATAGTTTCCAAACCTGTTGGGTTTCCTAGTTATATTTCTGTTATTGATTTCTCATTAAATTGCATTGTAATAACAAAAAGTGACCTGAATGACCCCAATCCCTTGATATTAATTGAGGCCAGCTTTTTAGCTTAGCACTTCATTGCTCTATGTACATACAAAGAAGATATACAAGTTCAGATGTAATGTCTAATACATGTCAGTTAGATCATGCAGTGCTCAAATTTTCTATATTTTATAGATTTTTTGGGGGGGACTGTATTTCCTAACATTTACTGAGAGAGTTGTTTTAAAATGTCTCATTATGATAATGGACTTTTCAATTTTTGTTTATAGTTTTGTCAAACTTGTGTTTAATGTACATTGAGATTATATTATTAGGGATATATGGTTTAGAATTTTATAAAGTTGAAGCTTTTCACTATAAAGTGACCTTTTAAGCTCTTGTAAACATTTTGCCTAAATATTGATTTTTGTCAGTTATTAATACAATAATATCACTTTATTTTGGCTAGTAGCTTCCTGGTACATATTTTTCCATCCTTTAACTTTCTGTTTGTATATTTATGTTGTTGATAACCGCATTCTTTATAAATGGCTGATTTTTTAACAATTCCATCTGATGGTTGAGGTCTTTTGACTCTATGTTTAGTCCTTTTATATTTATTCTAATTGACAATACATATGGATTCATTTTTATTCTCTTATTATTTACTTTCTATTTGACCTATTTCATAAATCCTCTGCCCCCCACTTTTCACCTTTTTAATATTAAGAGGTTTGTTTCTTCTTTTTAAATTTGTTTTTCTTCTTATTGGCTTGGAAATTCCATACTCTACCTCTGTCCTTTTAATGGTTACCAAGACTATTTACACATACAGATTAAATTGTGTAGATTAAAGTCTAAAGCTAATCAATACCTTCATTTTCCTTTATGACAAGGACTTGAAGACTTTGGCTGCTATCACTCTCCCTACCACATTGTCTGCTGTTGTCATCTGGATTTTGATTCTAGCCTATTTGCCACACCCCTACACACATACACATAAATAAAATAGATATTTTTATTACATTATTTTATATTTCTTATTTTATGCACATATTAGCCACTATGTTTACTCGCTACTCTTTCTTGCATCTTGGATTTTATATTAGGGATCATTTTCCTTCTGCCTGGAGTAGATGCTCTAGCATTTTCCATAGTGAGAGTATACAAGAGTAAACAATTTTTATTGGTTTGAAACTGTTCTTATTCACCTTTATTCTTGAAAGGTAATTTCAATTTTATGTTGAAAAACAAATTTTTTCAGCATATTAAAATTTTTTTTTCACTGTCTTCTATTATTGCTTTTTACAAGTTAGTCATTAGACTATTTGTTGTTTCTTTGTAGAGTACCTGCATTATTCTATCTAGGCTCTTTTAATACTCTTTCTCTCTCTGTCTCTGTATCTCTTTCTCTTTTTCTTTGGATTTATTAGGCCTCGTGAATCTGGGGAGCTATTTCCAGTAATTCTGTATTTCCAGCCCTTAACTTTAAAGATTGTCTCTTCCCCATTCTCTCAGTATTCCATTGTAGAAGGAAACTCAACTTACATGTATAACACATTTTATCATTCTACCCTCTCTTTTACCTTCTTTTTTTAGAACTGGCATCTTTTTTTTATCTCTCAGATCTGCATTCCCAATACTTTCTTTGGATATAGCTTCCAATTGACTAATTCTCTCTTCAGCTGCATCTAATCTATTGTTTAATCTGTCCACTGAATGTTAAATTTCTAATGTTTTGGTTCTCATTTTTAGGAAGTCTGTTTGGTTATTTCTTAAACCTGCCGATTTGTTCTTTAAGGTCTCATGTTCCTGCTTATGTTTGTAAGATTCTCTTTTGTTTAAATATTTTATACATAATTGTTCTACATTCCATATCTGAAAATTCTGTTTATTTTCCTTAAAACTTTATCAGTAGGAATTTGTTTGACATTTGGTTTGAAGTTGAGGTATCTAAAAGGATTTGCTTTTAATTCTGCTACTTACCCAAGAGCATACCAACTTGAGACCATTTAAGTTAAACTTGATGTTTGTGGTTTTTCAGGCCAATAGGTAGGTGAATCCAGATAGAAAACATTTGAGACTATCTTGTGGTTAAAAATCCTTAGGGAATGTATCCCCCATCTTTCCAGTGCTAAGGTCAAGGTAAGCAAGATGCGTTCTTTATGGCAGGTTTATTCCTCATTCACCCTTATTCTGAAAGCATGGGCATTTGGGCCAAATTTAGGCAGGGGAATCTTAGTCGATTCCCTACCCTTTGCAGGTCATAGACATTCTCATCTGTTCCCTAGACTAGTACTGCTGTCCATGAAATGTTCCAGATTTCTAGGATCAGCAAACCCGTCAGGGCAAAACCTAGTTTTGCTCTCTGCTCATCTAGGGTTCTTAGTTTTATTTCATTTTTGGAGTCCTTGGATTTCTTTCTTCCTGATATTTTTCCTTCTACCTCAGAGACATATTTGTAAAGGTTTTAGAGTCCATATATTTAACAGCATTTTAGCTCTTTCGGTTGGGAGGTCATCCAGAGTGCCTAATCTGCTATACTGCTGAGTACACAGAAAATTTCATTCAAACAAAACCTCAAGCCAGCTAGAAACTTCATTCAAACATAAACTCTTCCCACCTTATATGCAAAATCAAGTGCTACTTCTTGCTCCTAATTTTATACAACTTCTTAGAAGCATTCAGCAGTCAGCCCCTCCTCCTTGCATCCCTGTTTTCTCGGTCCTTGTGACACTACTCCCTGCTTCTCCTTCAGCTCCCTCTGAGTCTCTTTTGATTCCTTCTCTGCCCTCCCCTAAATCTTATCATCCTCCTGTAAGGGCTTGGTCCTGGGCTCTCTTCTCTTCAGACTCTACTCACTCAGCCTAGCAATTTTAGCTACTCCTGTGGTTTCCAGTACTATCCACACTCCAAGGATGCTCACATGTACAGCTCCAGTCTGGCCTTCCTGTGCACTGCAGGTGGTTCCTATGAAACGCCACCACCTGATGCTTCACAAGCAGTTCCAACAAAACGAGGTGACCCCCAAGGGTGAGTACCCCTCACTTTGCTCAGATAGAATCATGTAGTTAATAAAGTTCCTCAGGCTGATACTCTACAGGCTATCAGTAGCTTTAAAGGCAACATTTCTATCTTTTCCCCCTAATTGTACAAAGGAAGCTCTTCTATTAGAATACCTGAGTACAACCTTCTCCACTGCCCACCACCTCCAAAGAGTGAAGACAGAAAGGAGAGAAACAGACCGGCTAAATGTGGGGTGGGAATAAAATGAAAGGAAAACTAAAAACCATTTCTTAATGTCTTTTTTACATAAAATATAAAATATGATGGTAAACATAGCCTAAAGAGATTTTTTTTTCCACCCACCTCCTTAAAGCAGACCTCCTTAAAGAAATTGTTTTAAAAGGTCAAATATAATAAGTGGGTCTATGATATTTTTGTAACCTGAAAAAGGCCAGGGACATGAGTCTATGAGAGTCTATGTGAGGAGGTGGAGAGAATGTACAGACTCTGAGATGTGCTGCTCAGGTCCCTCTGGATGGAATGAAAGGCTTATTTCCCAGTGTGATATCAGTGTCATTCTTCTTGGAGGATGACTTCACTAAAGAAAACTGCCTCAGCCAAAATTACTTCCCTTCTAGGGGCAGCCAGACCCAAAGATTGATTAACGTGGGTGTGTAAAGGCCCAGGCCCCTCACCCCAACTCAGGACAACTCTGAAGGCCTGTTCTTAGCTGTAGAGCTTACTCAGGATTGGCCGAGGCCTGTGTTGGGCTTGCATGAGAGCTCAGTTATTTCCTCGGCTCAACCCTGCTTCCTTCCTCTGCCTTCACAGGTTGCTGTTGAGGGCACTCCCTACTAAACATTCTGCTACACATCTTTATCACCAAGCTGCCTTCCAGGGATTTCAACTTATGGCACCGTGACAGACAGTCTATAGGCATCCCTTTAAAATCCAGCTCTGCCCTTTAGAGTGTGGCGATCTTGGGCAAGTCTCTTCATTTCTCAAAATGCTTTTCCTCATCTGGATATCCTGCAGGATTGCAAATGTTGGTTCCCCCATCTAGAGTCAGACAACCCAGGATTGGAATTCCAGTTCTGCCACTTACTAGCCAATAACTCACTAAATTTGGCAAGACCTCCTCATCCTCGTCTGTAGAACAGGTAGAGATTATGTCTTTTATCTCATTGAATCCCCACTGTGTAGCACACAACAGGCAACCAACGACCCTTCAGTAGATAAACAGATGAAACTTCCAGCCAGCTGCACACCAAGGGCCAACAATTTTGTTTTAAGCATTTACTGAAACAAATATCCCCAATTGCTTTAGAGCTTAATGCATCTTGACATGGTGTCTGATATCCCAGGGATTCTTTTGCCCCCACGTTCATTTGGAATTTGGGTCTTCCTTCAGTTTTTCAGGTCATGTTACTCATCTGCTCGCAATCTTCCAATCACTTCCTGCCTCATTCATACTACAGTCCCAAGGCCCTGGATGGCCTGGAGCCCCGATCTCTCCACACCCATCTTCTCCTTTCCCCGTTTCTCACACACATCCCTAGTCACATTGGCTTTCTCACTCTTCTCAGAATACCCCAAATATGGCCTTACCTCAAGACTTTTGTGCTTGCTGCTCCCTCCCTCTGGAGACCTTCCCTGAGTTTCCCATGTAAAATAGTATCCCTGGCTCCATCCCCACCCCACCTCAGTCTTGATAAGCTCTATCCCATCCTCTGCTTTATTCTTCTCCATAGCACTCAGCACCACCTGGACTTCCAGCTGTCCAGTTACCATCTATCTCCCACCACAGTGAAGGCTCCATGAGAAGGGGCTTTATCTGCATTTTCAGGGTTGTATCTTTAGAGCCGAGGACAGAGCCTGGCACATTAGTAAGTACACAATTAATATGTGTTGAATAAAAATGTTTGCAATACTTCTTCAAAGCTTCGTTTTAGATCTTCAAGTTCTTGGACTTTTCATTTATTAGTTCTTTCTTTAAGGCAATAGAATCACAAAATTTTCTATCTTAAAGATACAGTAAAACTGTTTAAAATTTTTTAAAAAAATGTAGAGTGGATATGATGAGGTCCATACAGACTGAATGACTATCTTGGGCTTTAGAGAGTTAGTGATGACTCCCAGGCCAGCTCTCTTTCCACTAAACCACAAACTGAGGTAGTTTGTAATTGAAAGTCTAAAATAGTTTTCCTTTCAGAAGCCCTTGAATCTTCTAAAATGCAAACATAGGAAGTGTAGGAAATGAACTTTAACTCAAACTGTGGCCAGTCACACATTTCGGGTCGTCCTTCCCCGCCTGTGTCCTCCGTCCTGACTGGCTCGCCTCGCCCTCCTCCCATGCTCTCTCCCTCATGGCTGTCAGGACATCAGCCTCCGTGGGACCCCTTATGGGAAACACAGGCTTGTTTCGTCTCTTCTCCTCACCCTCAAAGAGAATTGAAACAGTTCCATCATTTCTATCCTCTGAATTCAGAATATATTGGTAGATTTGAAAGAACACAGAAAAATTAGAAAAAAAAATAGCTCTAATCACCACAGAAGAGATGCTGGTTATCAGCTGGGCCAACCCCTTCATTTTACAGATGCGAAGGCAGAGGTCCAAAGAGAGGAGGGAAAACGATTTGCTCAAAGCAAATGCATTATGTCCCAGGCTGAACTCTTTATTTTCCCTCTCAAAGCTCCCATTGCCTCAGTAAACAGTGTCACTTCAGCCACATGCTTCAGCCAGAGACCCAAGAGTTAGCCTTGAGGCCACCACCCACCACGTTCAAGCCACCAGCACATAACTTGGCTCTCCTTTCTCAATGTAGTCCAGGTAGGCCTCCTCATACCCTGCAGGTCAGCCCACCCCAGGCCAGGTCATGCCTCTCTCTTCCAGACTGCTGCAGACCTACTCTTGCCACCCCACCCCACCCCAGTCCTCCCCACACAAGAGCAACCATGGCCCCTGCAACCTGCAAACCCAATCATGCTTATTTTCCCTGCTCTCATCCTCCCAATAGCTTCTCATCACTCTTAGAAAAAAATGTGAAACTCCCCACGAAGGCCCACAAGGACTATGTGATCTGACTTGGGCCATTCTCTCTTTCCTTGCCACCTACCACACTCCTTCACCCTGTTCCAACCATACCACACTGGCTTCCTTGCTTTGCTTCAAACACCCAAGCTCCGTCCTGCCCAGGGCCTGTTTCCCCCTTTGCTCAGAAAGCCATGCCCCATATGCTGACATGTCCCAACCCTCCCCGACCAGCCTAACACAGCTAGCCCCTCAGCATTCTGCCCTGCACCATACTTCACTCTCCCCATAGTGGTTTGCGGGTTCCCCTATTAGAATATAAACTCTATGCAGGGAAAGAGCTTATCTTATTCACTGTTGTATTATATCTCCTGCACTTGGAACAATGCTCAGTGGGAAAGAGCTCAATGAATAGTTGTTAAATAGATAATTACATGAAGGAATGGATGAATAAATGATTTTGTTCCATAACATGTATCTGCTTTGTGGCAGGGCTTGGATTTGAACCCAGGTCTTCTAGTTCTCAGGCCGGGCTCTTTCCTCTACAAAATAACATTTTGAGAGTTTGAAGAATCCCACATCTTTAGTTTTAGGGACAGAAAAATTGCCTGTGGCTCCAGAAGCCTATTTTCCCAGAAGGGCCTGGCTCTCCTCACTGTGCAGAACACAGCTTGATGCAGCAGAGCTTGAGAATGCACACTCATGCTGCAGAGGGGCCAGCCTGGCAGCTCATCACGGCAGCCGCTGACAACTGTGGGCACTGGTGCATACTCTGTAGCAGGTGTTTGCTGGACATGCCTAGCTTAACTGAGCTCCAACGTGCAACATGTAGACTGTGTGAGCAACACACACACACACACACACACACACACACTGCATTTAAACAAAGCACATCAGAAAAGAGTTCAGGCTTTCACCCTCCCTTCCTGCCAAGCACGGAGACAAACGGTAGTGGTCTTGGTTCTCTTTGTCTCTGAGTCTAGACCATTCATTTCCTCTCATTCAATCAGCTTTATTTTTGGCGGTGTAACTTGCTTTCATGAGCATGTATCTTATGTTCTCAGACTTTGTAACCTATGAATCTCCTTTGAGGACCGACCTACGAATGCTCAGAATACAAAGGCCGCAGTGAGCAGTGCTCTCTGTGAGAGAGAATGTTACTGCAAATGAAAAATTCACCTTCACCACCTGAGCAGGATTCTTGCTTCTAATGCAAAATGTAACCTCTCTCCATAGGAGGGATAGAGGGATATTTGGTTGAGCACTCCACACACTGGAGTGCTTACTACAGAGTACCCCAAAGTGTGGTTTAGGTCTGAGCAAGGAAGGCTGCACCGGTGTAGGGACAGGCACAGTCTGGGTCCTTTGGTGGCCGGGTGTACAAAGGAAGCAGAGCCTGGGCTCCCGTCGTCTCCTGCTGTCACAGCCCCTCCATGGGGGCCCCTGCCCCTCTCTCCCCCTCTCTCCTGCCTCTTTCCAGGATATTCTCCTTTGCCCCACAGTGAGATGTGAGGGGCGTCAAGAAGACTCTCTGTCATTGACTCTCTCTGTCCAGGGGCTGCCATATGTGACTTGTGCTGTCTGTGACCAGGACGCGGGCTCTTGAAGGAGCAGGGAGGAGCAAGAGAGAGAGGAGCGGACTCCCCGGCTCGCGTGGGGCTGAGGCTGGAGGGGAAGACGCACAGGGACTAGGGTCTAACAGGGAGGCCGCCTTGCGCGCCGCGGCTCGCAAGCGGCAGGGGGCGCCCGCGGCTCCTCGCGGCGCCGAGCGGGGAAGGGCTGGGGAAATTCCTCCCGCTGAAGGCAGAGCCCGCCCCAGAGAGCAGACCGGGACACTGCGGCTTCCGAGATCCGCAGCCCCGCCGCGTCCGCCCACGCCAGCCCTCGGGAGGCGGAGGACGCGCTGGCGCGGCCTCCACACGCGCTCTGCAGCCTGGGGGTAACCCTCAGCCCACCCAGTGCCCAGCGAGGGGGCTCTGATCCACAGGCTCCGCCCAGCTCCTTGGGTCCTCTTTTCAGTGGGCCTCTTTTATTGCCTAGGACTGGGGGTCGGGACGGGGGATGGACAGCTACCCCAGTATAGATACTGGCTCATCTGGACATATCTGTGCTGCTGCAGGGCGCCCAGCCTCCTTCCCTGCAAGATAAAGGGGCTGTGGAAGACAAAAGAATGATGCTGTGTGTTCTTATGGACTTCTTTTCCTTAGACTAATGCCCACGGGGAAAGGAAACGAAAGGGAAGAGAGGGGGAAGTTAAGCGCTCCATCACCCCCAGGCCAGGCGTCATGGTAGGAAGGTCATAAAGAGGGTGGATGGGTCAGAATGCTCCAGGAAAGGAAAGGACAGGACACCAGATTTGCAGATACTGCCTATGTGCCTGGCACATATTTTGGGGGCTTTGTGTTTTATCTCATTTAATCCCCTCGGCACTCCTTTGGAGTAGGGAGGCAGCATAAACCCATTTTGCCAATGAACACTTGGAGGCTTACAGAGAAAAAGAACTTGCCCAAGGTCATGGGCTGGAGTGGACAGATCCATATTCTTTATGCATTTGTCATAATGAATTCCTTACAGTGCAGGTGACAGGAGAGACATGAAGGCACAACCTACCAGGACCAGACGTCCAGGAGGAAGACTCAGTCTTTCCGCTGGGCCCTACAACCCAATGAGCCCCGCAGGAACCAAGAGAGAGGGAGTTGAGCAGAGAGGGACCCAGAGGCACCCTCTGCGGGTGCTGTTCCCTGACCTTGACATAGAGGACATTCTCCAACATGGACATGGGTCAAGGTCCTTCCCTGAAGGTGGAATGGGTGGAGCTCGTAGTGTGCCGGATGGTAGAGAAAGGTGTTCTTAAAATTGCCCTGGGCTAACATTTTCCAGTTGTACCTTTGAACTCTCTAAAAAATCCTAAAAATATCACTTTCACAAAAGTTAATCATTCACTCCGCAGGCTGGATGACCTTTGCTATGTAGCTGGGGTTTTGTTTGCTTTTCTTAAAAGTCCTGTAGTTTGTAATTGGACACATGTCCTTTAGGTGAAAAAGAAAATAATTTAAGGTCCAGTAAAAGGCTTGCTTTTCTTCCTGCCCTCCATCTCCTAGGAGTTTAGAAACATTTTCTCAGTGAGAGGCTATAAATTGATGACTGAAAACAGGTTAATCTTCCATAGCTATGGCCTTCATGGAGTGCTATATACAGGAGACCCCAGAAGACAAAAACATACCAAAAACAAAAAACCAATAAAATCCAAGCCATCAGCCACCCTGCACCTGATTCCTTAGACCCCTGCTCTCATCTGGGTGGCAGCTAAGTTTACCAACAGCGATGATTCTGGAAATTTCATTGGTACAGTACTCTAACCAGCCTTGCCCCTAGAGAGATGGACTTTGAAATTTTCATTGGTACAGTACTCTAACCAGCTTTGCCCTTTGAGAGATGGATCCTGGAAATCGCATTGGAACAGTACTCTAACCAGCTTTGCCCTTAGAGAGATGGACTTCGGAAATTGCATTGGTACAGTACTCTAACCAGCTTTGCCCTTTGAGAGATGGACTTTGGAAATTTCATTGGTACAGTACTCTAACCAGCTTTGCCCTTAGAGAGATGAAAGTGAGGAGCTTTTCCATTTCAATATTTCAATCACCTAAAAGTTAATTGACCTCCTATAATAATTTGGGAGGTCAAATTGGCTATGTAAACTGGACAAGCCATCCAACTTCTTTAGGCCTCAGATTCCCCTTCTGTGCAGAGGCTGGGGAGTGAGCTCCAAGTTCTCTACAAAGGCTAATGCTCTGCAGCCTGTAATCCTGCAGGTTGCCTTAACAGGCTTCCCAGCTCTGTTCCATTAACTATTTTTGTCTCAGTGATTAGAAGGCCTTGTTGGGCCACACTCCTTACCTCTGACATTCTGACAACTGGCTGGACATTTTCACTAGGCATCCCACTGAGCACTCAAACTCAAGATGCACAAACCAAACACACCTCTCCTTTCCTCTCCTCCTCTCAGCCTAACTCTGACTTCCCTTTCTCTTCTCCAGGTATCTGAGCTGGGAACATCAACATCATCTTTAATGTCTCGCTATCCAACAGCTTCACATTCAGTGAGTTCCTGAGACCTGAATATCTGGCTGTGAAGAGCCCTCTTCTTCATAGTCCCACAACTTTTGTCCATTTTAGGCCCTTGTCCCCCTCACATGGGCTCTTGCCACCACACCCAGCATGCGCACCAACCTCCCCTCCTTTCTCTCCCAACTCTGACACAAAGTGTCACTACCAGATCATCACACTCACCCACAGCCCCAGCCAGCCTCTCCCTGCTACAGAAACTTAAATGGTTTTCTTTTGCCAGCTGAGCAAACAATTGCCATTCGGGACCTCCATGATATAGCCTCAACCTAACTTCCCTCCTGCACCCACTCCTTACACTTCAGCCAAACTCAGTGTCCTTCACACACAGGCCAGCTTTTCTCGTCTGTCTCCATACTCTTCACATTCTGTCTGGAGTGTGCATAGCTCCCATGCCTGCCTATAAAAACACTACCTCTTCATTAAGGCCCAGTTCAAATGATACTTTCACCTTGAAACTTTCCAGGAGATCCCACTAAGGATCAATTTCTCATTTATTTATTTAGCCAACAAATATTTATTGAACACCAACTATGTGCCAGGTTCTGTTCCAGGCCCTGAGAATTCAATGGCAAATAGGAGGGATGCGTTCCTACTCACAGGGAGCTTGCTGTTGGTGGGTGACAGAACAAAAGAAAACAAACAAAGGGTAGATCCCAGTAAGGGCAATGGAGGCACTCTTGGAGTGGTTGACCTTTATTATAGTCTACTTGTAACATGCCTTTTTGCAATCAAATACCACCTTGTACACTCTCTGAGGGAAGAATCTGAGTCTCATTTATCTTTGTGATTTCCACAGTGCCTGACATCACCCCATCCGTGTAATACCGCTTCAGAGTGCATTTGTGGAAGGAAGGGAAGAAGGAAGGAAGGAAGGGATGGAGGGAGGGAAGCAAGAAAGAAAGAGAAGGATTTGAAAAACATTTAAACAAATACTCCAGGTCAGCAGTGGCGCACCTATTAGTATCTTATCAAATTAAAAAACAAAAGGAAATTCTCCTTTTGCATTTGTCAAAGGTTGTCAACTTTGCAGTCCCTAGAGGTGGCTTTCAGTATAAGAGCCTCGCTTGAAATAGGAAAGGCAACATGGGGCAGGGGTAGGGCAGTGCATGGATCTGGGCTTTAGTCCCTGCCCTGCCACATCATGGTTGAGAGGTTTTGACAAGTTCCTGAATCTCTCTGAGTCTTAATGTCCTCATCTGTAAAATGGGGATCATAAAACCTGTCTCACAGACTTGGAAAACTAAATGACAAATTCAGCACACCAAAATCATAAAATTAATTCAGGAGTATCCTAGGTACTTATACTGGCTTTGTTTGGAGGACACGAAAGTAGGCTATCTGCCTCCAAAAGCAGAAATCCTTTGGATGTAGGAATATTTAAAATATTATTTTAAATCTCTTGTTCTGGATTCTTAAGGAAGAAAGAACCCTGGGCTCACAAGATAACCTCAGGCTGCCTGAGAAGCAACTGGATCCTTTCTTGCTCTCCCCTAAAACATGTCCTCCCAGAGTTGCCCTCCTTCCAACCAGTAGAATTTGTTGCTTCAAGCACAGGAGTCATACAATTGCCTTCCCTGAAAAGCACGCTCTACTGCCTCCTGCTCCCAGAAAATGTGGCATAAGATGAAGTCATCTATTGCCCTTGGCTATGTCTTGCTAGTGCCAGTGTGTGAAATGTGGCTACCCATATGTGGCTTACTCCCCAAACACAGATTGCAAAGACCCTGCAAAGGTCTCCCTTAGCCCACTGCCCTATTCCAATACTGTCTCAGACTCAACTTTACATCTTTTGTGCCTTCTAGAATTCATTCATCTCTGTACTCCCTATGTCAGATTTCCATGGAGTTAGAATGGTAGCAAATGATTTAGCCTCCAGATGTTCCATCCAGAATTAAGCCTCTAGAAACACATCATCACTCCAACATGATGTGCTTTCAATAGAGTAAGGACTATGCTGATGACCACTAGGAAATAAATTCACCCCTTGCTTGTCCAAAGTGTGTCCGGATAGGCTCCAGAGTTTTGGCAAAAGTTCCTTGCAGCATCTTGAGCTGTTATTCCATTTTAAAATTAAGTCCCCTGAAAATGGCTCTTGGCAATCAAAATCTGCTTCTCTGACGAAGACAGCATATACGCAATTTCTTGGACAGATAACCCTCTGGATATTTGATGAATGTTTACTGAATTAAAGAAGGGGGAGTTACTCAAATATAAGCAATCTTTCATCAGCAGGTTCCTCCTCGAGTGTTCCTGGAATATCACCCCTCATCCCTCATTCCTCCTGACCATCTCAATTAACCAGAACCCCAGTGGGTATGTTTCCCAGTTTCTTGGTTTCTCTTCCTTCCTTAACACACGCATGATTTTTGTTTTAATCGGTGGGATTGAGAGGAGGAGGGGGTCTCTGAGATAAACACTTCTTTTTTTTTTTTTTTTTTTTTTTTTTTTTTTTTTTGAGACGGAGTCTCCCTCTGTCACCCAGGCTGGAGTGCAGTGGTGCGATCTCCACTCACTGCAAGCTCCGCCTCCCGGGTTCACGCCGTTCTCCTGCCTCCGCCTCCCAAGTAGCTGGGACTACAGGTGCCTGCCACCGTGCCCGGCTAATTTTTGTGTTTTCAGTAGAGCAGGGTTAGGGTTTCACCATGTTAGCCAGGGTGGTCTCAATCTCCCGACCTCGTGATCCGCCCGTCTCGGCCTCCCAAAGTGCTGGGATTACTCAGCACTTTAGCGCCCAGCCAGATAAACACTTCTTTAAACCTTTCCTATGGTGCTGATATCAGACAAATGTTTTAATGAAGTTGCAGGGAATTGGAGAGAATAGAATGGAATACTCTGGCAACTTTCATTCTTGCCTGAGAGTCCCCTTGCCCCTCCACTCCCACCTTTCACCACTTACTTCAAACATGGTAGAATAGCTCACACTAGTGGTAAGAGAGATAATCACAAAAGGAAAAGAAGCATCTGGAAAGCAGGTATCGAAGGAGTGGCAAAGCCTTCTCTGGTGTGGGTGAACTGAACTCTCGATTTTATGAAGGTTAACTGGAGCTGGAGCTGCAGAGCTGTGAGTTCCTGCTCCCACTGGAAACCTTTTCCAGTGAGGCCTGGAGCTGCTGTCCTTGGGTGACATTGCTCATGGGCTCGCTTTCTATTTGGGGGACTCAGAATTTCACTCTGTCACCATCTGGGGGCTTAAGGGCAGAGTCAGGGGAGGGTCAGTGGGAACCTCTGCTGGCAGAGGGCTTCCATTGAGGGCCCGGTCCTGTGGCATGGTTCTGCTCGTTGGTACATATGAAGCCATCTCAATTCTCTAAGGCAGTTTTCCCATCTGTAAAAATGGGATCAATAATACACTTCATATGGTTGTGGTTGAGTCAACTATGTGAAATGTATTTGAAAGCACATTGTATTGAAAATGCAGTACAAATGCTAGTTACTGTCATCGTAGAGATGACACATATAAAAACATATAATTTTTTTGAACTTTATATTAAAATTAACAGACAGTAAAACTGATTGGTTTGTATGTGAACAGTTTTATGAAATGTAATACATGTATAGATTTGCATAACCATCACCACAATAAAAACAGAAGAGTTTTGTTGACTCATTCATTCATTGAATAACACTCATTCATGGTGTATTATTATTTCATATATTATTGTTATATATAGTTTATATTGCTGGATTCAATTTGCTGTGTGTGTGTGCGTGTAACAACATTCAATATGAGACCTACCCTCTTAGCAAATTTTAAGTATATAATACAGTATTGTTAACTATAGGCACAATGTTGTATACCAGAGCTCTAGAATTTATTCATCCCGTATAGTTAAAACTTTATACTCATTGAATAGCAACTTCTATTTCCCTTGAGGGATATCGTTTTAAAGTTTTCTTTCCTTGTACTGTCTTTGTCTGGTGTCAGGGTAATGCTGGTTTCATAAAACAAGCTGAGAAATATTCCTTTCTTTTTTCTGGGAAGATCACTGTTATTTCTTGTTGAAACCTTTGCCAGAATTCATCAGTGAGACCATCTGAACCTAGAGATTTCTTTTTCAAGGGATTTTTAACTATGAATTCAATGTCTTTAATAATTATAAAACTATATTATCTATTTCATGAAGGCTAGATTCTGGTAGATTGAAATTTTCAAGAACTTGGTGCATTTTTATCTAACTTGCAGGATTTGTGTGTGTATAATTTTTTGTAATACTCATTATTATTTGTTTTTAAGTGTCTGTAGGGTCTGTAGTAATACCCCTTCTTCCATTTCTGATACTGGTAATTTGTATCTTCTTTTTAAAATAGATGTTTACCAATTGTATTAAACATTTTCAGTTTTATTGATTTTCTCTATGTTTTTCTATTTTTAATTTCATTGATATATACACTTATTTTGTTATTTCTTTCCTTTTGTTTGCTTTGAATTGAATTTGCTCTTAATTGAATTTGATCTAGTTTTGTAAGATGGAAGCTAAAATGATTGATTAAACACCTTTCTTTTTTCTAATATAATCACCTATTCCTATAAATTTCCCTCTAAGAATTGCTTTAGGTATATCCCATAAATTTTAATATGTTATATTTTCATTTACATTCAGTTTAAAATATTTTCTAGTTTCCCTCAAGATTTTCACTCTGATCAAAAAATAATTTAATAATAATGTTTTGTCTCAAAATGTTTTATGATTTCCCCACATGTGCTTTTAAAACCGTTAAACCTAGGAAAGTTGCAGAAATCTAATGAAGCCATTATTTTACAAACTAAGTAATTTATTGAGCACATTCTGTGTGCAAACCCCTAGGCCAAGTGCTGTTTAGGGTGTAAGGCTGCAAGAATTTTGTTCCAGCCTTTGAGGAGCTGGAAGTCCAGGAGGGAAACCAAGATATCCATATAAACAAGAGGTGTGTATGGTGGTGGGTGACACATGCTTCTGTGTGGTTCATGGCACAGAGCAGCTCTGTAAGAGGGGACTCTTCCAGCAGAGGTGCTCAAGGTCAAGGGTGCGAGGTAGGACTTTAGAATAGGTAGTATTTACATAATGAAGGTTTTAGGGGAGGGCCATTTCTAGTTAGTGGGAGCTTTGTCTGAAAGTGGCAGTAGCTCCTGCCCTTTGGGCACTTTTCCCTCCCAGTGCCCAGGCAAGCCTGCTGCTGCTTGGCACACTTGGCCTGCTGAATTACACACATCTTGGGAGTGAATTAATCAGACTCACTAGACTGAGCTTTCCCAAAAGTGAAAGCAGCTCTTAAAGCCTTTAGAGAAACAGATATTTTTCACTGCTTTCTGGACCAGCAGAGGTGACGTTGGGAATGGGGGACAAAAATAAAGCTAATATTGAAAGAGTATTCTACTTCCCACACAACCTGCAATTTCAGAGATAGAGTTTGTCCTTCTGCCTTGTCAGGAACAGAGCTAAGAAACAAGGATGCAAGATAATAAAGCAACTCATTGGCAAAACCTGGAGCATGCTGCCATTTTGTGAAAGTGAATAAAATTAGCTTTAGAATATTGGCCTCTCTGGCCTCCAGAAGCAGGAGGAATATTGGGGTCACTGAGGCCAAAGGAGAGTGGAGTGGCAAGGGGAGGAAGAGGAGGTATTTGCTTAATCTCTGAAGGCACTGGCTCATTGCACAAGGGAACAGAGAGGGAAATAAGAGACAAAAATAGCTCCCACCCCGTTGAGACACATGACAGATCAACCAACAAGAAAGAATTCTGAGGAAAGTAAGAATTGACAAGCCAGAAGTCCTTGTAACCAAGTCTTTTCACCTTTCCTGACGTTTTGGTTATATTTTACCTTCTTCATATTTTCTTCAAAATTGACTTGCAGGATTTGCTTTCAGCACCTGGGAAGAACCGACTAAAAGCAATGCTTCTGAAATTTTGAAACTTACATTTTTGTCATTTTTTTTTTGCACTTGCATAATTTGATTTTTACTGAAGAATGGTTTGTGTATATCTTGGTGACTTAACAAGAAAAAATTCTTTTTAAGTCTTCTAGGAAATATTTAATTTATAGAACACTAGAACTAGATTTAACTTTATAGAAAAGAAGATTTTTTAAATGGTTACTTTCTCATTAAATTTTCTTGGACAAGTTACTTGAACTCTCAAAATCTCAGTTGCTGTTGTTTTTTTTAATCTGGAAATCAGAAATAATAATAGCTACNTTTCAGCACCTGGGAAGAACCGACTAAAAGCAATGCTTCTGAAATTTTTGAAACTTACATTTTTGTCATTTTTTTTTTGCACTTGCATAATTTGATTTTTACTGAAGAATGGTTTGTGTATATCTTGGTGACTTAACAAGAAAAAATTCTTTTAAGTCTTCTAGGAAATATTTAATTTATAGAACACTAGAACTAGATTTAACTTTATAGAAAAGAAGATTTTTTAAATGGTTACTTTCTCATTAAATTTTCTTGGACAAGTTACTTGAACTCTCAAAATCTCAGTTGCTGTTGTTTTTTTTAATCTGGAAATCAGAAATAATAATAGCTACCTCATGGGGTTGCCATGACATGGGAAAGATAGCAATTTAAGAGTGTTAGCTGCAACTGGGCAAATGTAGATCCCTTGATATAGATATGGCCTGCATGAATAAATCAACAACAGAATAAATTAACCTAATGCTTTATGAAATCTTATCATGGAACTTCCAAACAATGCTATGAAATCAGAAATAATCTTGGTACCTTAGTGTCTGGCCCCAAAATGAAAGGTCGATATGACTTGTTTTCTCATGCAAGTAACTAATCTGTTCTGAAGAGGAATAATTCTAAAGCAGAAGGAAGTTTTGTGAAGAAACAGATTGTGATTCACGTAAAAATAAGACTTCCTAAGGGATTTTATATTTTATGGTGCTTTATAGCTCACAAGAGACTTTAACCTGCCTCATGTCTTTTGGATTACCAAAATCACCCCCAGAAAAAAGCTGGAAAGGGGTCAATCACCTTGGTTTTACAAAAGGGGAAACAAAGGCTTCAAAAGAGGAAAGAACTCATCCACAGGCCAGGTGTGGTGGCTTACACTTGTAATCCCAGCACTTTAGAAGGCTGAGGTGGGTGGACTCAAGGTGAGGTGCTTGAGTTCAGGAGTTTGGGACCAGCCTGGGCAACATGGTGAAAACCTGTCCTTACCAAAAATACAAAAAATTAGCTAGGTGTGGTGGTGTGCACCTGTGGTCCCAACTACTCAGGAGGCTGAGGTGGGAGGATTGCTTGAGTCTGGGAGGCAAAGGTTGCAGTGAACCGAGATCATGCCAATGCATTCCAACTTCACGGTCAATAAAGGCTAGAAGTAGCCTCAGTCTTCTATGTCCAGCTCTAACTAAGGTCCCTTTAGTTTAGGAACTATAGTTAAAGCTATTCCAAAGTATGATTGAACCGTTTTCTACTTATGGGTATATTTTTCTGTTTTCCTACATATAAAGTGGCTACAAGCACTTGAGTAAGGGTTTAGATAAATGTTTGATTAGTTTTTATGATGAGAGTATATACAGTTTCACCAAAGTTCTTGAAGTACTCATGTGTGAATAAACTCCCAATGTATAATGGAGTTGAACTGAAGGAGAAAGAGAGAGTCAAGTGGTCTATTCTGCAGGGTTGCTCTGAGTTATTGCATATCATGCTGCTATGATCTGAATGTTGGTTTCTCCCTTCAAATTAACATGTTGGGACTCAACACCCAACATAATAGTATTCAGAGGTGGGAAGTGATGATGTCATGGGGGCTTCCACCCTTATAAATGGGATTGCGTCCTTATAAAAGAAGTGAAGCTGTTGTGCCTCTTCCACCGTGTGAGGACATAGTAACCACGCACCATCTCTGAGGGCCTTCACCACACACTGAATCTGCTGGTGTCTTGATCTTGGACGTCCCAGCCTCCAGAACTGTGAGCAATAAATTTCTATTATTATAAACTACCCAGTCAATATTATTTTGTTATAGTGAGCCAAATGAACTAAGACAATGATAACCAAGCCTTTCCATTGCACCATTCCTGCTGTTTTGTTGTGCATTTTCAATGAAGCCTGCAGACATGTAGCTTTGTGCCTTTCAACATTCAGCATGGGACAGGACATTCAGGTGACTCTGGCCTACCCAAGGCTGATTTTGATCCATTTTAAGGGATCTCTATTTCAGTTCCAAGCCCTCAGGTGATCTTCCAGTTCCTCTCCTTCTGGCAACCCTACTTAGGCAACCCTACTGAGACCTCAGAAAACACAATAAGCTACAGCAGGTCTTGAGGCACTCTACTTTTCTGCCAATCCTCAGCAGCACTGGTGGGCAAGATTCAGGAACATGGAGGCCTCTGTGTGTTGGGCACTGTGCCAGGGACTCAGGGAAGAACCTAAGAGGGTCCTTGCCTTGAAAGCCCAGGGATGAATTCTCATTTCTTTTTATCCTTGCTGCCTAAACAATTGGATCTGTGAAGGAATTGGTTCTCTAATGTCTTTTCTTTCAGTGAATTCCCAAAGCAGTTTATTGCTACCAGAAAGTACAAAAGGAAATCAGCAAACAGCCTGCCCATGTTCCTCAGTGAGTACCTGTGGCAGTTTTGGGGGACTGTGCTGCACACTGCTACTTGTGCTTCCTTGGAGCACAACATCCCTTGTTCCTGGGCAGTACGCATTGCTAGCCTCCACCCCCAACCATTGTGATGATGAAAAAATACACCCATCTCCATACTCTTCATTTTGAGAATCACTGAATTAGTTTGACTAGGAGTTGTTTTGTTTAGAAACATCTTACCCAATGACAGTGGAGTCTGCAAACTACTAACTGCAAGCAGAATTTGGCCCAGAGCTGGTTTTTTATGACTCTCAAGCTAAGACTGTTTATTTGTTGTTGCTTTAAAAAAAAAAAAAAAAAAAAAACTTTTCAAGAGTTGGAAGAGTAGGAGGAGGAGAAGGAGAAGAAAGGAGAAGAGTTTGCATGTGGTCTGCAAGGTCTAAAATATTCTCTGGTTCCTTATAGAAAAAGTTCCCAACTCAACAAACAATGACCAAGTGCCAACCTAACTACCACATACTGGTGATAGTGTGATGGATAAGAAATCATTGTGGCCATTAGGAAACCATAGTCATAGACTATGAGATAGACTCATAGTCATAGAAAGAGATAGACTCTTTCTTCCTTAATTGTGGACGTTTGTTTTCTTTAGTTGAAAGCCCAGTTTAAATTAGTTTTGTGGTAGCGATATTACACTATGAAGTTCAATGCCAGTATAGCCCCTTGGATAGTGTGTGGTGCACGGCCTCACAGCATCACACTGCTAGTTATCTAATTATGCTAAAAGAATACAGGCTCAGGCACCCTAGAGTACAGTGTAGTCAGAAAAGCACGTGGAGAAAATAAATGCCCTGTAATAGCACATGCAATGTGTGCAATGATTGGGTTATACATATGTTGCCATTGAAGCACAAAAGAGGGGCACCTAATTCAGCCTTGGGGACTTAGGGCATGCAGATCAGGGAGGCCTTCCAAGAGGAGGTGGCAAGTCAAATGAATCTGGAAACAGAAGTAGGTATTAGGCAGGAGAAGGGTGCAGTGAAGCTGAGGGAGGATGGTGAGGTGAAAAAGACAGTGGAAGGAGGTGGAGAGAGGTGCAAAGCTGTAGTAGAACACATGATAGGGCATGTCAAGAATGGAGGCCAGGGAGGAAACAGAGGCTAATGCCACCACCAGATGCTTGGACTTTACCCATTTTCAAATGCTGGCCCCACCACTTAGTAGCTGTGTGGCCTTACACAAAGTATTTGACCTTTCTGTGCCTCGATTTCCTTATCTGTCACATGTGGCTAGGGGTCTGTCTCACAGAGATGCCGAGAACATTAAATGAACAATATGTACAATGAATACAGAGCTGTGCCAGTCCATAACTGGCCTCAGCAAATGCTGGTTACTGTTGCTGTCAGTGCTCTTACTATGTTACAAGCAACAGGAAGGCATTAAAAAGCTGTGAGCACCTACTATGTTCCTGACTCTCCACTGGCACCAGGAATATGGTGGTCTTACTTGTTTTATGACATCTGTGTCAGACCTAGAGCTTGCAGGAATACAGATAAAAAGTGTTCTGACTATGGAGTTGCCTGGTGCCAACTGCCACCGTGTTCAGGAGGTAGTAATGGTCCATCTGCTCTTCTGCTGAAGCTGCTTAGGAGTCAGTCTTAGAGCAGACATTTGCATCTGAAAGCTCAGGAAGGCAGGAGCTCCAGCATAAGGGCATGAAGGACTCCTTAACTCAGGAACCACATGCTTCTTGCTTTCTCCTAAAAGGAAAATATCAAACATGGCTTAACAGTGGAGAAAAGTATCACGTTGTCTTTGCACTAGCTTCAAACTTCATCCTGGGCAGCATTTTTTTTTTTTTTTTTTTGGTGCCTTAATGACCCTATCAAGTCATCAACTCTCTGAAATGTCTTAGGGCCCATGCAGTCCTTAAGTGGGTCTCTGCTTCTTCACATAAAGGAAAAAATATCTCTCCCTGAACATGAAGTCCAATCCGACAGCAGAAGTCACCCTGGAAACGGAGTCCATAGTGCAGTGAGGGCTTGTGTAGGACAGAAGAGGAATCACTTCCTGCTCTTTCCTGTGGGTTCTCCCTCTGGTTGCTCTGCCCCAGCTCCAGCGACTGCCTCAGACACAGACAGAACCTGCAAGAGGCAGGAGAGTAAGCAGCAGTTTGGAGCAGACAGGTCTGTGAAACCCCGCTACCCATTTCTCCTGTTGACAGTGCAATGAGCAGAGACAGCTGCCCTCCTTCTGCCCCTCCAAGGCTTCTGAGTTGGCAGTGGCCCCCAGGGTGGGCGACCTGTCTGTGTGGACTGAGGATGCAGCACTTCACTGAGTGTGGCAGCTCCCGTTATACCCTTGGCTCAGGTTCTGCCTTCTCCACCGCAAAGCAGCCTGGTGCAGACAGCTGGCAGCCTCGGCCACCCAGCCTGGGGCCCCTGTGAGTTGGGCACTGAATATGCAATCTCTAAGTGCTCTGGGCTTCTTTTTGCTCAGGACATTATATTTGATATTATTATATAATAATGCGAAAATGTTCCTGCCTGCTGTGGCTTTCTGGCTGAGTACACTGTGCTCTGTGAGGAAATATGGTTACAGGAATTATGCTCTTATTTACTGTCCCTCCAGAATATCAAAGTTGACGGCACAGAGACACAGGCCTATGGTCATTTCCACATCATTTTCCTGTTCCCTACTTCTCTGTCCATCATCACTCACTCTGCCTCCAGTCCCTAGGCCTCAGGCCCCTCACCGTCCACCCACATCCTCCGAGGGCAGTTTTCTCATTTAATTCTTACTTAGTCCTAGGAGTTAGGTATATTATTGTTTTCATTTTACAACTGAGGAACCTGAGGCCCAGTTAAGTAATTTGCCCAGGGTCACACAGCTAGTAAGTGGCAGGGTACAGATTTAAGCCCAGGCAGTCTGGCTCCCTAATTTGTGTTTCTAATCCTGGCTATTCAGCCTTCAGGTGTGGTGCTTTTTGTGTGTGGTTCTAGGGACAGAACAAACTGTGGACACCTTGAGGCTTGGCATCCAGAGGTGGGGACACTCTAGAGACAAGGAGCACTGTGAATCTGCCTAGCCACCCAACTGTGTGAGATGAGCTCAGGTGGAAGCTTCAGGCCATGCAAAGGGGACAAAGAATCCTCTCCCCTTGGGGCATTTCCAGAGCTTCTTGGATAATCCCACAGTTTGGGTACAGTTTGGGTGTCTGAAATCCCTATGGGAAGCCCAGCACTTCCAGAGCGACTCCTGGGATTCTCAGAGCTTCCCAGAACCAGCTTTGATTTGAACAGCTAAGCTATGGGTGACCAGCTGCAGAACACCCTGGTTGCAGGCCAGCTCTCTGGGCATGGCCAGCAATGGGCCATGGGGACCTCCCCAGGAACATGCAGTCCACATGTGCTGGAGTCTGTCACTGAGCATCTCTGGGTATGAGCCTGTGTGTGGGTGTAAATGGACAAATGTGCATCTCCCCACGGCGAACCTCACTGTGTCGTCATGTTGTGTCTTCACTTTTGTCCACTAGCATGTGTGTGTGGGAGGGGACTCATGTCTAGATATGGGTATATACTGATATGAGCATACAACATGTCAAAGTTCGTGCGAAAGGGGATAGGCTGGGGTATGTAGCTATGTAGCCGTGTGTGTGCATATGGATACACCCTCCTAGTGGTTCTTCACCCAGTTTGTGGCTTACAGCTGCCTTAGCATTTTCCTCTTTTGCTGCCCCAGGATCCCTGGCATGTTCCAATGTAACATGGACTCTGCCTTGCAGAGACCGGCAGTTTGGTGCACTGTCGGCCTGCCTTTGTTCCTGCAGAGTACAGCTCCTGTCTGCTTTCCCTTGCCTCCCATTGGTTTCTGTTCACCTCTCTTGCACCACCCCAAGCCTTGCTGACGTCCCCCCTGGACACATTGGAAGGGAGCTGGCAACTATTCGGTTCAGAGGCAGTTTTTCAGCCAATGAAAGGGCAGTGCCTAGAAGTCCCTGGAGCTATGGCAGGCCTGGATCCATGAGTTTCTCCAACCCACATCACCATTTCCTTCTGACCCAAGCCTCTGTCTGCCTCCACCCTAGGTGGGCACAGCTGGTGGTTGAGGGCCCTCCCTGTCTAGTCGTTCTGTCTTAGATTGGTTCCCAGTTGAAAGCAGCATCACTGTCTGGCATGCCGACAGCCTCTCCTCTAGGTTTCTGGGATTTCACTCATAGCTTCCATGTTGCCCTGAAAACTGGGAGAACTAGGAACTACAGTGGCCATTAAAACTTGTGAATGTTTGGGGTTTAATGGAGAATATTCTAAGCTGCTGGTGGGCTCTTAGGAGAGGAATGGCACATTCAAAGAGGCAGATTTGGGAGATGTTTCTGCAGCCTGGCAGGGAGAAGCAGCTCTTGGCATCAGCTCTTAGAGGCCTGGTGCAATGCCACTCCCTCTGCAGCAGCACTGCTGCTGAGGCCTCAGGCTCCCCATCCTCAGCAACCCCTGCTCAGGTCTCCCCAGTGTGTGACTGGCCCTCAATGCTGCTCTTTGGCCAGTAGGGCTGAGGCAGGGTGCCTCCAGGTGGGGACTTTCTTATGATGAGGAAAATTATCAGAAAGTTCCATGACCTTGGACAAATTGCTTAAGCCTTCTGTGCCTCAGTTTTTCAAACTGCAAAATGGGAATAGTAACAGTATGTACCTCACAGGGTCATGGTGAGAATTGAGTTACTCTGTGTAAAGCACTTGGAACAATATCTGGCTTGTAAGCACTCAACAATTGTTTGCTACGATGAGACTATCCCACTGGTCAAGCTAGCCTTTTCCCTGGGTCTGCTGGGTAGAGGAAGAAGGGAGGGACAATGCCCTTCCATTCCAGGAAAGGATTCCCACTGACCTAGCATTACAGAGTACATGCAGGCTGCCTGGTGAACCCAGCCCTGAGCTGCCTTCCTGTCAAGGCAGGTGAGGACATCCTGCCTCTCCCTCCTTTAATATCTCTGACGTCTTTTCTTAAAGGTCAGCAGAGCGGAGAGACCCCTCTAGAATTGGTCTCTTGTGATAAGGCCAGAAGACCTAGGCTCTAAAAATAAACCTTAATAAGATTTTAAGTAAACACTTTCTGTACAACAATTCAGATCACGATTCCTTTCCTCTCCTAGAGCAATGTGACCTATAGCGAAGCCCATTCCCGCCGAGTTGAAAATGTCAAAGGCTTCCAGAGTGCGAGGTGAACTCAGATAAGACTCGCTCTGCCTCTGGCCTGCCTTGCAGCCTTCGTGTATGAGCCCCCGTCTCACCCCAGGGTGCACTGGGCACTGCTGTCCATCCCACCCCCGCAGCTCACTGGGCCCGGTGAACGCCTGAGCCCTGCTGCAGTGTGTCCGCACTACAGCCAGGCAGGAGAGGGAAAGGCGTCTGCTGTCACATTCTGGGTTCGCCCCAGCGTGCTGCTCTCAGAGGTGGTGTCTGGGTACCACGGAGTCTATCTGCGGGTGGGGGCAGCCTGGATAGCCCGGTGCGGCACAGGGCGGTGCTCAGGGCTGTGGCTGAAGGGGCTGAAGGGCGTAGGCTCGGGGTCTCCCAGCCAGGACACACAAGGCAGGCTGGGGAGCCAGGGCCAGTCAGGGCACGCCGCTGAGATGTCTTTCCTGCTCCTTCTCCCCGGAAAGCAAAAGGCCAGAGGGGTGCTGGGATCGCTGTCCGCAGCACCAGCCTTCTCCTGGCACAGCACCAGCCTTCTCCTGGGATGTGTTCAGAAAGGAGGCTGCAGTGGGCGGGGAGAGAAGAAGGAAGAGAAGGTGGGCAGAAAGGGGGCAAGATGAAGCGGGAAGGAGGAGGGAAAGGAGGAGCTAAGGGGGAGGAGGGGAAGGGGGCGACAAAGGCCGCGCTACCCGTCGCCCGCTGTGCTGCGGTGGGTCGGGGCCCACTGCCCCTCGCTGGGGCACCTGGAGAGGGGGTGCAGTAGCAGCGAGCCGAGCCTTCTGCGGGGATGGGGTGGGAGGAAAAGAAATGAAGACACAGAGGAGCAGAACAGAGGAGGGAGCACCCCGCCAGGGGACCGGGAAGGGACCAGGAGAGCAGCTGCCGCGCCCTGCCGGGGTTTTAACAACGCCCGGGGTGGGGGAAGGGCTCCCACTTGCCCCCAAGCGCGTGCGGAGATGGCTCGGCAGCGCCTCCTGCCGGCCGCCTGGAGGTTCCACGGTTGCGCCAGTCCAGGTCCCTGCCTCGCAGGCCCAAGGGCACTACCCGTCAGCTGAATTGCCTTCCACGCAGTAGTATTTTCTCCTCGCTTTCAACTGAATGGTGGAATTGGTTTCACTATTTCCTTCCTGGAGCTGTGGTTGAGGCCGACTGTCCCAGCTAGAATGAAATATTATTGTTGTACTCTCGCCTCTGTCTCTGGTTTGGGATTTGACGATTTCAGAAAAAATGCATTCTCTCATAATTAATGTAGGTGGCTGTCACTGCGGCCACAGTTGGCCCCAGGCAAAAGAGCATAGACTGAGAAATTGAGGTGAGAGAAAGGAAGTAATAAACACAGCTTAGATGGACCACAAATGAAACCTTGTTTAACCTACTGCTGAGTAGTGGAGCCAGCGGGGCACTGCACCGTCCCCACTCCACTACTCCACCAACCCTCTACCAAATGCTTTATACATGTTGCCTCACTTAATCCCCAGAGTCACCCCGTATATTAGCTAGTATTAGCCCCGTTTTACGGATGAGAAGACTACAATTTCAAGAGGTTGAGTCATTTGCTCACAGTCACACTGCCAGCAATAACAAGGGCTCACATTTGAACCCAGATCTGACTTGGCAGTGTTTTCCTGTCTCCCAGGGAGCCCTTCCTCACACACTGCCCCTCTTGATTCCTTTTCTTGGAGGCCCAGCTTTCCCAGTTTTCTCCTCACCCTCTTTCCCCTACCTCATCCCTAGCCCAGCCTCAGGCACCCATTTGCTCTCTCTAGCTCCACTTCTGCATTGTAATATGTTCTATGAGGAGAATCTGGAACTAGTTCACACCGAAGTTTCAGTGACTGATAGCAGCTTAAAGGACCTCCCACCCCCACAAAGAGTTGCCTTTAAAGTAGAATCTAAGCCTCCAGTTAGAAGAAGTTCTTAAGGACATTGATTCAAGCAAGGGCCAGGAAAGTGGAGCAGCACTGTGGGTGTAGCAAACCTTATAGGTGCTCCCCAAACCCATAAGCAAGGCCCACTCATTCTGTAAGTGTTAGCAGATGAGTCTGGGGAGGAGGTGTGATGGGCCCTTAGTCGAGAACCTACTGTGTGCCTGGTACATGCTCCCACACACTTCACAAATATTACCCCCTTTATTCCTCAGAACTATCCACAAGCTGGTTGCAACTTTTCCCTATTTCACAGAGGAGGAAACCAGGGCCTGCTTAGAGATTCAATAACTTGCCCGAGGAAATGGTGCCAGTAAGTGCCTACATTGATTATTCAAACATATTCTTTCAATCAGTTATTCAGTAAGCATTTTTTAAAAAATTTTTCTTCTCAATTTTTTTTTTAGAGATGGCGTTTTGCTCTGCTTCCTAGGCTGGAATGCAGTGGCACAATGATAGCTCATGGTATCCTTGACTTCCTGGGCTCAAACGATCCTCCTGCCTCAGCTTCCTGATTAGCTGGGACTACAGGCATGTGCCACCAGGCCCACCTAATTTTTTTTTTTTCTGGCGTTGGGGTCTTGCTATGCTACCCAGGCTGGTCTGGAACTCCCAGTCTCAAGCACTTCTCCAACCTCGGCATCCCAAATTGCTAGGATTGCAGGTGTGAGCCACCGTGCCTGATCTAGCATATTTTTCAATCTTTAAGTACTATTTGGCTGTCTGCAGCCATGGAGATGAGATATAATTCTTCTCTCCCTCACTGCTTATGTTCTCAAGGGGGCAAATGGACATGTCAACAAATCACCATAGTGAGGTGTTATAGGCTAGATGTTGTTTGGAGTACCATGGGTGGGCCACAAACACTAAATACACAGTTCTTCCAAAGGACAGGAGGTAAGAGAACTATGGAAGCAGGCCTGTCCCATTCCCTCCAGAAGTACTGTGGTGTTGGGGCAGGGACCACAGTGGCTTCAGATGGGACCTCTTAAAAAGTCCCTTGACTCACCTCCTCTGGATCATCTGGCTTCACTGTGGCATCTGGAGATGATTAGATCATTATAAAGTGCTTGCATTTCTTGGTATATTTGGCTCACTGCAACCTCCGCCGCCTGGGTTCAAATGATTCTCCTGTCTCCAGAGTGAAACAGGTTGGGGTCACTTGGTGGTTTCTTGTATAGGAATCATAATTTTTCTTTGCTTTTCTGTTTCAACAGAGGATGATTTTAAAATATACTTGACTTGAAGAATAAGGATGAAAAATAAAATGTGGGCCCCTGCGGTAAAATGGAAAATAGATGAAACTCAAAGTATTTTCAAGGTGTCTTTTTCTCTCTGTTTCTATTTGGCAGGTTTTAAAAGCAGAATTAAAGTGTAAAGTAGAGGGAAATTTCTCTGATGCAGCATTTACATAAGAAACACATTCAGAAAAAGAGGCTGTGATTCTGAACGTGTCCTTATTATACTGCACTAAAAATCTCCCTTGGGATGAGGGAGGTTTAAATTAGTTGCAGAGAGAAGGAAATAAAATCCTCTTTTCAAAATGCAAATCTCTCCCAAACTAAAATTCTACCTGAGGAAATGGTCACACTGTGTTCATGAGCAGACAAAGCCCTCATTGTGTAAGGACCCCACCTTCTCAAGCCTTCAGCACAATTCACCGGCTTCTCCTACATCTGCTCCACAAGTCCCAACATAGAACTTGGTGCCACATCATAGACCTCAGTACAATTCACAAGGAGGTTCTTGTTTTTAGTTGTTGTACATTTGCTGTGGTAATGTATCCACAGGCCATTTAGTTGACTTGAGAAATCAAAGTTAATGGGAATAGCACAGAATGGCATGCACCTCCACAAGCCCATATTATGTATGTGTGTATTTGCGTATATTTTCTCTAACTAGTCTATCAATATGTGCATGCTGAACTGCATAGAATTTCACAGACAAGTATAATGCCATTAACATCATGTGCTAGTTAGCTATTGCTACATAGCAAACAACCTCAAACTTAGTGGCTTAAACAGCAACCTTTTTTTATTTTATTTATTTATTTATTTATTTTTGAGATGGAATCTTGTTCTGTTGTCAGGCTGGAGTGCAGCAGTGCGATCCCGGCTCACTGCAACCTCTGCCTCCTGGGTTCAAGTGATTCTCCTGTCTCAGCCCCCCAAGTAGCTGGGATTACAGGCGTGCGCCACCACGTCCAGCTAATTTTTGTATTCTTAGTAGAGACAGGGTTTCGCCATGTTGGCCAGGATGGTCTTGATCTCTTGGCCTCATGATCCGCCCACCTCAACCTCCCAAAGTGCTGGGATTACAGGCGTGAGCCACTGTGCCCGTCCAAACACAACCATTTTATTATGTATCATGATTTTCTAGATCAGGAATTAGGGCAGGGATGGGCTGGGTGATTCTCCTGCTCCAGATTGACACAGGTTGGGGTCACTTGGTGGTATTCAGCTAGTGGTGAGGCAGGTCTGGAGGACCCAAAACTATTTGACTCACACATCTGGCACACTGGCTGGGATGGCTGTAAGGCTGGAGTCCATGGGTCCCTCTCTCCATGTAGACTCAAGGCTTCTCCACAGAGTCTCTCACATACCAATTTACTGTGCCCACAGCTGGCACATTGTCACTTCTTCTGCAGTTATTATTGGTCAAAGCAAGTCCCAGTGTAGTCCAGAATCATGGGGAGGGGAAATAAACCCCACATCTCTAGGGGACACTGATCAAATAATTTGTGACCATCTCTAATCCACAACACCCAGTATCAATAAAGTTTATGTTTAGATTTATTTTTCTACGGATAAGAATGGGCTGGAGAGAATAGAATAATCTGAGATCTGGAAGAGGCCTTGAAGATCATCCAGTTCACATTCTAATTTTACAGAAAAGGTAATTGGAGGCCTAGAGAGATCTAATAACGTGGATCACAAAGCCACCAATTGCAAAGGCAGATCTCAAACTCAAGTGTTCTGATCCCAGATTCAATAAATACTTACTTACTAAGTGCCTACATAGGTTCACAGCCCAGCACTTACACCAGAACAAGAAATGCAAAGTTAAGTATAATGTGGATCTTGGTGTCCAAGAGTTTATAATCAAGTAGCAGGGAAGAGTCAAGAAATAACCTTAATGAATTGCATGTAACATGCCATGGAATTCTATGGACAGATAAGTTTAATGGCTAGGGAGTTTAGCAAGGGATTTCTGGAAGACCTGGAGTTTGATATTGGCCTTTAAGGATGGGTGAAACTTTTGACTGATAACACTATAGCAGGGAGACATTTCAGCCACAGCACATCATGACAGTAGGCAGAGTGACTGGCTAGCCAGGGAAATGTGTATTGGCAACCTGGGATGTGTGTAGGGTGGCAGAGAGCAAGAAACCTGGGCCCCAATGTCAGGGAGAGGAGCCAGGACTTTGTTCTGTACTATTTGTTCTCTCAGACTTGCAGCCCCAGAGCCCCAGGGTGCACATTGTTCAGATACCTGTTCACATTCTACAACCAGCCTGTGGCAATTTACTGAGATGCTTTAGAGTTAAATCAACTTCATGAGTGGGATTGGCTTTCTGCTGTAACCCAGCTGTCCTCAAGGCTGACCACACATAACAATCTCCATGGATGCCTTTAGAGTCTCTGAGGTGGGACCTATGTCCTGTTTTTGTTTGTTTCTAACTTCCAGGTGATTTTAATGTGATGGAATAGTTGGTCTCAAAATTCTAGTGCACATCAGAATCATTCATAGGGCTTATCAAAATACAGATCACTGGGTCCCACTCCCACAGTTTCTGGTTTAGAAATTCTATGGAAGGTCCCAAGAATTCACATTTCTAACAAGTTCTCTGGTGATGCCTGTGCTGCTAGTCTTTGGACCACACTTTGAGAACCAATGCTTGCGCTACTGACCTAATCAGTTACGTATCTACATCTACCTCTTTGGCAATTCCATCATTGCAAAGAGAAATGAGCTTGCAGACCATATAGTACTAACCCCTGTTACTCAAAGGGAGGTCCCTGGACCAGCATCATTGGCATCAACTTGTTAGACCCACAGAATCCCAGGCTGCCCCTTAGACCTACTTCATGAGCATCTGCTTTTAAAAATGATTGCCCAGGCAATTTGAGGGCACAGTTCAGTTTGAGAAGCACTGCTCTTGAGTGTGTTTAGTTCTTTCTGGACACATCCTGAGTCTTGATAGTATCCCCACATTCTCCAGATGAGCAGAGGTCCCCAGGCATAGCAGCAGCTTTAACGATTTAGCTGAGACACTCACTGAGAGGCAGTTTGACACTGTCCTGTTCAAAACTAAATGCCCCCAATTGGTTCTTAGTGTCTTGACTAAGGGGATTTTTCCTCCTCTCTTCAATATGGAGAATTAATGACTCACTCAGTTAAGCTTTATCTACTGACTTGGAATTTGCCTGCTTTTCATGTGGCTTGTTCCAAGCTAGCTACACCTTGCATCAGTTATATCATTGATGGTTCACCATGGTAATATCATAAAAGTCTTTCTAATCGTTTCCAACATGCAAGACCCTTGCCTTAGCTCCTTAGCCAATTAGTTAAATGTAATCCCTTTGGTGGACGGAGTGCAGGAGAGGTCAGGCTGCTGCTACTATCTCATTTCCAGTTGGCTCCCCCGTCTCCTTTTGCCAATCTCATTATCTATTGGATTGTTCCAAAACCTGAAGTGCAATCTTTCACAGAAGAGAAAAAAATCACCTGAAGAGGTCACTTCAGTTCTCTTAGCAGTGCAGGCATATATTAGCTAGCATGCAGGCAAGGTTCCAAGCAAGACAATTCCTCATGGAAATTCTTGCCATTTTCACAGGATGCTGTATTTCTTTATTTTTGACAAAAGAACACCATTTTCTGGGGATGACAAAAGATTTGACTTACATGAAAAAAGAAAGTTGCATCAATGCCAATAAGAGTGAAGTCTACTGATATAAACAATTTTTTTTGTCAAGGTACAGGTAGTTATACTGTGACTAGAAACAACCATCAAAATCATCCTACTCTGGCTGACCAGGTTGTTGTTTAATTGAGGGTGCTATCTTGTGGCAGGAAGCAGAGAGTGAACTATGCCAGTTGAGTGGTTTGTGTGTGTGTGTGTGTATGTGTGTGTGTTTTGTTTGTTTATTTTTTGGTGGGTGAATACATGTGTGACCAGCTTTGAGAAAAACATTGTTCAAAAATTAAAAATTAATAGTTGGGAACTTAATCAGGAAGGGATTATGTGTATTTCAAAAAGAATTTGCCACAGTTTAAATACTGAAGACCCAGGACTTAGAGAATCTGAGAGGAGTTGGAGATGCTTTGAGGGAAGCTGCTTGTTAGCCAGGGGTCTCAGAAAGACAGCACCTACAGGGAGATAACATAGTCCAGAGTCTGTTTCTTGGCTTTGTAGATCCAGAAGCTTAGTCTGGAAATAACAGAGTTGATGGGGCTCTGTGCGGACTGACTATCACTAATCTAACTCGTAAGAGCCCAAAGTATAATAACGTAGTTGCCTTTTTGTTGGTTTAGTATGGAAACTCTCTTTCCATTAATTATTTAGCAAATTTTATTACATGCCTACTATGGGCTCAAATTCCCTGCCTCATACATTCCCTGTATATACATGCTACATACATTCTAGAGGGGAAGAGATATAAGTAAATAAGTATTTGATATATCAGATAATAATATGGCCTGCCAGAAAATTAAGGTAGACTAAGGGGAAGAGAAAGGGTTGAGGTGGAAGTGAGGGTAGGGGGTTCTTCCTATTTCATCTAGGAATGCCAGGTAAGGTCTTTCTGATAAGGAGACATCTGAGCAGAAACCCGAAGGAGCTAGATGCAAAGATATGTGCAGGAGGGGTAGTTCCATCAGAGTACCAGCAAGTGAAGAGGCAACTATGTGCTTGATGTGTTCAGGGAACTGCAAGGAGGTCAGCGTGGCTACAGAGAAGAGAGGCAGAGGGAATAAAGTCAGAGTGGTAGCCCCGCAAATCCCTTGCAGGCCTTTGTAAGGATTTTGGCTTTGCTCTGAGTGAGATTTTGAGCTGCCGAGTGACATAATCTGATCTACATTTTAATGGACTCACTCTGGCTGGCTGTGTTGAAAATAGGTAATGGGGGTCAAGGGAAGAAGTAGGGAGACCAGGTAAGATGATTTTGTAATAATGGAGGCAGAAAATGAAGTTGGTTTGGACCAGAGGCAGTGGTGGAAGAAGCTGTGAGAAGGGGTCAGATTCTGGATACATTTTGAAAGTAGACCCAACAGGTTTTGCTGATGTTTTTGGTGTGGTAAGTGAGAAAGAAGAGGACAGTTAAGGATGACTCTAAGCTTTTTGGCCTGAGGAACTAGAATGGAGTCTCTATTTGCTGAGAGTAGGAAGAGAAACTTGGCATGTGTGTGTGCTCTGTGGCTAGGAAAGAATCAAGAGATCAGTTTCGAAAATGTCAAGGCTGGCATGCCCATTATATACCTGAAGATGGCAGTTAGTGCTATAGGATACATGTGTCTGAAATTCAGTGGAGAGGCTGGAGATGTCAATTTTGGAGTCACAGCATGCCGGTGGCATTTCAAGTCTGGACACTGGATGAAACTACCTCAACAGAGAATAGGTGTCAATGACATGAAGAAAACTCATTGAAGAAGATTGAGATAGAGCAGCCATGGAGGAGGGAGGAGAACCTAGAGACCAACAGAGAAGTGACAAGCTGGGTCGGATGCTGCTAACAGTAGAGTAAGATGAGAACTGAGACTTAACTACTGGATTTAGAAACCAGGAAGTTATCACTAAAGAAAACGGAATAAAAGTGTGACTGGACTGGACTCCAGAGACAATGAAAGGAAAGGAGATGAAGAGAGTGAGTATATACAGATCTCAAGTATTTCTTTATAAAACAGAGAATTGAGATCAGAGTTAACCAGGGTTTGGGGTCAAGGGATGTTTTGGGGTTTTCATTTGTTTTGTTTTAGGATGGAAAATATCAGAGCATGTTTGCTGATGGAAATGGCTTGTGGAGCAGAAGAGTTTGTTGGAGGCATGTCCTTGGATAGGTGAGAGGAGATAAGGTCCAAAGACAGATAGAAGAATTGGCCTTGAATAGGAGCATGGCAGTTCATTCATAGTAGCAGAAAGGACAGCGTGGTGGCTCACACTTGTAATCCCAGCTCTCTGGAGCTCAAGACCAGCCTGGGCAACATGGTGAAACCTCCTCTCTACACGTACAAAAAAATTAGCTGGGCATGGTGGTGAGCCTGTAGTCCCAGCTACTCGAGAGGTAGAGGTGGAAGGATTGCTTGAGCCCGGAAGGTCAAGGCTGCAGTGAGCTGTGATCATGCCACTGCACTCCAGCCTGGGCAACAGGGTGAGACTGTCTCAAAAAAAAAAAAAAAAAAAAAAAAAAGTAGCAGAAAGGAAGTCAGTGTACAAGTACTTGGCAGATGTGATGGTGGGAGCATGTTTTCTTCTGATTGTTTTTCTTTGTTCTCAATGAAATCAGCAACAAAATTATCAGTTGAGATTGAGAAATGTGTGAAGGAAGGTGTCAGAAGTTTGAGGGAAAAGATTATGCAAATGACCGTTGTCTTGGATGGTAGGGAGAGTCAATGATCTAGAGCAGTGGCTCCCAAAGTGTGATCCCAGAACCTACAGCATCAGCATCAGCATCACCTGAGAACTTGTCAGAATTGCAGATTCTCAGGCCCCACTCTAGACCTACTGAATCGGAAGGTCTGTGGCCAAGCCCAGAAATCTGGGCTTTTACAAGTTCTCTAGGTGACTCTGATGCACCCTTAAGTTTGAGAATCACTAGTCTAGGAAAATATAGTATGATTGCAACGCAGCATTAAGAGAATTCTTGAGGTTGGTGGTCATGAATTTATAGTGTAACCAGTCAATGTACTTTATCCAAGCCAATGCTGATCATTCATCCCTGCTTCCAGCAATTAGATTAAGAATGGACATATAACCCTGTTCTAGCTAACATGGCAGGAGAAAAAGTCTGCAGGCAACGCTTCCAGTGAGGATTTCTTTAATCTTAAAAATCAGCCCAAAGAAGACACGGTCCCTTTTTGCTGCTGAGTTTTGTGGTATGAGGATGTGGTATGAGGAACCGTGGCCGCCGAGGAAGTAAGCCTGAGGACAGAACTGAGCGGCGAGGAGGGTAGAGTGGGAAGATGGAAAGAACAGGGATCTCTGGGGACATTGTAGAGCCACTGGACTTACTCAGAGCTTCCTAGCCTCTGGAAGTTATGCGAAGTGGCATGTTCACACGCAGTCTCACCATCCTTAGCTGTAAAATAGTGGTGATAATAGCCACCTCCCACAACTGTTACAAAGACTAGGGGAAAATCCTGTCTTTGAAAATAGTTTATAACATTGTGAAGCATGATACAAATGTAAATTGCAAATGTAATTTCCAACAGGGCATTGGTATTTTCATTCAAATTATACACATTTCATTTATATACAACATTCCAGAAAGTGAGGTATCTTGGTGGTGGAGGTGATAACGCATGTGGAGCTTCCTTAGGGCTTAGGGTTCTCTAGGACCATGCGGACTGTCCTGTGTTAATCCAACAGGACATCAGCCCAGCCTGGGACTTCACAGACTGAGGCGCTGGTGTAGTAAACACAAACAAGTGTCACTCACTGGCTCAGCATGCCGGGGTCCATCTGCAGCCCACCTCAGCAAAATAGAACCTGAAAGCAGGTGAAAATAATAAATTACACAACCAATAGCACTGCCACCCCTTGATGCATCGACATCTTTTACTTCTTTCTAATTTCTCAGTCCCTTTCAACTCTCTCCCTAAGATAACAAAGTTCATTCTGCCCGCATGCCCCTTCCATAGCAGGCAACACTACCTTTGCCGCAGCAATCTTCCCTCCTTGGCAAGGTGTGGGTGCACCCCTCACCCTCCATATTGAGGCCCCAGATGCCCTGCCCAGAGTTTGTTTCCCCAGCAGGTCCCTCCATGTGACCTACTTCTCTCCTTGCCAATTAGTGCCTTTGGAGACTTTGCCTGGACCATCTCATGTTCCTGCCCATTCAGCAGCAAAAGGAATTCATCTTATTCCCTTAGTTATGGTTAAGGCTCACATTCAAAACCCCGGTTAAAAATCCATTATCTTTGAACCCAGCTCACAGATTCCATTATGCAAACATTGTCTGTGAATTGGGCTTTGAGGAAAGTGGTGCCCTTTGATCTGTATAATCTTCAAGTTTAGCCTGGTCAGGTCACCCTTGGCAGAAGGATCCTCTAGGTCCGCAACAAACAGGTCCACACTTAGGTGTTGGCATGTTGAATGGTATTTTGTCATTTCACTGCTTTACTGATAACGCTTCATGCTTGGTGGTGAACATCTTTGGCTCTGCCTTGACTCCTGTGAGAAGTCTCCCCAAAGGAGGCATCAGAAGACTTGGTGAGCCTACCCAAGGCAGGAGACATTATAAATCCATGTGAGGCCAGGAGAGACCAGATTGCATGCTGAACAGGCAATAAAACGGTAACAGTGAAACAATAAAACAATCCTCCAAGGGAGCAGGGCACACAGCCGTACCCAGCAGAAAGGTGACCCATGGACTGTTGGAAATCTGCCTGAGGGACTTCAGCCTACCATGAGTGTGTCTCCCCATATCTGTTTGCAAAGCACCAGTCAGAACAGGTTGGCACAGGATGTCACCTGGATATGCGAGCCACCCCATATTCTGGGCACCTGCAGGGACCACTGGCTACGCTTCAAGGGACCAGCTTGCTCTTTTACAGAATTGAATTGTGCCCTCTGTGGAACCATGATTGGCTAGGATCCCTTGCAGGTTACCTCAAACTGGGATCTCTACACAAACTTGGTGAAGGGTATCCAAGAGGGGGCCTGGCATCTCTAGGAACACCCTGGATAGGTGTTTGGACTCTGTGCTCTCTTTTTGTTTGAGACAAGATCTCACTCTGTTGCTCAGGTTGGAGTGCAGCGGTGCAACCATAGCTCACTGCAGTCTTGAATTCCCGGACTCAAGCAATCCTCCTGTCTTGGCCTCCCAAAGTGCTCAGATTACCAGCATGAGCCACTGCACCCGGCCTCTGTGCTCCTCTACTAGACCCTGAGCCACATGAGGATGAAGGCCATGCTTTATTTATCAGTATACCCAGTCACCAGGGGTGACCCAGAGCCCGACACGAGTCTATTCTCAGTGAAAGTTTGCCGAATTGAAGGCCTAGACTATGAGTGGACAGACATTTTCTGTAAACGGCTCAAGAGTAAATACTTCAGACTTTCTGGGCCAGATGGTTTCTGTCACAGTCCTATTTTAACTGTAAAAGCAGCCATAGATAACATGTAAACAAAGGAGTGGGGCTATGTTCTGATAAAACTTTTAAAATAGACTTTGACATTTGAATTTCATGTAATTTTCACATGTCACGAAAGATTCTTCTTTTGATTTTTTAACCATTTAAAACAGTGAAAACCATTCTTAGCTTAAGAGCTGTGCAAAAACAAGCAGATTTGGTCCATGGGGTGTAACTTATTAACCCTGGGTCCAAAGCATCAAAAAGGTGCACTTTCTGTTTCCAGTGGGTGATCAACACAGGCCTTCCATGCACACTTTTTGATCACTTAACAGCCATGGGGGTGTGCAGTGACCCTGAGTGCGTACACACATACACACACACACACAATTATCCAACACATGGCCATTGTTCTGGACACCAGGGTGTGAGATGGGCAGACTCCAGGTTGCCGTGGTAATTGGGAATATGACTGCTTCTAGGTAAGAGAGCAGAAACTGTAGATTGTCAGCAACTTGAGGCTGATTTATCTTTCTACCTCATCCCCCAACCATCACTCCAGTGCATATTAGACAAGGGTGGGAAACCATAAATTAGTAAAGCTGGCAGAGAGATGTGTAGCAAGGAGAGGTAAGTGACAAGAAAAGGATTTCTAATGTTGGCAATGCTCCCTCTGAACTTTTACATTTTTTAGTGTATTTTAATTTGTCAGGCTCTTTCATACACTTTACCTCATATATTCTTCACAATCCTATAAGATATAATTCACCTCTGAGGAAACTATAGTCGAGAGAGTTTTGGACATTGGCTTACTTAAGGCATGGTCTTTAAGTAGCAGAGCCAAGACTGAGATCCAGGTACTTTTATCCAAAGTGTCTGTCCAGGTATTCAGTAAACAAGTTTTGAATGTACTGAATATCATGCACCATGAAATAATATGAATAACATGTAATTTATGTCCTCCGGGTGTCACCATCTAGTGCCTTGGTTCCCACGCCTGGCTTATTGCTGGTTCCCCGCCAGAGATCTCTTTAATGCAGATTCTCAGGCCTAGATGTGATGGACTGCATCTGGATCTGGATCTCTGGTTGGGGCAAACACGTTATGGGGCAAACGCTATAGGCCAAGCACCCTTCCTCACCTCTATCTGCTCTAACCCGGTGTGTCAGTTGGGGAGAGGCTGACTCCGGACCACGGAAGAAGTTCCTGCAGTCCTGACCTGTAGGGGGGCAATTCTAGAATAGGATTTAGAGTTTGGGCCTGTTAGGGAACCCCAGGTAGTCTCCAGATCCACTTTCAAACATCTGAATCTCTCGTTCCAGAAGCAGAATTCCTGCTGCAAATTTCTCACACTGAGTTTGAATTTGGTATGGTGGCATAGGAAAGTGAGAAAAGCTTGAGATTCCAAGGAAGAAGCCTCAGGTTTACGTAATAATGAGCACATTACCTAACCTCTTTGAACTTCCATGTCCTTGTCTGAGGCAGACAATAGTAGCCATGTTTCCTCCCACCCCCCACTGCAAAGGAAGTGGCACAGGAACCTGTGCAGTGCTGTCACACCAGGGAGTCCTGCCACCCTCCCCATGTAGGTCTGCTTTGGGGTTGGGCAGTCATGGAGTGGCCTGCAGTGTTCTAGGTCGGGTAGACCAAGGTGTTGCCTGTGGATGCTGGATTACTTTCTCAGAAAAACCAGCCTGTCCCAAAGCAAGTGCCCCAACATCTTGTAAGATGAAGATGAGCCTGCATTCTCTTCTGCAGTCAGTGTTGAAAGTGAACTCACTCTGCAGAGGAACACAACGTGAAATTCACATTTGATCATTTAAACTGTCCTAGAGCTCAGTTTCCCAATGTATTTTGTTGGCAAGTGATATCTGGGGGACAGTTTTGCAATCTGTCCTTATTTATGTTTTCTTTGCTGTCCTCCCTTCAGAGTTTTGGTTTGGGTGACCCTCAGGTAAGTTCCCTGGAGTGTGATCTAAAGTTGCCACCTCTTCTCCTCGCCCAGGAGGGCAGAGGCCCTGTCCACCATCTCTTGTGGGCTCCCTCTTTCCTCCTGAGCTCCACGCACTCCTCTGCGAGAGCACACCCATCTCAGGGGGTCACTTGGCTTTTTCTCTCTGGATAGGGTCTTGTCTCATTTCCATGGTTTCTTAACAGTTAGAAGTGCTTTATATTTAATACTTGGATTTTAATTCCTTCAAATAGGCTTTGGAATTATTTATTTTGCTGCTGATGAATCTTTCTTCTGGTCTAAAAGTATGAAATCCCTCCCTGTTTTGGGATTTACAGCCTGCCTGTTTTAGGTTCACAAAGCTTTTCCATTAAAGGTTTTTCTTCTCTGCCAATATTTATTGCTGGAGTCACTGTTTGCCCAGAAGCTACTGTCTGCTGCATCTTCTGGGAAATGAAATTTATGTCTCCTGGCACTGATGGGGGTGACATCACCAAGTGGCATAAGCCCTGGGTCCAAGTCTCCCAGTGGATGGCAAGCATGGGAGAGGGAGGGAACGGACTGGGTTACATAAAACAGACACCATCTACCTCTTCCTTTCCTGCCCCTCCCTGCACCATCCCACCCACCACTCGTACTGATAGTATCATTATATATTAATAGGATCTGTTAAAACTGACCCCCATCCTTAAAATTAGTACTAAGGGACTGGGGTCAGTAGTGGAGAGGAGGGTAGGACCGAAGTGTCTGTTCGAAGGGCAACAGCTGTGCCTTCCCTTTGTGGCAAGTCACCCTCATATGAGCCACGTGACACGTTTTCATAGCCTGTTGACAGCTGAGCTAACTAAGGCACAGTGATTCAGAATTTTGCCAGTTCATAGCAGAACCAAGTTGGAACCTAGCTCTTCAAACTCAGGTCTCTGCCGTGGCATGTGTCCTGAAAAGGTGTGATTGCAGCTCTCAGTCTCAGCCCCTTTCCCACCTGCCTCACATGAAAGTCACCCCCAGGCTCCAACACAAGCTGGCCGACAATAACGAGGCAGAAAATGCCTATGCAGCAGTTTGTTGGGTACATATGGCCTCTACCCACTCTCCTCTCTTTCCCTATTTTGTCAGCTTTCTCCTGGTTCTATTTTTTCCAAGGAGTCTTGGGGCCATCTCTACATCCTCACCTCCCATTTGCTTCTCAATCTAATGCACTCTCCTCTGCTTTTGCTCTCCACACCCCACCTGAACTGACGAACAATCTCCAACTGCCCAGCTCAGTGGATAGCCTGGGGTCTAGGGCCAACGTAATGAGTGTGGTATCCACACAGTCGCACAGGGCCCTGGACTCAGAAGAGCCCCACATTTGGTTTAATGTTCCATCGTTGTTGTCTTGAAATTCTTAGTAATTTTTGAACCAGAGATTTTGCATTCTCATTTTGCACAGGACCTCACAAATTACGCAGTTGATCTTATTTGAGTCTTTAAAAAATGTAACTTCTATAACAGAAACCCAAGTTTTTTCAGTCAACCTTAGGGACCCCTTAATCTCAGGGAGAGACCCTTCCTTAGCCTCAGAGGGTGAGCCTACGTGATTAAAACAGTGATGGAATCTCAAGACTTCTGATCAGAAATTGATCTAGAGATGATGATATGATCTAGATCTCATAGAAGAAAGGAAAATAAAGGCTTATTCTGGGTAAACCTTTGCATTTCTGTAGCAAATGGACTTGCTTAGTTGGCCTACTCCTTACCCTTTTGCCTCTTCCCACTTTTCTTACTGTGGATGTGGGCACAATATCTGGAGGTGCAGCAGCCATTTCATGACGCGAGGAAGAATCCAACACATTACAAATGGAAAAGAGAAAGCTAGGAGACGCTGGATCTCTCATGGCACATCAACAACCATCAAAAGCCCTTGAAGTCATTGTTGTGGATTTTTCTTTTTCATTGCAGTTAAAGGTTTTGTAACTTCAGTGACTTCTTGGCAGCATTTACTGCAGTGCTGTCCATTCCCTCCTCTTGAAACAGTCTTTCCTTGACACTCATGACACCATCTCAGCTGGGTTTCCTCATCATTTCTTCTCCTATTCCTCCTCCTCAGCTCAGTCTTTGATGGTGCTATCCTGAAAGATTTCGTGATTTATTCTTTTATTCCTCCCTGGGCATCTATTGGGTACCCCTGTGTGTTGGGCTTCACACTAAGTGCAGCAGTTGGAGCCTTGAAGACAGACTCTCCCATGGAGCTTGCACTGTGTCCCCAGTTCACGGCCCCAACCACGGCCCACTCTCCTCCTAAGCAATATCCTTTACTTCCGCAGCTTTAACCACATGTAGGGGTTTCATTCCGGGGCAGCGCTTCACATTGATATACCTTATTCATCAGCTGTCAACAAATCCTCCTGGAAAGAAAAGAAAGAAGAGACCGAACTGTCCTTGATAAGTCCGTCATGAGGTCATCTTTACTCCGTATTTCCAGCCAATATAGAGAGGACATAAAAGGCCTGGCCACCTTTTATCACTCCTAAGCTCCAATTTTATTTTTCTACACTACTCAGCCATATTAGGGGATTACACACTAGTAAAGTCCCCTAACGGAATCCTGCCATATGTGGGAATTTTCTTCTATTTTCCATAAAAGGTAGTGAAAGATCCCATTGAATTTAATAGTTATGGTACTGTCAGTGGTGCCAGCCCCTTACTCACATGCAAACCACGACAGAAAACAATAAGACAGGCACCAGGAAGAGAATATGTGTCAAATTCCCCCAGAGCTCTAGCGAAAGAAGACTGCTACTATTGTTAATAGCATTTGTTTTTTAAAAATGTGCTTCATTTGGGGCTAGTTTAAAATGAAAGAGTTTAAAATAAAATGGCAACCCACTGATTTATGAGAATTTCACATAAGGGTATAACACAAATGACAGAAAGCAATTTATCCACAAAAATGATTATAACTTACTTATGATAACAAAACACTGAGAAGCAACTTTACTTATTGTTATCCATGTAATTCACTACATTCTTACATTAAAGGAGAAAGACTATATGATCTTCCTGATTAATGCTTAAAAATCATGTGTTAAATGTCAAAGACTATTCCTAACAAAAGTTTTTAGTAAACCAAGAATAAAAGGAAAGTTCTTAATTTGTTGATGATATTAACAAATGTTAACAAGAAACCCACAACAAACATTACACTAAACAAAGAAATGTAAGAAGCCTTTTCATCAGAGTTTGGAAAAACACTCTACAGTACTTCAGAGTTGGGACTATGGTTACAAGAGTGAGGAACTTACCTGAGGTACAAAATTTGAGAAAGTGCCCATAAACTCAATAAATAAATAACATTTTAACACAATATTTTAAAAAATCCAAATTAATGCAAAAAATCCCCGGAAGAACAAAATATACAAATATTAAAGACAGGATCAGTAAAACTGATTTCTCCCTTTGCTTCCAGCTCTGATGTGGCTCTAATAATCATTAAAATCTTTTTCGTCTTGACTGCAGAGCCTTCGGTGCCTCCCTAAGTTTTGTGCCCAAGCCAGTGCCTCTCTCGCCTCATCTCAATTCTAGTCCTGGGGTATTTTTCAAGTTTTGGCTGATGTAACATGACAAAAATATGTGACAGCAGGCAAAAATATTGTAGAAGAGGCAAATCTATTATTACTTGTAAGTGAGCTTGCAGTGAGTCAAATCCTGACTTCAGCCATCACCGTGTAATCTTTGGTGTATCACTTAAACTCTCAACTGCAAATGGGGATAATAATAGTGACTACCTCATAAAGTGATGGCTGGAATTAAATGAGTTCATGTATGTACAGTGCTTAGAAGCCTGTCAGAGAGTAAGCACACTGTAGTTTTATCTATTACATTTATCTACCTAGAATATCCCAGAAAAACAATTGAAAAAGTATTAGAACCATTTCAGAAAACATAAAAATTAACAGCCTTTCTACACATGCACAGTGTCGAATTAATAAATATAATGTAGAAAAAGATGCCTACACATAGCAACTAGGATTATTAACAACTGGGGAATACCTTTATCAAGATATGTGCAAGATCTATGTGAAGAAGCTATCGTCTTCCATGGAAGATCATGAAGAAGACCTGAGTAAAAAGAGTGACATGGCAGATTTTTACATAGAAGCTCTCAATATTGTAAAGAGACAGTGGTTTCCCCTAAGTTAGTCTGTATTTAGTATAACCCCCATCAAAATTACAACAGCAGTTTCCAACCAATTTTGGAATCAATCAATTTTGGTTGATTCTAAAATTCATCTATTGTGTGCAAATAATCTTGTGCAAAGATTGTGTCAAGAAAATCTTGTGCTATGAGATCTTAAATATACTACAAATTTATGGTAATTAAAACAGTGTGGTGCTGGCACAGTAACAGGATAACTAAAAAGAAGGCGCAAAAACGTTTATGTATGGAAATTATCATTTAGCCGTGGGAATTAATATATGCTAGAAGTATCATTTCAAGTCACTGGGAAAGGATGAACAAGTCAGTATGTGGCACTGGGACAATTTGCTCTCCTTTCACAAGAAGAGTAAGTGAGATCCCCAGCTCACACCATACCCTGAAATAAATCTCCAACCAATCAAAGGTTTAAATGTAAAATAAAAATAAGACATGAAAGTACTAGAACATACAAGATAATTTAGTTTTCATTAATGTATGGAACAGTGGCACGTGGAAAACATTAATTAAATACATGTTGAGCAAATACATTAACAAATCTAAATGTAAGAAGGGCCTTTCTCTGCAAAACACCAAATCCTAAAGCCATAAAGTAAAAGATAGACTATGTAATCTTAATGACTTAGAATGAAAGAAATCCATAAATAAAGCTAATTTTCAACCAACAGCCTGGGAGAGAAAACACTTTTACATTACCTAATATTCAAAAAAACTTATATGCAGTCTTACTGAAAGCACTCCTATAAAGTACTAAGAAAAAGAAAACAATCTAGAGGAAAATCAGCTACTCAGAAAAGAAGAAATGTAAGTGTTCAATAAATGTGTGAAAATATCTTCAACTTCAGTAATCAGAGAAGCGCAAATGAAAAGAAAATATCATTATCAACCTAAGATTGTTAATATTCATTGTAATCGCAGGCAAAGGAAAATGGTCTTCTACTGGAGTGTTCTGTGTATTGTTTTGTTTTGTTTTGTTTGTATTTATTTGTTTATTTATTTTGAGCTCGATTCTCGCTCTGTTGCCCATGCTGGAGTGCAGTGGCACGATCTCAGCTCACTGCAACCTCTGCCTCCCGGGTTCAAGCGATTCTCCCACCTCAGCCTCCTGAGCAGCTGGGATTACAGTCGTGCGCCACCATGCCGAGGTAATTTTTGTATTTTTGGTAGAGACGTGATTTCCCCATGTTGGCCAGGCTGGTCTGGAACTCCTGACCTCAGGTGATCTGCCCCGCTCAGCCTGCCAAAGTGCTGAATTACAGGCATGAGCCACCGTGCCTGGCCTATGTTTTTATTTTTTGAAATATTTTATTTTTAATTTTTGTGGGTACATAGTAGGCATATATATCCATGGGGTACATGAGATACTTTAATATAGGCATGTAATGCATACTAATCACATCAGGGTAAATGAGGTATCCATCACCTCAAGCATTTATCCTTTGTGATATAAACATTCCAATTATACCCTTTTAGTTATTTTAGAACATGCAGTTAAATTATTATTGACTAAAGTCACCATGTTGTGCTAGCAAACACTTGATCTTATTCATTCTTTCTATTTTTTTGCACCCATTAACCATCCCCACCTCCCCCTCCACCTTGTTCCACTACCCTTCCCAGCCTCTGGTAACCATCCTTCTATGCTCTATCTCCATGAGTTCAGTTGTTTTAATTTTTAGCTCCCACAGTTAAGTGAGAACGTGCAAAATTTGCCTTTCTGTGCCTGGTTTCTTTCACTTAATATGATGATATTGCTTGGTTGTCTTTGCTTTCACCTACCATTTCCCTCATCCTCTTAACCCTCAGCCCAACATCTGAGAAGGGCCTACAGTAGGAATTTATGTTTAATACACATTTAATAGGCACCTAACATGTATCAGCGCTAAAAGTACAGTGATGCACACACTCCCAGCCTTTGTGAAGCTTACAGCTGACTGATGGAGAACAACAATTAAGCAAGCAATAACAACCGAGTGTGATAAGTGCCATCAAGTTCCATTAATGTTGTTGTAAATGACAGGATCTCATTCTTTTTATTGCTGAATAGTACTACATTGTGTATTTGAACCACATTTTCTCTATCCACTCATCTACTGATGAACACTTAGATTGTTTCCCAGTCTTGGCTATTGTGAACAGTGCTGCAGCAAGCATGGAAGTGCAGGTATCTCTTTGGTATGCGGATTTCCTTTCATTGGGGGATATACCTAGTAGTGGGATTGCTGGATTGTATGGTAGCTCTATTTTTAGTTTGTGGAGGAACCTCCAAACTGTTCTCTATAGTGGTTGTACTAATTTGCATTTCCTTTCCCCCACATCCTTGCCAGCATTCGTTATTGCCTGTTTTTGGATAAAAGCCATTTTAGCTGGGGTGACCTGATATCTCATTATAGTTTTGATTTGCATTTCTCTGATGATCAGTGATGTGGAGCACCTTTTTCTATACCTATTTGCCATTTATATGTCTTCTTTTGAGAAATGTCTATTCAGATATTTTGCCCATTTTTAATCAGATTATTAGATTTTTTCCTATAGAGTTGTTTGAGCTCCTCATATATTCTGATTATTAATCCCTTGTCAAATGGATAGTTTACAAATATTTTCTCCCATTCTGTGGATTGTCTCTTCACTTTGTTGATTGTTTCTTTTGCTGTGCAGAAGCTTTTTAACTTGATGTGATCTCATTTGTCCATTTTTGGTTTGGTTGTCTGTACTTGTGAGGTATTACTCAATAAATTTTTGCCTGCTCCAATGTCCTAGAGAGTTTCCCCAATGTTTTCTTCTAGTAGTTTCATAGTTTGAGATCTTAGGTTTAAGTCTTTAATCCATTTTGATTTGATTTTTGTATATGATGAGAGATAGGGGTCTAGTTTCATTCTTCTGCATACGTATATCCACTTTTCTAGCACCGTTTATAGAAGAGACTCCTTTCCCCAATGTATGTTTTTGGCACCTTTGTTAAAAATGAGTTCACTGTAAATGTATGGATTTTTTTCTGAGTTCTGTGTTCTGTTCCAATGGTTTATATGTCTGTTTTTAAGCCAGTACCATGCTGTTTCATTACATAGTATAATTTGAAGTCAGGTAATGTGATTCTGCCAGTTTTATTCTTTCTGCTCAGGATAGTTTTGGCTATTCTGAGTCTTTTGGGGTTCCATATACGTTTTAGGATTGTTTGGGTAGTAAGGATATTTTAACAATATTTATTCTTCCAATCCATGAACATGGAATATTTTTTCCATTGTTTTGTGTCCTCTTCAATTTCTCTCATAAATGCTTTATAATTTTCATTATAGAGATCTTTCATTTCTTAAGTTTCCTAGGCATTTATTCTATTTGTAGCTGTTGTAAATGGTGTTATTTTTAAATTTCTTTTTCAGATTGTTTGCTGTTGGCATATAGAAATGCTACTTTTTTGTTTGATGATTTTGTATCCTGCAACTTTACTGAATTTATCAGTTCTAATAGTTTTTTAGTTTAGTCTTTAGGTTTTTCCAAATAAGATCGTATCATCTGCAAACAAGGGTGATTTGATTTCTTCCTTTCTAATTTGAATGCCCTTTGTTTCTTTCTCTTATCTTATTGTTCTATCTAGGACATTCTCTACCACACTGTAGATGGGTGTTTAAATTGTTATGGCATTGAGGAAAAGGTATGGGGTGAGTCATTTGGCAGTACTGTACCTATCTAAATTCAAAAGTTCATAACCTTTGACTCTTGCAATTCCACCTACAGGAATTTATCCTATAGAAATTTGACCTAATGAAAATGTGTGCACACAGACACACAAGTGCATGCAAAGACGTTTACTTAAGTATTGCTTAATTTATTAAAAAACAGAAATAATTTAAATGATCTTCAATAGGAGAAAAAATTAATAAATGATGTTTCTCCTGATCTATTAAGTATGATTCAGTGATCAAAAAGAATGAAGAAGATATTATGGTACTGACATGTAGAACTCTAAACAATACATTCAAAGTGAATAAAGGAAATTTCAGAACATTCAGTCTATTTTATTCCCTGTTGTGTTCTCAGTGCCCAGAGCAGTCCTGGGCACATGTGATGGCTCAAAAGTATTTGTTGAGTGGATATGTATAGTATAACCCCATTTATATGAATAGAATCATAGCAACTATAAAAATCTTTCTCTCACATAAATACACTCATTTTAAACCCAGGTTTTAGGGTAGTGTATGAAAAATAACAGCTCTGGGTTCAAATCCTAGTTGTCACTTACCAATTAATGGCTCTGAGCAAGTAACTTATCTTCTTTAAGACTCATGTTCCTCATTGGTAACCAAGGCTAATAATAATACTTCATGCCTTATAAAGATACTGAGAAGATTCAAAGACAACTGTGTTCTTTACTCAAGAACACCTGCATCACCCAAAGTATACCTGATATTTTGCAGTTGCTCAGTGAGTGGTTGTTATTTATATTCTCAATCTCACTATATTTTCTCTGTACCACATGGGCTGCCTAAGAATCTTTTGGTATGAAGTTAGAGATAATACATTCAGAGTTTTCTGAGATGTAAATGAACTTCACTGTGGCCCTCTGAGGGAGCTTTTGCAGGACAACCACCCATCAATAGAGCCATGGTTATCTTTGCCTTCACCTGCCATTTCCCTCATCCTCTTATCCCTCAGCCCAACATCTGAGAAGGGCCTGTAGTAGGAGTTTATGTTTAATACACATTTAATAGGCATCTGTCATGTATCAGCACTAAAAGTACAGCGATGTGCACACTCCCAGCCTTTGTGGTGCTTATAACTAGCTGTTGGAGAACAACAATCAAACAAGCAATAACAATAAAGGGTGGTAAGTGCCATGACTGGGTGGGGCATGAGGAGTTAGGAAAGCATTGGTGTGGCTTCTGACCTAGCTTAGGAGACCAGAGAAAGTGAGGGCCAATCCCAAGCTTGAAAGCTGATTAGGAGCTAAAGGGGCAGGGAGGAGCTAAGGAGACGATGAGGGTTTCAGTGGGGATAACTAGTTATGAAAAGTCTTATTTGAGAATGTGAGAGAATTACAGTATGGCTGGAGCTCTTAGATGAGAAGTGTGCTTTAGCACCAAATAAAGCTAGGCCAGGCACAGTGGTTCACGCCTATAATCTCAGCATTTTGGGAAGCCATGGCAGGTGAATTGCTTGACTCCAGGAGTTCAAGACCAGCCTGGGCAACATGGTGAAAACTTTCAAATTTTGTAGCAAAAGCTACAAAAATTAGCTGGGCATGATGGTACCGGTCTGTAGTCCCAGCTACTTGGGAGGCTAAGGTGGGAGGATTCCTTGAGTCCAGGAGGTTGAGGTCGCAGTGAGCAGTGACAGCACCACTGCACTCCAGTATGTGTGACAGAGTGAGACCCTGTCTCAAAAAAAAATGAACAAGAAAGAAAGAAACAAGAAGAAGGAAGGAAGGAAGGAAGGAAGGAAGGAAGGAAGGAAGGAAGAAAGAAAGAAAGGAAGGAAAGAGAAAGAAAGAAGAAAGAAAAAGAGAAAGAAAGAAAGGAAAGAAAGAAAGAAAGAAAGAAAGAAAGAAAGAAAGAGAAGAAAGAAGAAAGAAAGAAGGAAGGAAGGAAAGGAAGGAAGGAGAAGGAAGGAAGGAAGGAAGGAAGGAAGGAGAAGGAGGAGAAGAAAGAGAGAAGAAGAGAAAGAAAGCTAAAAGGTAGGCAGGGGACAGATTGTGAAGGGCTTTGTAAACCATGTTTAGGAGTTTGGAATTATTCCTGAGAGCAACGAGGAGCCTTTGAAGCAGGACAGTGCCTGGATTAGGTTACTGTTTCAGAAAGACCATTCTGGCTTTGCTGCAGGGAATGCAAGAAGCTAGAACTGCATTGGGGAAGACCAGTGAGCGGGCTGTTATGGTAGTACAGGGAGAAATGATGGTGGTCTGGACTAGGGTGGTGACAGGGGGATGGTGATGCATTTTAGAAATATTGAATAGATATAATCAATAGGACTTGATGATTGATTAGATGTGGGAGATTAGAGAGAGGAAAGAACCAAGGATGACATCCAGACTTGTGACTTGTACAACTGGGTTTTTATAGGTTAGTCTTGTATCCAGCCACCTCGATGAATTTTCTTGTAGTTCTAAAGCTTAATTGTACATTTCCTTAGATTTTCCAGGTAGACAATTATGTTGATTGCCAGTAAGGATAGTTTAGGTGCTTCTCTTCATTTTTATTGATATAGTATTAGTCAACATGCAGTCGGGAAAAAAGAAACTGCTCTTGGTATTTCAAGCAGAGAGGTGTAATAGATGAGATTAGGTGCTTACAAACTGGCTGGGAGTGTGGAGTGGTGAAAGTCAAGGGAGGCTGCTGCTAGATTTCAGGTTCACCATTGCAGTTGTGGCCTTTCACATCAAGAAGTTGCTGTTGCCATCCAGGTTAGGAAACTGCCACTGATAGTCACAACTGTCCTACAGCAGTGAACAGGGTAGGTGAGAGGGCTGGCTGCCTTGAGGATTTTATAAATCATTTCTGCCAATGCCCAAGTATCTACAAGCCACTACCAGAGAGAAAAAGAGAGTCACATAGCTTGCTACTGACTCCCTCCCATCTCCAAATTGTAAGCAAGTGCATCTCATTGGCTGGATGACCATAGTAATGTGAAGGTAAAGGAGTGTAGGGGAAGTAGCTCCCAGGCTTCTAGCCCCAGTGATAAAGGGCAGGGATGGTAGAAATAATGGTGGCAAAAACAAGACAACTAATCCAGTACAGTTTTGCCTTCATTTTCTAGGCCTATCTTTTGTGTGCATGACACTCAAAACACTTTCAAATGAGTTAAACTCTCTAGGTTCTTCTCTCACCACTTCTCCCATGTGCACCACGTCCTGGAAGGTGCACAGAATGTCATACAACTTTCCAAATGTATGTCCATGCCTTTGTCCTTGTGGTACCACCTAAAAGTTACCTTTCCTCTGCCTGTGAAGACTCTTCCTGTTCCTTCAGCACCCATTCACTCCTTGCCCCCTTACCTGCATCAGGCAGGATTGATGGCTATCTTCATTATTTCCACTACACTTGGTTCACAGTTTTATAACAGTATCCCACTGAATTTTAATTTTGGTCAAAGTGCCCATCTTTCTCAGTAGACATAAGCATCCTAAGGTAAGTGACCAAGGTTTATTTTGTGTTTATGTCCCAAGCACCTACTATAGTGCTTGGAATATAATAGGTGCTCACTGAAGATTTCTTGAATGTGTGAAGGACTGTAGTATTACATGGTCACTCAGAGTGAGCACCTGGGATTATATGATGAGCAACTACCTTCAGAAATAGGCATGCCACTTGTTCCTGAAAGGGGGTTTGACAAGTGATAGAATCATATGACAAAAATTCATGGCAATGATTGCCTGTTAATGCTAGCTTCAAGTTCTCAATTCTTACTTTTATTTATGTTGACTTTTTCCTTCCTTTTCTAAGCTTCTACCATCTGTCTTTGCTTCTTCAGCTTATAATGCTGCTTCCCTTTAAAATACAATTTCCATGCAACATTCTAGTTGCCCCCATCATATCAAATTAATGCAAAGGCTGCTTAAGCTGCTAGTAAAATATGGGTTATTACATGCCGCTGACAACAACACTGACAGTGATGTTGAAACGGGGACAGAGAATATCTTAATAAATTATTATTTATATAGAGCCAGGGAGTTCTAGAGTTTGAAGTGTCCTTAGAAATCCAATTCCATTCTTTTAGTACCAGTTTAAAATAAATGCTTACCATCAGCCAGTTGCTGTCACTGGGAAGAAAGTAACTTGAAGCATTTACTGATAAATATCCTTTATTCCCAACTGTGACTTTTCTTCATTGTCTACATATTATGTCACACGTTCTACTGGCACTGCTGCAATATAGATCAAAGATCTTGTGCATAGGGGTAGGGGAGTGTTAGTATCTCCCTTGTCCCATATGTTCTGTTACTACTTCATTGGACTGATCTACCCTCATGAACTTGCAATCACCTAAATGGAAGTTTTGAATGTGTCACCTTTTGCTTGGTGATTTCAACCATGCTGCTATATATAATCAGGTGTGGCACAGTTTGTCAGTTTGATTCTAGGTGTGAGTGGATACAAATCATTACACTGTGCTGTCAACGATCCTTGTCTGCTTGCTGTTACCTACTTTTTACAGACATCATAATCAAAGCTAGACTATTTATTGGTGGATGGTGGAAAGAGACTTATTTAATGTAATTTAAAAACTTTTCCAATAGAAAATGAAATATTACTGAAAATGGTATCTATTTTTTAGCTTTCAGCAATTGATGGTGCTTTGTTATGGTGTCTGCTGGAAGTCTACTGCCATTATAGGGAACCTTGTTCGTTAGCTTCTCTAGATTTCTATTCTAAACAATCTGTTAGTGATGATAAATTCTGTAGGAGGGTCTCTTCTGAGCTATTAACTTCCTGCAAGGGGAAAATTGGTGGGTTACCAGAAATACCATTGAAGCAGGGTGGGCTGTGGGTGGAGAGTTGGGTATTTGCCTTGAGAGTTACAAACTATGAAACACTTTTGTACACAACTGATTTTTTAAAAAATAAACACATTTTTAAAGAAAAAAATAAGTCAAATTCTTTTGTTTTATATAAAAATGGAGATTGAGAATTTCCCATGATTCCTTAGTACCGTGAAGAATTGGTGAGCAAGCTCATCTAGTAAGCTCTTCTTCAGGTCAGGAGAGCTTCTGCAGTGAATCCTCCGAGACTTCCTATCCTCTAGTACAGTGTTAGGGGCAAACTAAGTAATTCATCAGATGTTGTTAAATGGGTGTATGGGTAGCATTTCCCCAAGGTAATCAAGAAACTCTTTGTTTTTCTTAATGGCAGATACTGCATACTGACTGACTCAGCATCCATTCCTAACCTCATTTTCTTTCACCCACCTTGCTTATAAAGCTCAGGGAAGTAAAATATTTTCCCAGCCTCCTCTGCACTTGAAGTGACTATGTGACAGTTTTTGCCAGTGAAAAGTAGGCAACAGCCTGCATGAGCTTTCTGTGAAAGTTTTGCTTTTCTGATAGAAAGGACAAAAAAGGCAGGTGTGTCCTTTGCTCCTTTTCCTATCTGGAGGGTGAATGTGTTGGCTGCACCTATATCAGCCTTCTTGTGCCCATAAGGGAAAGGCTGAGAGAATCACAGAGATTCTGCCCTTGACATTGTAAAGCTGCCAACCCATCAACATCATCTACCTCCTGACTTCTTATTATGTGAGAAAAACAAGCCCCTATTTGTTGAAGCCACTGAATTTCTATTACTTGCTCTTAAGTGCTTTTCTAATATGTGCTTTATTCTAGCTGTGGAACCTTTCTAAGGTTATTGCCCAAAACAGGAAGGACAGGTTTATGTTTAGTACATATAACAAATGTGGACATCACTACTATAATATTTATTTTATAAGTTTAGTTTTGTCATGTTTTCTTGTCACCTATAAGTCTATCTACAAGAAAAATAAAAAGATTGCTTCAAAGAATACATAAAATTTGAAAACAAGAGAGACCAATGACTGTTGAAGTCTTATATCAGCCTCATTATTCAGCATATTTCTTGATTTTGTTTTGGTTGCACAGTATTGAGAAAACCTAATTCATGCATATGAGTAGTTGCAAATAGAAGAGTTTGTATGCCCTGCAATTTCAGCTCAGAAAGTTTGAGAGAGGAGTGTTTGGATGGCTTCCCTTAAAAGTGGACTCAATAATAGCATGTAAGACCTGTTCTCATTCCTTAGCTGGCCAGTGACCAGTATGGATCGAGGGAGTCGATAAACAGGTTATTCACTGAAGCAAATCTTCATTGTTCAAAGGAAAATGCAATGTAGTCAATAAGAGCCCAGATCCTGGAGACAAATTTGGGTTTAAATCCTGGGACTACCAATTGCTGGCTGAGTACCTCAGTCCTGGTGTTCTCATCTATTAAATGGGCACATTAATAGTACCTACCTTATAGGATTATTGGGTGGTTTAAATCATTCAATACAGGTAAGGCCTTAGAACAGTTCTGGGCACACAGTAACAACCAACTATTAACAATTATGAGATGTCCAATGATGCCCCCAGCCCCCCATGGTCAGTCTCTGTCAGATGTTTGCTCAAATATTGTTCTCAAACTCATGGACTGAGACCTTCCTCCTTTTAATGATAAACCAATTTATTTTGCTTGGAACACTGAATACATATTTTAGAAATAAAGTCTTTGATGACCAACTATATGGAATTAACCCAGAAGGTTCACTTTGCCAAAGTGAGCTTATTTAGCCTTTTAAAAAAAGAAACATTTAAATCGTGCAATAGGTTCTGAAAGGGTGACTAATATGACACTATCTTTCCATCACAAAACTTGTTCAATTGTTATTTTAATAATGATTATTGCACCATGATTACACAAGGTGCTTGGCAAAAGTATATTTTACCTGGCGTTGAATTTCATAGGGCCTCTGTATGCTATGTTTGATACTCATGTGTATAATTTTATGTAAATAGGGATGGGGAGGCCTACATTAAAAAAATAACAATAAGAGGCTGAAGGATCGCTTGAGGTCATGGGTTCAAGACCAGCCTAGGCAACATAGTGAGACCCTATCTTTACATTTTTTTTTTTCTTTAGAAAATTAGCCAGGCATGGTGGCATGTGCCTGTAGTCCTAGCTACTCAGGAGGCTGAGATGGGAGAATGACATGAGTCTAGGAGTTTAAGGCTACAGTGAGTTATGACTGGGCCATTGCAGTACAAAGTACAGACTGAGTGCCAAAGTGAGACCCTGTCTCTCAAAGAAAAAAGACACTCAAAACAATAACAAAAATAATAATAGGGAAAGGACCAGTACAGAGCTACTATGTTCTGAATCAATGAACATTTACAAGACAATTATGGCNCAACTGATTTTTTAAAAAATAAACACATTTTAAAGAAAAAAATAAGTCAAATTCTTTTGTTTTATATAAAATGGAGATTGAGAATTTCCCATGATTCCTTAGTACCGTGAAGAATTGGTGAGCAAGCTCATCTAGTAAGCTCTTCTTCAGGTCAGGAGAGCTTCTGCAGTGAATCCTCCGAGACTTCCTATCCTCTAGTACAGTGTTAGGGGCAAACTAAGTAATTCATCAGATGTTGTTAAATGGGTGTATGGGTAGCATTTCCCCAAGGTAATCAAGAAACTCTTTGTTTTCTTAATGGCAGATACTGCATACTGACTGACTCAGCATCCATTCCTAACCTCATTTTCTTTCACCCACCTTGCTTATAAAGCTCAGGGAAGTAAAATATTTTCCCAGCCTCCTCTGCACTTGAAGTGACTATGTGACAGTTTTGCCAGTGAAAAGTAGGCAACAGCCTGCATGAGCTTTCTGTGAAAGTTTTGCTTTTCTGATAGAAAGGACAAAAAAGGCAGGTGTGTCCTTTGCTCCTTTTCCTATCTGGAGGGTGAATGTGTTGGCTGCACCTATATCAGCCTTCTTGTGCCCATAAGGGAAAGGCTGAGAGAATCACAGAGATTCTGCCCTTGACATTGTAAAGCTGCCAACCCATCAACATCATCTACCTCCTGACTTCTTATTATGTGAGAAAACAAGCCCCTATTTGTTGAAGCCACTGAATTTCTATTACTTGCTCTTAAGTGCTTTTCTAATATGTGCTTTATTCTAGCTGTGGAACCTTTCTAAGGTTATTGCCCAAAACAGGAAGGACAGGTTTATGTTTAGTACATATAACAAATGTGGACATCACTACTATAATATTTATTTTATAAGTTTAGTTTTGTCATGTTTTCTTGTCACCTATAAGTCTATCTACAAGAAAATAAAAGATTGCTTCAAAGAATACATAAAATTTGAAAACAAGAGAGACCAATGACTGTTGAAGTCTTATATCAGCCTCATTATTCAGCATATTTCTTGATTTTGTTTTGGTTGCACAGTATTGAGAAAACCTAATTCATGCATATGAGTAGTTGCAAATAGAAGAGTTTGTATGCCCTGCAATTTCAGCTCAGAAAGTTTGAGAGAGGAGTGTTTGGATGGCTTCCCTTAAAAGTGGACTCAATAATAGCATGTAAGACCTGTTCTCATTCCTTAGCTGGCCAGTGACCAGTATGGATCGAGGGAGTCGATAAACAGGTTATTCACTGAAGCAAATCTTCATTGTTCAAAGGAAAATGCAATGTAGTCAATAAGAGCCCAGATCCTGGAGACAAATTTGGGTTTAAATCCTGGGACTACCAATTGCTGGCTGAGTACCTCAGTCCTGGTGTTCTCATCTATTAAATGGGCACATTAATAGTACCTACCTTATAGGATTATTGGGTGGTTTAAATCATTCAATACAGGTAAGGCCTTAGAACAGTTCTGGGCACACAGTAACAACCAACTATTAACAATTATGAGATGTCCAATGATGCCCCAGCCCCCCATGGTCAGTCTCTGTCAGATGTTTGCTCAAATATTGTTCTCAAACTCATGGACTGAGACCTTCCTCCTTTTAATGATAAACCAATTTATTTTGCTTGGAACACTGAATACATATTTTAGAAATAAAGTCTTTGATGACCAACTATATGGAATTAACCCAGAAGGTTCACTTTGCCAAAGTGAGCTTATTTAGCCTTTTAAAAAAAGAAACATTTAAATCGTGCAATAGGTTCTGAAAGGGTGACTAATATGACACTATCTTTCCATCACAAAACTTGTTCAATTGTTATTTTAATAATGATTATTGCACCATGATTACACAAGGTGCTTGGCAAAAGTATATTTTACCTGGCGTTGAATTTCATAGGGCCTCTGTATGCTATGTTTGATACTCATGTGTATAATTTTATGTAAATAGGGATGGGGAGGCCTACATTAAAAAAATAACAATAAGAGGCTGAAGGATCGCTTGAGGTCATGGGTTCAAGACCAGCCTAGGCAACATAGTGAGACCCTATCTTTACATTTTTTTTTTTCTTTAGAAAATTAGCCAGGCATGGTGGCATGTGCCTGTAGTCCTAGCTACTCAGGAGGCTGAGATGGGAGAATGACATGAGTCTAGGAGTTTAAGGCTACAGTGAGTTATGACTGGGCCATTGCAGTACAAAGTACAGACTGAGTGCCAAAGTGAGACCCTGTCTCTCAAAGAAAAAAGACACTCAAAACAATAACAAAAATAATAATAGGGAAAGGACCAGTACAGAGCTACTATGTTCTGAATCAATGAACATTTACAAGACAATTATGGCAAGAGCTATATACAAAGAAGCATATAAAACTGAAAGTACAATTTAATATAATGGTTATCTCCAATATGTAAATATTTGATATGTAAAACATCTAACAGTGAATGGTTTTTTAAAATGAAGAATTTTTAATTGGAAAACAATATTCTGAATAAACTTGAATCAAATATTCATAGGCTCGTAGAGCATCCCTACATAACTGTAGAGGTCCATTGGTCAGAGCTTAAAATCATCTAAATAATTACCCAAAATCCCTTCTAAAATTTACCATTTGGGGTTAGATAGGTTAACATGTGACACCTAACTGGAATCTTCCTGTCTTGATCATTTACCTGGTTACACTGGCTCTTCATTCTCTATAAGGTGGGTTTATCTAAAAAGTAGTAAAATAATCCTGGTATGGTGGTATGAGCCTGCTACTTGGAAGGCTGTGGTGGGAGGATCACTTGAACCCAGGAGTTCAAAGCTGCAATGAGTTATGATTACACCACTGCACTCCAACCTGGGTGACAGATTGAGACCACCATATCTAAAAATAAATAAATAAATAAAAAGAAAAAGGAAACAATAGCAAAATTATTTTACTTGAAGTCATTCCACAGAAGGTGATTCCATGGCATGGGCTTATACTCATTAGAAAGTTTCTGCCAACAACTGTCAACTCCGTTTGAAATGTCTGAGACAATGAAGGAATTAACTATTTCACATGACATGGTGTTTTAAAGGAGGCAAGTTCCAGGGATGCTTAATTCACCAAGGAACCAGGGTCTTTCTGTGCTTTTGCTTGGCCATCTTCACCACATCAGCTGTTTTCCCTCATGACTGCAAGATGGCTGCCAGAGCTCTGCCTATTATATCTGTGTGCAAATACATTCAGAGGCAGAAAAGAAAACTCTATATTTCTTATAGTTCTTTTGAGAGCTAATAACATTTCCCAGAAGTATCCCCAGAAGAGTTAGCCTCCAATTTCATTGACCAGAATTGAGTTGGATGTTCCTTCTTAAACCATTTCCTAGTGAGGGGAATAAAATTACTGTCATTGGTCAGATTACCAAGATTGATGTGCTAAGACTGAGAATAAGGCCAAATTTTGGAAAGCCCATGGCCCCACTGAGGAATGTGCATCTTGGGAAAAACTGAGGTTCTGGTCGGGAAACCAAGAGTATCTGTTAAAGAGGCTGGAGAAACATATTCTAACGAGGACCCAAAGAAAAGTTATCTCCTGCCCCTGCCTTCCTACCATCTCCCCTCCCCAGGCTGTGCGAGAAGGGAAGGAAGAGACACAGGGAACAGTGAGTACAAGAGAGAGTGAGGTTGTGTCTATGCAGAGCCAAAACATTCCAATACAAGTGAAGAATCAATTGAGCTGAATGTTTTTGCAACCAAATGCCAAATATATTGGTGTAGTTATAAAGGATTAGTGTGGAGTTATTAAACTTTATCTCACAGTTTAATTTTGGTTTGTTATGGCACTGGTGTATAAATAGAGCAGGAGACACCATTTCCTTTTGTCATTTTATAGTTGCTGTTTAATTTCCTGCATGCCATGAAAACCATTTTTTTCTTTCTTTCTTTCTTTTTGACTCAGTTTTGCTCTTGTTGCCCAGGCTGGAGTGTGATGGCACGATCTCGGCTCACCGCAACCTCCACTTCCCAGGTTCAAGCGATTCTCCTGCCTCAGCCTCCCTAGTAGCTGGGATTACAGGCATGTGCCACCATGCCTGGCTAATTTTTTATTTTTAGTGGAGATGGGGTTTCTCCATGTTGGTCAGGCTGGTCTTGAACTCTCAACCTCAGGTGATCCGCCCACCTCGGCTTCCCAAAGTGCTGGGATTACAGGCGTGAGCCACTGCGCCTGGCTACCATGAAAACTTTTATGAATCTGCACAAACTATGGACTTAATTACCAGAAAAATCACACATGCAGTTGTGCAAATTCTGCATGTAATTTTGGGAGGTTCACAGATACATTGACACCCCCTCATGAGCTTCAAGTAATAGCCCTCTGATATCCTTGATTGGTATACTGAAAAAAATAATACATGAGGAGATAAAACAGTAAGACTAGGAAATCTGATGGCCACTTGTTAGCTCTGTGGCCTTATTTGAATTTTTAAGGCCTTAGTTTTACCTCTATACAATGGAGTTTATGAGTTATTTTAAGAACTGAGTGAATGATGTGTAAAATTGTTTTAAATTATGTAGCACTTTACAAATGTTGATTTAAAATTTTAGTTGCCAATTTATCCAAACTGCATGATGCTTCTTATTTCCCAGTTGAATTTACTTAGTTTTTGAATTTAAAATTGTGCACCCCATGAAGACATGCCTCAGAGTATGTTTTGAGGATTCAAATAGAAGAAGCTTCCTTTCTCCATAAGAAAATGTTGTTCTCAAATTCATAGACTGAGCACTGCCTCTTTTTGGAGCAGCTGGTTTGACAAGAGGTACCAATGGAAACATGCCTAACTCACTGACAAGCACTACTCCCAGCAGGTGAAATTAGGGTGTACCGATGTGATCAGGAGACTGGGGAGGGAGAGAAATGGAACAGTCTTCTAGACACTCCTGCCCTCTGCCTGACCCACCTGTGGGACTCCCTCCACACCCTCCCATTGGTCCTATTCCAGTCCTTTGACCATGGTCCCCTCTTTGGCTCCACTTTAAGTCCTTCACATCCTTTGAGGCAGGTGCACCTGCTCCAGCTCTTCTCTTGCTCTTCACCTCATACCCTTCCCCATCTTTACCTGCTCTCAGGGTGAGAGGTTGCTTTTCCTCTCTCGTTTCTCAGATTTTCATAACATTCTTGCCTTTTCATGCCCGATGACCTTGGTAGCCGCCCCTGCACCACTGAATGGCAAATGCCCATTAGACTTCCCCAAGGATCAACCAACAAAGAGTGAGGGTCAAAGAGGACAGGGTGATGGTCATCCTGGGCACTGAGGTCTGGAGTAAGCCGATCTCACTCCTGTCTTACAGAGGATGCAGTCAGTGCATGGAGATCTTCCTGCTTCTCCCAGTACAAGCACACAGCTGACTTGGGGGATTGGGAGATTTCATTGGGAAAAAATCAGATTTTGTTGATTGATGGGGGACATCAGGACGGTATTCACACACCATTAGTAAAACAACAAAAACTTACTAACAATGAGGCAGAAAAGAAAGTCTCCTCAGATGTGGCAAAGCTATAATGATGCTGCTGACAGCAGAGCTGTTCCCTGGGGTTTGGGGCTCTTATTTCTCAGAGATGTGCTGGACCCATGCTGCCTACGGGACAACAGTCTACATGTGGGGGCTCAGCTCTGCTGGAAATGGCAGCTTCTCTGCATTCTGTATTTCCACGCACACAGCACACTCCTCCATGATTGAAGTCTGCAGGTTGCAAGGATGTGAGGGAAGTGTCCAGTTCCCAGCTTCTTTCATAGCCATTAATGCCCAGCCCTGTACATATAAAAATAAGATCCTCCCAATTCAAGTGTTTTCTCACCTCTTCAGTACTCAGCCCCTGCTACATGCCCCTACAAAAGGTAGAGAAGCTCATGCCAAGTGATCCTATGGGTTTCCCAGCCATCCGGAGGTGGCTGATATGAGGAAGAGGTTTTAGGTGAGAGGCAGACTAACCAGACCATGCAAGGCCCAGGGGCGAGGGCGGTTGGTAGGTCGGTTCGCTCTTGGCTTCAGTATCAGCTCAGACCTACTTTCCTTCCTTCCTTCTTTCCTTCCTTCCTTCCTCTTTTCCTTCTTTCTTTCCTTCCTTTCCTCCCCTTTCTTTCTTTCTTTCTCTTTCTTTTTTTTTCTTTCTTTCTTTCTTTCTTTCTTTCTTTCTTCCTTTCTTTCTTTCTTCTTTCTTTCTTTCTTCTTTCTCTTTCTTTTTTCTTTTACTTTCTTCTTTCCTTCTTTTCTTTCTTCTTTCTTTCTTTTTCTCTTTCTCTCTCTTTCTCCCTCCCTTCCTTCCTTCCTTCTTTCCTTCCTTCCTTCCTTCCTTCCTTCTTCCCTCCCTCCCTCCCTCCCTCCCTCTCTCTCACTCTCTCTTTCTTTCTCTCTTTCTCTCTTTCTTTCTCTTCCTTTTTTTGAGACAGAGTCTCACTCTGTCTCCCAGGCTGGAATGCAGTGACACAATCTCGGCTCACTGCAACCTCCACCTCCTGGGTTCAAGTGATTCTCCCACCTCAGCCTCCCAAGTAGGTGGGACTACAGACCCGTGCCACCACACCCGGGTAGTTTTTGTATATTTTGGTAGATATGGAGTTTCACCATGCTGTCCAGGCTGGTCTCGAGCTCCTGACCTCAAGTGATCCACCCGCCTTTGCCCCCACAGTGCTGGGATTACAGGCATGAGCCACTGCGCCTGGCCTCAGACTGCTGTTTCTGATGAAAATGGCTTGCCTCCTCAGTGAGTCTGCTCAGGGTCCCCTTTAGATTCATAGTGTCTTGGGAAGGGAAGAAGAAAGATCTGCTGCAAGTGGGGCATCCCTTGCTACTTCATCCCATTGCCTCCTGACTTAAGGGATGGTTTTCTGGGAACATGTTGGTTCCCTGGCTTATGGCGACATAAGTGCACAGATTATTATTTTAGCAGCCACGTTAATCTTCAGAGTCATTTCATGAGCACCACACAGAGCCCTTGCAGACTCTGCTCTGGGCCCTCACGGAATGTCCCTCTGTTCATCTCTTTCTCAAGTCTTTTTTTTCCCCTAGATTTGGGATGAACTGAAAATGTTCAGCAGTCTCCTGGCCTTAATTTTCGAGGGGACTTCTCATGATCACTTTACTTGTGCTTTTCTATACTCATCTAGGGGTTTGGATTTGGGAGTGGGTTGGCCTTTTTTGGCTGTAGTGAGTTTCCTTTCTTCCATTTCTGCTTCACTTGTGTGTGTTTTGATTTAATGTGCCCAACACAAAAGCATCACTAAAACTTCTACTTTATAATGACCTTACTTAGTTTTCCAGTTATCCTTCTTTACTTGCCCCCCTCAACTATGAGGATATTTTCAGGTTTGTTTAGTTCTTGAGGTATGAATATGGTTTAGGAGTCACAAAGCCTGTCTGTGTTTAGGACCCTGTGCTGCCTGCTGCTAGCTGTGTGACTCTCTGTTAACTTTTTGGAATATCTGTTCCTTCTGCAAGATAGTGAGAATAAAAGCATCTCTCTTTTCTCTCATGGAGGCATATTTTGAAGGTGAAATGAAGTAATGGATAAATAAAAGCACTACAAACTAGAATAAACATTATGTTATATTTCCATGCAACAAGTGTTACTCTGTGCCAGGCATCAGGCAAAATTCTTTATATATTACTTTGTTTCATCCTCATTTGACAATGCAGTAGGAGATGATGTGATTACTATCCACGTAATATCACATGAGTAACTTGAGCCCTAGAGAGGTTAAGTAATTGGCCTGAAACCACATGGAATGGAAAAGGTGAAAAACCAGGATTTGAACCAAGTCTTTCTGGCTCCAGACTGTGAACTCTTAACCATATCACCATCCTGACGCCAAGCAAACCCGAAGTACCATCATTCAATTAGATGCTGGTGGTTTCTGCATTTTTACACTACAAGAAACCAAGTGACTGGAAACAATAAAATTTATAGAATGCTGTGTAAGGGATTATGGTGGTCTGGAGAGAAATCACTTGTCAAACTTTTGCTTGAGTTTCCAGAATCAAAACTCATGCCATTAACCAAGGGGGCAGTATGGTATAGAGATAATTAACATCCTTGTCTACAATAAGAGAAACCAAACAGTGACTTTAGGGAAGTTGGCCTCTCTGGTCTTCTATCATCCTCATTGTGAAGAGGAGGAGTTTGGACAAGTAAATCATTAAGATCTCTGTAGGTCACGATAATAATAATAGTTACCATTAATCAAGTCATTACTAACGGCCAGGACTTTTTCTAAGTACCTTATGTTCAATCTTATATAATTCCCACAAAAAGAGGTAGATGCTAGTGTTATCATTCTCTTTTTGGAGATGAGAAAACTGAGGCACAAGGTAATTTGCCCAACGTCACATAAAGAGCAGGAACAGAGCTGAGAAAACATACATTTAGCCTCACAATGATCTTTCTTCTCTAACTGATAGGATTTATATTATTAGCTGCCTTGAAGGAATGGCAACTAAAAGTAACCACATTTGATTACTTCTTTATTAGCCTGCCTAGTTTTTTCCTTCTCTAGATAGAAAATAGGGTATGTCTTTTAAGACTCTATCATAATGGCTAAGGCATAGTAGGATCTCAATAAATATTTGCTTACCTGATTTTATTATCATTTTTAAATGGTATGAATAAGACATGGAAACAAACAAAAATAAACCAAGAAGAAGTGGAAAAGAGTGAGACTGGGTAACTAGAGAAACAATCTGACTCATGCCTCCTAATATGAATTTACTAGAGGATAATCCAAAGATGAAATGCAATATGAGCCCATACAGCTCTCATCTACACTGAAACAACAACAACAAAAATTAGCCTGGCTGCAGAGACTCCATTATTGACTTTGGCAGTGCTCTCTCCATCTCTTTGTGCCAATAAAGTTATTAGAATTGAATTGAGAGAGGCAGATACACAAGGAGAGTGGAGATAAAGATGCTGAGCAGTTGAAATCAATGGCTCATGGAGCTGATCCCCTGCCAAAGGCTACAACTCCTGGGAGGAATCCACCACTCTGGCAGTGGCCAGGCACTGCGGAAGCTGCTGGTCAGGTTTCTGGAGGGAACTCCAGGTAGCTAGGGACTGACAGCTGTGGGAAGACGGAAAAGAGTGCCATGCCCATTACCAAGAACCAGACAGGCCAGCACTCCTCAGGCTTCAGAACAGTGTGGCTTTGCTAGTCTCACCATCCTCCCCAGGCTGTCAAAGGGGGAGAGGAGGCAGAGAGGAAGAGTGGGAGAGAACACAGTGTGATTCACAATCTGTGACAGGAAGAAAAAGTGACTTAATAACCCACAGCCAGATTAATGGAATATTCCTTCTCTTCCCTGGCAGGGTTGGTCCTTTGGTGCCATCACCCATAAAACAGATGGCCGCCAGAGGAGCCATGGAGCTAATCAACAAATCTGCCCCCAAGTGTGCCAAAACCCATTCCACTAGAACTGCAAATGTTTAGACTGTTTGGACACTGGTTTAATGAGAAAACCACTAGCATGTTCTGGAAGCCATTGTGACTACTTGGCATCTTCTAGTCACTTACACCTTCTCAATCAGCTGCCACTCCACCCTTTCGTACGTAGGTCCTGAGTGTCTTCCTTTCATTCTTGTTCTCAATCATCTGCCCACCAACCCTGAAGCATCAAAGCCACCATTTAAAGTTTGCGTCTGAACCTTTGAGAATGATTACTCCTTTGTGAATCTGTATGAAGATCCTGGCAAGGATATGGACTTTAGGATTAGTTGAGTTGTGTGTATATTTGTTTCTCTGTGTGCATATTTTCTACAATAATATTAATAGTAACCAACGTCTGTTGAGCACATGCTATGTGTCACGCACTATTTTAAGCACGTGGAGTGCTTAGGCAATCTGTATAGCCCAGGAGGGACAAACCTAAGAATACTGATATAAGAGGTTCTCCAATAACCCTAACCAAAGCTCCACCCACTTGCCCAGAGATTTTAATCAGCATAAGAGCATCCAATCAGATTAATAACTCCATACTCTTAATCATGATAAGGTATCCCAATATCACCAAACACCTGAAGAAAGCTAATATTGTGGATGACAAACAGCAAAACAAGCAACAAACAGCATCGTATGGGGGAATAGGAATATGTATGGAGAGGAGAATGAAATGCAAGTATAGATTATTTCTTTACAGAGATAAGAGAAGATACTATATCCCAGAAAAGAGAACAGGACAAAGCGAAAAAGGAACAGTCAGAGGCCAAAATTGGATTCTTGGAAATTAAAACTATGATAGTAGAAATGGAAAAACTCAGTAGTAAATCTTCCAAAAGTAGAGCAAAAGTCAAAGAGATAGAAAATTGGAGAGAAAATAAAACAAAATGAGAGGACTGGTCCAAGAAGTTCAGTATTTAAATAATAGGAATTCTGAGAGAGAGAAGAAAGAAAACAGAAAGGGGGAAACCATAAACTGGTTCAACAAAATTTCCCAGAGATAAAAGACAAATATGTTAAGCTTCAAAGAATACATGAAATGCCCAACACAACAAATAAAAACAAATCCACATTTAGCCACCTTGTTGGAAAATTCCAAAAAACAAGGTTGCGAGGGGGAAGCAAGTCTGTAAGAGTTCAGAGCATGACAAGTCACATACAAAGGATCAGAAGTTAAAGTGAATTTGAGCTTCTCAACAGCATCAGTGGAAATGGAGGCAATATAGTAAAAGTTCTGAAAGGAAATGTTCTCCAACTTGGAATTTTGTACCTAGCCACACTACCTATCAAATAAGTGTGAAGATAAAATAACACAAGTTTAAACATGCAAAGTCTCAAAAATTTATTTTCCATGCAACCTTTCTCAATAAAGCAGAAGATATAACAGAAGCAGAAATTTAACCACAGAAGAGAAGTAAAGGGTATTTGCCAAAAGATAGTGAAAGAAGATGCCAGAATGATAGTGTACACCAACCATAGAGGCCAACAACCCAGACTGGCACAACACCAGTCAAGAAACAAATATGTTGGAGCCTTTCATCTCTGAAATGCTAGGCGTCACTGTATTGTCTTTTTCCTGATCTTTCATTTTTGTTTTGAGAGACAGGGTCTTGCTCTGTTACCCAGGTTGGAGTGCAGTGGTGCTAGTGTAGCTCACTATAACCTTGAACTTCTGGGCTCAAGCAATCCTCCTGCCTCAGCCTCCTGAGTAAATGGGACTACAGGTGCACACCACCATATCCAACTGATTTTTCTAATTTATTCTAGAGATGGAATCTCACTATGTTGCCCAAACTGGTCCTGAACTCCTGGCCTCAAGCAATTCTCCCACCTTGGCCTACCAAAGTGATGGAATTACAGGTGTGAGCCACAACACCCAGCCTGTATTGTCTTTTAAACCTGTGCACAGAGCACCCAGGTAAGCTTGGCCCTCCTTATTCTTCACCATGTGCCACTCTCTACCCATTGCTTTCTATCTAGGTCAGCTCCTTTCACCCTCACAGAAGAACTCTGCTGTGAGTGGATGTGGGCCAAAATGAACTTAGAAGCAGAATATATAGGGCAGGCCATTTTCTCTGACATTTTTTCCTATAGGAAGGCCATAGAAGCTGGCACACACAAAAATAGTAAAGAGATCTGGAAGGAAAATGAGATGACAACTCTGCTACAATAACCAATAATATCTGCTATAGCCTACGATTGATATGAAACTCTTCAGCATCTGGAAGTGAAGGAACTCGCTTTTAAGTGTTCATATTTTACTCCTACTCCTTCCCAAGTCATGTTAGTTAAGGATGCTCTATGCTTGGATTCCAAGGTCATATTCACACACTCAGCCTCTGCCCCCCAGAGGCTGCTACCATTGGTCCAGAGAGGCTCCTGCCCTCAGGTGCTCACTGTGCCAGAACCAGCACTCTAGGGAACCATCTAGGCCTAGCATTGAGCTCAATGAGGTTGGGGCCTTTCCTGCCAGCCAGCATCATTCTGGAAAACCTATTGAGATTTTATAATCAGAAAGACTGGAAACATGTCAGGGTCTAGGACTTCAAGGTTCCAAGAGATTCTCTAACTTTAAGCAATTTGACCCACTTTCTCCCTAAGGATGTTTGGAAGGGTAGGCTTTGTACAGCCCAAAAAACCTTCCTAACACTTGTTTTTCCCCCTAGGTAATGGTACTTCAGATGTTTACATTGAGAGATCACCCACATGATTTGAGAACAAAGATCTGCCCTCACATGACCTGCTGCCTCCACTCAGACAGAAAACTTGTTTTCTGCTTGTTTTAAATGGCAGCTTCTTCTGTTAAAGTTTCACATAACTTGGTAGCCCCCTTTCCTTTTACAAACACTTTCAACGACATGTGAGACTTTTCTATTCCGCATTACTGTTCTTTGTGACCAAGTCTTTTTCTAAACTAAGTTCTTTCAGGGCAGAATCCATGTCTGATGCTCTTCACAACCCCCTACTTTCCCAGAGCCTAGCACAATGCCTGACACAGGGTAGCTGCTCAATATATATATTTTTAGAGTGAAACCATGAGAGAATAATTCGGTTAATGAGGACTCTTAAGACAGCCAAGGTGCACACATCATGTGGTTGGGATAAGGCAGATCTGCTAGATCTTAGGAAAAATCAGATCTATACTCCTCTGAATCTGAATGAAAGGTGAGAGAGCCTTTTAAAACTGATGGCAATCATAAATTATGAAACCATTTCAAAATAAATTTGCTTATTTTATGTTCAAAAATTTACCTTAACTCAAACTAGACCAACGCGGGGTTATGTAACAGAAGTCAGGTACAGGAATGATGTGTTATTTACATAGCAGTTGTTAGCTTATCAGTAGATACTTCTGCAGTGTTGAGGGTTCTTAAAAGTAGTTGTTCTTTTCAGGGTTTTAAGCATTCATCATAGAAATGTATTTTACTGAAAAATATTGTAGAGCTGGAGCACTCACACTGCGAGCATATAAATTGGCACAAATGCTTTGGCAGTGTCTAGTAAAGCTGAACAAAGGTCTACCCTATGGCCTTGTGATAACATTCTTGGCCATCTACCCAATAGAATGAGTGCTGTGACTCCAATGTACACATACAAGAACATTCATGGAAGCATTATTTATGATAGCCCCAAACTGGCAGAAACCCCAGTATCTATCAATGGATAGAAAAACGAATATATTTACACAATAGAATACTTCATGGCAATAACAACAACAAAAAAAAGAACTTACTAACCGTTGCACACAACAGGAGACGTTGCTGAGAGAAAGAAACCAGATACAAAAGAACATATACCATGTGATCTCATTTATAAGAAGGCCAAGAGCAGGCAAACTAAACAGTGATAGAGATCAGAACGGTGGCTACTTTGTGGTGGAACACCAGCCTGGTGGAGCCATGAGAGAGCCTTTGAGTGTGCTGGAAATATCCTGTATGTATATTGGACTAGTGGTTTCATGGGTGTATACATATGTAAAAATTCATCAAGCTGTATATTTTTTGTGTCTTTTACCTCAAAGGTTGTACCTCAATTGAAAAAAAAATGGAAACCTGATATATGTATTTTACATATAATAGATTTTATATAATATTCTAATATATACATTATATATATTATATATATAAATTTTTAAAAGAGCACCATGGATTGCAACAAAAATGTTTAAGATAGAGTTCCTGCCCTGGAAGAGATTCAAAATTAGTTATAAGAGATAAAATATATGTTTCAACAACTGTAATGAAAAGCAGTGTGTGAAGATGTTAGGCTAGTGGTCCACATGAATGCCCTAGAGTTGCAGGGAGTGTATAGAACAGGGAGGGAAAACAGAGCACTCTACACTGGAGCTGAGCTCTGAGCGTCCCCTGCATTTGTGCCCCATCCATTTTCTCTTTCTCTTCTAAATCTCCTCTACAAACTCTTTGTCCTGTAGAAATAACTGTGTTCCAGTCTCCCTTCCTGAATATTCCTCCTCAATGCACTCTTCAAGCTCTCTCCATCCCCCCAGTTGAGCTTCTGGATGAAATTGTCTACCTTCTGTTACCACTTCCTTGACCCGCTNATATACATTATATATATTATATATATAAATTTTAAAAGAGCACCATGGATTGCAACAAAATGTTTAAGATAGAGTTCCTGCCCTGGAAGAGATTCAAAATTAGTTATAAGAGATAAAATATATGTTTCAACAACTGTAATGAAAAGCAGTGTGTGAAGATGTTAGGCTAGTGGTCCACATGAATGCCCTAGAGTTGCAGGGAGTGTATAGAACAGGGAGGGAAAACAGAGCACTCTACACTGGAGCTGAGCTCTGAGCGTCCCCTGCATTTGTGCCCCATCCATTTTCTCTTTCTCTTCTAAATCTCCTCTACAAACTCTTTGTCCTGTAGAAATAACTGTGTTCCAGTCTCCCTTCCTGAATATTCCTCCTCAATGCACTCTTCAAGCTCTCTCCATCCCCCCAGTTGAGCTTCTGGATGAAATTGTCTACCTTCTGTTACCACTTCCTTGACCCGCTGTCTTCCGGCTTCTCTCTGCCTCTCCCCAGTGAGTCTTCCTTCACTGACTTCTGCATCATCTGATACTGTGGAATATACTTCCTTTCTTCCAAAGTCATCCTTCCCTTGTTTCCTGATGAGACTCTTTCGTTCTTCCTCTTTGCTTGCCTTTCTTTCTGAGTTCATTTTCCTCTGCCTTTGGCATTTTTGGAGCAGCATGTTCAGTTTGTGACCCTGCTCACGTTTTGGGGTCTCCCTTGACAAGTGTCTTAGCCCATTTGGGTTGCTAAAAAAAAAAAATACTATAGGTGAGGTAATTTATAGAAAACAAATTTATTACCCACAGTTCTATAGGCTGGGATGCTCAAGATGAAGGTGCCAGCAGATCTGGTATCTGGTAAGGGCCTGTTCCTCATAGCTGGTGGCTTCTATGTGTCCTCATATAGAGGAAGGGGGAAGGTTATACAAGCTCCTTTGGGTCTCTTGAATAAGGACACTAACTCTACTCAAGAGGGCAGAGCCCTCATGACCTAACTGCTTCCCAAAAGCCCCACTTCTTAATACCATTACATTGGGGGTTAGGTCGCAATATATGAATTTGGGAGGACACAGATATTCAGACCATAACAGCAAGCTTTGCCCTCTATCTCTGATGTCCTTGGGATCTGGGATCTCCGCACCACTATTCTAATCTTGGGTCTGCATGTACACAGCTTGATGGATCTGTGTGTGGCTGCCTCACACAGAAATCAAGTGCAACATATTAAAAGCCATAATCAGTATTTTCTGTCACATCCTTCCCTTACCACTCAGTTACTTACTATTCAGTGAATGGTACCTTCATCTATTCAGAAGAACCAGGGAATCATTTCTGATCTCTCCCTCTCATTTCCCTCCTCATTATGCCCCTGGCAACCCAGGCCTATTGGTCCTCCCTTTCAGTAACTCTCAGACCTGCCTCCACATCTTTAACCTCAGTGTTCTGCTTTTGTCCCCAGTCATTCCTCCTCTAGATATTATGAGTCACTGAACTTATTTCCTTATTTCCAGTCTTATCCTCGGCTAGGCCTTCACAAGATGATCTACCGAAAATTAGGATCTGATCGTACCTCTTCCCAGCTTCCTTCTAAGATCAAAGCCCAGTTCCTTAGCCCAGACCACAGCCCTCAATGTCTTCTTTGTCTTCTTTTCTTTTCAGACTCACCTCCTTCCCCCTTTCTCTGGGGCAGCCTGAACTTCACCCATAGTACATTCTAGTTTCCCCAGTGTTCCTCACTCTTATGTCTGCCTGAAACCCTCTCCTCCCCTTTCACCTCCGTCACAGAACTCTCGGTTGTCCTTCAAGTCCTGACTCCTGCAAGTGAAGATGGACCCTCTGTCCTCCCTGTGCTCATAACACCTACAGTACTGGAGCTATTTGCCTCTTGCCCCCACTGGATAAACTCTCGGAAGACAGCTATGTGTCTTCTTCATCCTTGTATCCCAAGCACATGGCTCAGAGTTGGTGTCCAAACATTTTGTTGCATAAATGAGAAAATGTTCAGTCCTTAGGTACATAGACTTTTTTTTTTTTTTTTTGCCTCAAAGATACATTGCTCAGCAACTGCATTTCCAGCACTGTCACTGTTTCTATTTCTGAATCTAATTGCCATTGCATAAAACTGTTCAGGGTAGAAGCTGCAGTAAGTGGAATGGCCCAACAACTCTCTTCCAACACAAATGCTTCATGCTCTTGTGACATTGCTGCAGTCTTAAAACTGTGTAGATTTTTGGAGTTTTAAGCAGAAACAAACAAAAAAAATGCTGCCTGGGAGATTACCCCCTGCTGAAAAGCCCTTTTCTCCAGGATCCTTTCCTCCTCCTCCCCTAAATTCAGATGAACAATGCTGGAAAATCACAAATCTAAGAAATTCACAAGGACAATCCCATGGGCACATGAATTGCTGCATGGGCCGGAACCCCAAGGCCCAAGAGTACAGTGTTCTCTTTCTATAGGCCCCACAGGATGCTGGGCTGCCTTCCCAATAGCAAGTTCACAGGGACAAGGGCACCCCACACAGAGGTCGGCACCAGGAATTTACCTGAAACTTCTTTTGACATGCTTTCTGTGCTCACACTCAACTCCCTCTTAGATAGTGAGTTTTGTGAGTTTAATACTTGTCGGCAACAAAAAAGCATTTCTTTTCATTTCACCTAAAAGTCCTTTTGCTCAAATGTCACTGACCCCTTCCTAAACCTACAACACTGGGATTGTGTGAACCAGGACTTGTTTTTTCAGTCCTGTGTGCTGTTGGGGACTTTATGGGCATCTTAAGCAACCCATCTCAGCCTTCAGCTTTCCAGACTGAAGTAAATATATTGCGTCTGAAAGAAGGCCCCAAACATAATAAATATTGAATAATGATTATGGATCTGAATCATGATAAGAGCTGCCTTTAAAAGGGAATTTAAATTCCTGCCACGAGTCCAAGATGTGAGAATTAACTAATAAATCATTGCAAGTACAGTGTTGAGGTGAAACAAATGAGTGTGCTCAGGTCCCCCTCAGTACAGGCGCATGTGTTCGTGTGTCCCCATATTTTCTCCCATCTGTTCCTGTTTCCAAGTGAGAAATATGCCCGCCACGTGCACACCAGCCTGCCTTTGTGAGATGGCTGGATGCTTTGCTGAACCTTTCTGTGGACAGTACACATGTATAGGGTTGGTTGCTCTTTTATTAGGAGTAGGAAGGGGAGGGGAAGATAGGAGAGGGAAAGAGGGAACCTAATGTGTTCCCAGCTCCTATCTTATGCCAGGCACTGCTCTAGGTGCTTTAAGTAGATCATGTCCTTTAGCCTCCACAGCAGCCCTGAGAAGGAGGTGGGGACCCCTACTATACACATGAGGAAACTGAGGCCCAGTGAAGCTGGGTGACTTGCCCAGGATGCTAGGATCAGAAGTTTGGACTTTCAAGCCAGGTCTGTTGGAGCCCGAAGTCATGCTTTGTTAATGACACCATCCTAGGTCCCTTACCCCGTGTGACCTCCCACCAGCATAGAGGCATGACTTTCTGCCCCTGTCCAGGATGATAGGATTGTTCCCCTCACTGCCTTTGTCATTCCCCTCAGACACTTAAGCCAGGATCCCACCCAGACTCATAAAGTGCTACATGAGTTGGCCCAGTGCCCCCCCTTTCCTTTTCCTTCCCTTATCTACCTGCGGAAGCACACGGGCAAGATGGCAGCAGTGACTCACCCCTAGAAGAATAAAACCTTGAGTGGGCGCAGCCTGAGTGGTGTGGCTGGACCCTCTAACAATGGAAGGATGTCCCTGAGCTTTTGAAGGGCGTTACCATTCACTGCTATAAAGCAAAGGTGGAGAGAGGATAGCAGCCACAGCAGCGGGGTGAGGTGCAGGCTGAAGGAGAGCAGCGGTGGAAGCTACAGCATTTTCCAGGGTGAAAAGGAGGAATGAAGGGGACTGGAGACAGTTCTGTGGCTATCATTTGAACTGTTTATAATCTGAGGTAAATCCCATGTTTTTTTTATTCACACCTGTTTTTATTTAGCCTTCAAACCTGGCCTTTGTATATGATGAATTTTCTCCACATCCTAGGCCAGACATGCAAAGGCCCCAAGCTCCTACATGGTGAAAACCATGAAATGTTTGAGGAAGCCTGCCCAAGTGCAGACTTTATAAGTCATCTGCCTTCTGTTCCAGGTGTGTTCTTGCTTCTGTTAAGTAACAGATGAGATTTATCACTCTGCTTCCTCTTCTTCCTCCCCAAGTTTCTCCCCATTCCAGGGCCTGGCCATTGACCATGAGGGCAGACAGGGACAAGTGGGTAATGCCTAGGTGCTGGGGACTCACCAAGACAGACTGCCATTCAGACAGCTCTGCAGCTTGTGTTCCTGTGCCACATTTTAGGAGCTACAATCCCGCCTCTTTGGGTGGTGTATCAGAAGCACAGCCAGGTTCTAAGATGGGGCAATGGCTATTCATAATAGCAAAGACATGGAACCAACCCAAATACCCATCAATGATAGACTGGATAAAGAAAATGTGGTACATATACACCATGGAATACTATGCAGCCACCAAAAGAAATGAAATCATGTCCTTTGCAGGGACATGGATGAAGCTGGAAGCTAGCATCCTCAGCAAAGAAACACAGAAACAACAAAGGAACAGAAAACCAAACACTGCACGTTCTCACTCATAAGTGGGAGTTGAACAATGAGAACATATGGACACAGGGAGGGGAACAACACACACTGGGGCCTGTTGAGTGGGGGACATCAGGACAAACAGCTAATGTATGTGGAGCTTAAAACCTAGGTGATGGGCTCATAGGTGCAGCAAAGCACCGTGGCACATGTATACCTATGTAACAAAACTGCATGTTCTGCACATGTATCCCAGAACTTAAAATTAAAAAAAAAAAAAAAGATGGGGCAAGGGAGCCTCGGGGTGGGCAGGCCAGAGGCTGAGGCCTGGGGCTTTGACTGGGAAGGCAGCAAACATCTCAAAGAGCACCACCTTCCAGGTGTCTTGCTGTTTGACCACTACTATCTACTGAATTGGGTTTCCCCCAATCCACATGTTGAAGCCTTAACTCCTCCAATGTACTTGGAAATTGGGGTTGGGAGGAGGTAATTAAGGTTAAATGAGGTTATAAGGGTGGAGCCCTGATCCAATAGGATTAGTGTCCTCATAAGAAGAGAAACCTAGAGCTTGCTTCCTCTCTTTCTGCCATGAGAGGACACAGAGAGAAGGTGGCCCTCTGCAAGCCAAGAAGAGAGTCCTCACCAGGAACCAAATTGGCCTGCACCTTCATCTTGGGCTTTGCAATCTGTAGAACTGTGAGAACTACATTTCTGTTGTCTAAGCCACCCAGCCCATGGTATTTCATATTGGCAGCCTGAGCAGATTCATACAAACACTAGGTGTCAATTGCTAACTGATCAAACTCATCGGTTTCCTTATGCTTCTGAATGAATTTTCACCTAGGCTAAGCAACCATCATGCCACAATTTCACCTTATAAAAATGGTCATAAATGTGACATTCACGAAGAATCTGAGCAGAGAAGGGATTCCTCTTTCTTGCCACTCCCTGGCCATGCCTGTGGGGAAGCCTGGAAGTCCAGTTCAGTTCCATTCTATAGCAATTTTACAGAATCCAGTTCTAAGCCTCACTGCTTTGAGGGGAAAGGAAGTGCTTTGGGAAACTGACATTCCAACCATGGCAGCAACATTCCTGGGAACTGGCCCTGGCCCCACCTTACCTCAGCCAGTCATTCAGGCCAGTGTCAGTGTCAAGATTAGGGTCCTGGCAGTGTCCACCAGACAGCCCAACACACAGGCCACATTTTGTGTCCTTTTCTGCAAAAATCTACAAGGAATTCAGTTTTGACATGAAGTCTTAAGGAAAATGCAGTTTTACTCAGGCTTTAAGGAACAATGTTTGAAAAATCTGGCTTTGCAAACTAAGCATGATTTAGAAAAAGACTTACAACAGAAATCCTTTAACTAGACGTTTCTTGTTTCTTACCAAAAATATGAGGTTTTAAAAAATTGTTTACTTGAATTCTTCAAACATATTTGTACTCTGTGAAATAAAGGTGCATGTGGAGATGAAACAAATATTGGAATTGACTTCATGAGAATAAGCATGCCTTAGGCCTCAGGAATGGCTACCTAGCCATTCCTATCTAGGGCCCATAGCAGCTAACCAGAGAGAAGGGGGGAGAGGGAGATGGGAACGGGGTGTGTGCAAGGAAGCTTAATGTATGCTGTTTTGTGGTTCTAGCAAAGTAACCCCTTGACATCATTTAAACCTATTATGTCTCTAATTTTCAGCAGCAACCATAAGCATTTCTGACCCAGTCTTGTATGTATGAGGAGGCTCCATTCCACCTGTCTAGGCCTTGCCTCTGCCTCTGCTGTAGGCCACCGATTTATTAAAATGCAATCCTGATGCTGCACTCGCATAGTTTCCATAGCCCAGAATTCACCAGAGGACCCACAAAGATATATTTTATTCACCTTCTCATCACACAAATGCAGTTGTAGAGCTACTTCTCTCTGCCTCCATGAGAGTGCAATGTGAACCAGCACTCAAACTCCCCATTTTTTTATTGGATCCCAGACACAAATAAGAATAAAGCATGCTTACATGCCCAGGACGTTTCTAAGCTCCAGTGCCCACAAAATTTCCTAGTACTGAGAATGCAAGTCTGTCATTATGGTATTTGCAGAACTAAAGACTGTATTTAAGGCTTCAAAATGATGCTTATTATACCCCTTTCCTGGACTATCATGCCCACAGCACTACATGCATAGTCTTTCTCAAGGAAATTTGCCAGGGAAAGCAGAATGGATCTCATCACATAGGAATTGTTTTGGGTTGGTTACAAGCTGCAGAGTCTGGGGGAGAAGGAAGTTCTCCTGGGGACTGCCCTAGGGAAGGAGAATCTACACAGGGTTTTGTACCACATAGCCAACGGGCTGCCAGTCTCAGAAACTGTGATGGGAAGGAGACCTCCTTGGAGCTGAACACTGTGGCAGCCCTATGTCACCTATGGGAAGTGGGCAACTATGGAAGACATTGAATCCTGAATTAAAGAGTATGATAGGGGAAACTGGTGCCTCGGTGGATGAATGAGGATTCTGAGCTCTTCGGGGTAGAATAACAAGGGAAACAAGCAGATACTCAAACCCACCACATAGAACTCCAAAGGGAATTGTGTTGCGGATGGAAGGCACAGAGGCATTTTCACTCTGGCAAAGTTCCGATTTTCTAAAAACACTTTCAAATCCATTTCCATTACTCAATGGTCCTGTCACTTTTAATTTCTTCTTTTTTTCCAAACCCATAATGCAATTAGAGAGATGCCATCCCACATCATTAATATCACTATGATGCATTACCACATTTTTTTTTAAAAAAGGCATAGTATTTTCTCTTGATTATAAGAGCAAAACCTGCTATTTGCCTGTGGCAAAGAAAGGAATTCATATGCACAAAGGCATGTTCCAGGAAGATTGATCTGGAAGTGATATAGAAATGAATTGGGGAGGCCAGGTGTGGTGGCTTATACCTGTAACTCCAGCACTTTGGGAGGCTGAGGCAGGCGGATTGCCTGAGGTCGGGAGTTCAAGACCAACCTGGCCAATATTGCGAAACTCTGTCTCTACTAAAAATACAAAAAATTAGCTGGGCATGGTGGTGGTGCCTGTAATCCCAACTACTTGGGAGACTGAGGCAGTCTTGCTTGAACCTGGGAGGTAGAGGTTGCACCACTGCACTCTAGCCTGGGCGTGACACAACGAGACTCTATTTCAAAAAAAAAAAAAAAAAAGACTGGGGGAAAAATAGCAACACTTGAGGAAAGGAGACTGTTCATTCCTTCATTCATTCAGTCATTCAGCAAACATTTACTAGGCACTTGCTATGTGTCAGTCCGGGTGGTAAGTGTCAGGTATCTAGAGATGATACCTGGTATTACATCAACAAGCAGATGCCAAAACAGGATTTCATGTGCAAGAAGTACATTGGAGGGAATGCTTATGAAAGACAAAGGAGGGAAGCAGGAGCAGGTGGGAGAGTCTTCAGACTGTGATGCAAGACTGGCAGCTGTGGAAGGGGGGAGGGAAGGAAGAGCATGAGCCCAGTGCACTCTGGAGAACGTCTCAGCTGGGTCAACAGAGAGCCTCCAGAACAAAGGCTGTCTGCTAGAGGAGCCCCATATGGGACAAAAATGGGACAGACTTAGTACTCTTTAGGGTGCATTGGCTGAGAGTAGAGTGGAAGAAATGTGAATACCATGGTGTATCCAAAAGGTGGCAGCTGGAGGCTGTCAGTCAACTACATTTCCTGCGGCAGCTTCTTTTGAAAGACATCTGAGTGGAGCACTTCCATGACTGACATAGCCTTCCAGGAGCTCTCGGTGTAGACATATAACATGACGTCACAGCTACATTCCAAGCCTGAAGACTAGCCCTTTGAGGTTAGATATTTATTCCCTGTTCAATCAGCCCCAGCCTGGGTTGGCGGGCAGTGTCAATGCCTGGCTGTGATAAGGGAGTAGGTGCTACTCACATGCCCAGGACAGAAGGGAGATGGGTAATATAACACAATTATGTATAAGATACAGTGGAGGAGAGTTAACCAACTGCTTAGAAAAACGTAGTCAGGGAAGAGTTCAAGGTTAAAGGGATGTGGCAGTAGAGTTTTAAAACATGATTGGAATGTGTCATATACACAGGAGGATATACAACAGAATTTGTTTCATTGGAATCCTGGATTCATATCCCAGCTCTGTCACTTATCAGCTGTGTGACCTTGAGTATGCCTCTTAACCTCTTTTAAGTCCCAGTTTCTTCATCTGTAAAATGGAAATCATGATAGCACCTATTTTATAGAATAGTTATGAAGATGCACGTAAATTCATTAGCAAGTGCCTGACCTATGGTGTGTGATCAAAAAATTGTAACAGTATTCTTGTCATTGCTATTTTTAACATCCCCAGCAGTGAAAATACCTGTACAAAAGTGCGCTGGGACAGAGGGCAGCCAGTCCAGTGAGCTGCTCGTGGTTCTCTATGGCTGGATCTCACAGATTAAGGGAAGGCATCATAGAATACAAGGCTGGGGAAATAGTCCAGGTCTGAGAAAAAGCCTTGTGTGCCACATAAAATAGTTCAGACTTCCCTCTAGGCTCTGAGAGGCTGTTAAAGGATGTTATTTAGGGAAGGAGATGATCAGATTTGCATTTAAAAAAATTTCCCTCCTAAAGATTCTTGAATCCACAAAGATACTAAAAAAGACACAGGAAGAGTAAACAATTGTCAGGATCTGAAAGTGTGAAAAGAATGTCAGCTTGGACTGAAAAAGTAAAAAGGAATCCAGTTAATCATGCTGGAGAGACAGATACAGATAAAAATCAGCCCCAAAGTTAACAGGCGACCTTGTATTACCTGAGGTCATGCAGTGGCTGTAAAATGAGTGACTACTACTTTTCTTTCCCACAACACCCCCAGGCTCCCTTTGTTAAATCCTTCTATTACTGAGATTACTCAATTGCTAAGCTGCCCTGGCCTCAGGATAGCACTGAATTCTCCCCACTTTCCCTCTCCCAGCTCTGGAAAGGCAACAGTATAGAGTTGATCCCCATTCCCCTGTGATCCTCTCCGAGTCCTTCAGCAGGAACACAAACTTTATGAAGGATGCTGCCCTCCCGCTCTTGTCCAGCAGCCTCCGCAGGTCCTCTGGAGTGTCCTCCCTTGCCGTATGTGTGTTAGGCTATGGGTTTATCCTTGGTGGTCTTTGGGTGATTTGGATGGTTTTTTCTTTTTTAAAAAAATTTAATTTTTAAATTTTTTAATTTTATGTTTTTATTTTTTTGTAGATGGGTCTTGCTGTGTTGCACAGGCTGAACTTAAACTCCTGAGCTCAAGTGATCCTCCCACCTCAGCCTCCTGAATAGCTGGGTATGATACAGTTTTGATAATACACACACTGCAAAAGCAGAAGTATTGCTGATAACAATGTGCTAATCAGCAGTGTCACTGGAAACCACTGAGCTAATGTTTACAATAAAGTACAAGAGGAACAACTCTAATCAGAAATCTGGATGGGAGGTGTGGTGCGGTGGTTCACACCTCTAACCTCAGCAGCATTTTGAAAGGCCAAGGCAGGCGGATCACCTGAGGTCAGGAGTTTGAGATCCACCTGGCCAACATGGCGAAACCCCGTCTCTACTAAAATTACAAAAATTAGCTGAACATGGTGGTGTGCACCTGTAATTCCAGCTGCTTGGGAGTCTGAGGCAGGAGAATCGTTTGGACCCAGGAGGCAGAGGTGAGCCCAGATGGTGCCACTGCACTCCAGTATGGGCAACAGAGTGAGGGAAAATGAAAGAAAGAAAGAAAGAAAGAAAGAGAGAAAGAGAGAAAGAGAGAAAGAGAGAGAGAGAGAGAGAGAGAAAGAGAGAAAGAGAGAGAGGGGGAGGGAGGGAAGAAAGAAGAAAGAAAAGAGAAAGAAAGAAAGAGAGAGAGAAAGAAAGAAAAGAAAGAAAGAAAGAAAGAAAGAAAGAAAGAAAGAAAGAAAGAAAGAAAGGGAGAAAAAGAAAGAAAGAAAAGGAAGAAAGAAAAAGAAAGAAAGAAAGGAGGGAGGGAGGGAGGGAGGGAGGGATGGAGGGAAGGTGGGAAGGAAGGGAGGGAGGAAGAAAGGAAGGAAGGAAGGAAGGAAGGAAGGAAGGAAGGAAGGAAGGAAGGAAGGAAGGAAGGCAGGCAGGCAGGCAGGCCAGCCAGCCAGTCGGATGTGAACAGGCCTAGCAATACTTTCTGAGAATGTGTCAGCCCATACCTGGATAATTACTTTCTCTTCTGGGACTACATCTAAAAAGAAACACAGGCAAATAGAACCACATTCCAGGGAGAATGCTTAGGGTGCTGAAATCACTCAAAAATAAATCATATGAGGAATGCCTGTAGGAACTGGGGGTATTTCGTTCTTGAAGGAAAAATGCAAGAAAATCATCCTCTGTGAACAAGACATAATATTTAAAGGGCATTAAACTTGCCCATTAAGGCCTGCACGGATGGAATAGAACCAATGAGTAAAGCTATAGGCAGATTCAAGCTCGACAGAAGGAGAATTTCACTAACAGTCAGAGGGGACCGCACATCGACTGGATTGCCTGAGGAGGCTCCTTGTCACCGGAGCTACGTAGAAAGAGACTGGATGATGCCTTGGCCAGGCTGTAGTACAAGGAACCGAAGCCTTATGGGAACTTTGGGCTAGGTGACTTTTAAGGCCCTCCCTTCTCAAAGTGTCTGTCCTGAAAGCAGAGGCCTTCACTGGGCAGAACAAGCCCCCTAATGCCAGCAATGCCTATAGCTCCCATCTCAAGCAGGTGGGAAGTGGGGCTATCATAGCCCTCCAGCAAGAAACAGTCCTTCCTCAGAAGGAACTGTGACACCGTGTGACTCCGGTCACCTGGCTATGGCTGCCTGGATCAAAAAGGCTGGTGGGTTTGGAAGCAGAAACTGAAAAGAAAAGGAATTAAAAAAAAAAAAAAATCCAGAGTAGGTGGGCAAGCAGGGCCATGAAGATAGCAGGAGCCCTGATGGGGCAGAAGCTGTAGGGCAGTATAAAGCTACAGGCATTCCCAGAAGCAATGCCGGGGAGGAGGGTTGAAGGGGAGGATGATTTAAAGGGAGGAGGGGAGGAGGGTTGGAAGGGAGAAAGGGAGGAGGGAAGGAAGAGAGGAGGGGAGGAGGGGGAAAAAAGGAGGAGGGGTAGTGGAGCTGGGGAGAGGAGAGAGTCTCCACAATGATGCGAAGTGGAAGAGCCTCTGGGGCCAAGATAATGGAGAGAAAAAATAGGCTACTATTGTCCCAGGTCCCTGTGGTTCAGGCTCTTGTCCCCTTTTCTGGCCCCTGTGAAGCCAAGGTTCCCTGGGTTCCCCTGAGAGTCCAGTTGTTTTTATAGCCAAGCACACCCATGGAATAAGCCCCTTACCTGAAGCAACATGAGTAAGACCTTGTTTTTTGAAATTCAAAGCATTTAAGAGAAGGCCAGAGGAGGAAAGCGGTGACCATTTGGGCCTTGAAAAGAGTGGATGCAGTAGTGTATCCGGTAACCACCAGCACCAAAACCAGTGAAAGCAAAGCCCTTCATCAGTGAGAGACTCAACTCCCTTCAGGCTCATCACCCTCTCCCTGCATCCTACCCTCTGGAAGCCCACATCTTCTCTCCCATCAAACTAACAAAGAACCCTGGAAGCAGAAAACAGTGCCCTGGTGAGTGAGGACTCCCCAGGTAGACAGAATACTAGATGTTTCAGCCAGAAGGAGTTTCACCACAGAGGAGAATGCGGCTTCCCTCTTTGAAAGTGAGGGGTATCTGAGGTGAAAGAACAGCCTCTAAATCCTCCAATCCATCATGTTCCATTCTCCAAATGCAGACAGCAAGAGCCAGCTGCCCAGGAAGCCTGAGGCTGCAGAAGGACACTGGGGCATCTCTAACCAGGTCCCTTCCCCTTGACCAAACGTTTTCTGTCTGTGAGATGACGGCATTGTCCCTTGGAGCGGCATGAGTCTTCATGAGGGTATTATTGATGAAGTTTTTTTTGACCCCTACTCTTTAAGGAAGATCCCTCCCTCTCTTGTTACTGCAGTGCAATACTGGACTCACCCTCAGCACGTGAGTCCTAGTACCGGTGGTTGCATCTGTTCTGACCACACATTGCCCAGGCTGTTACAAGGATTACTTTTGAATATCATTATATGTTTAACAGGTCATTTTCCTTGAGGGTCAGGGATCTCTTCTTTTTTACATATCCTCAATATTCAGCTCAGTGTCTGGCATAGCATGGGGCTCAATGAATGTCTGATAAATAAATGACCTTCGGAGAAAATGACCAAAGTTAAATTCTACAAATTGTTCAGCTGGGCTCTATATTCATCACAAATGTCTGATTTCTAGACCCCATGCCCAACCATGGTGCATCCAGTTTAAAACATAGTACATATTTGTACATTTAGGTTTTAATGTACTGAGTTTCTCAGCTGTTGTTAACTTCTTCGTCAAGCTCCAGGCCCCTGGAGACACAAACCACATCACCAAGCTCTCTTATTAAGGCTTCAACAGATATAGTTGGCAGATGAGTTCCCATGCTCTGAATTTTGCTCGGATACACATTATTAAAAATGCAGAAAGTAAGACCACCACTACATCATGACCTACTAAACAGATTTAAAAAAAAAAAATTTTTTTTTGACTCTTGAACTCCTAGGCTCAAGTGATCCATCTGGCTCAGCTGGGTTTACAGGCATGAGCCACCATGACCAGCCAAGATATGGAAAATGTTGACACTAAGGCATGATCTATAAGGAAGATGATTCTAAAAGCCTGTATTTTGTATTTGTGACACGAGTTAAGTCTTGTTCCACCACTTACTGTTAGTGTCACCATGGACCAGTTTCTTAAATTCTCTAAGCCTCAGTGTCTTCATCTGTAAAATAGCACACTTAACACATACCAGAATAAACTCTGAATAAGTTAGCTCCTATTTATTTATAAGCTAATAGAATCAAAGAGGTTTTAAATGTCACTAAGTTTTGGACTGAGTTTTTCAGAGCCCAGTCAAAGGTGCTCTGTGGGGAGAAGGAGTAAAGGTAGGAGATCAAGCAGACATGCCTCTGCTTACCCAGAATCAGTCTGCATTCATCTGGTTGATGGAACTTTTACGTAGATTTTAGGGAAAAGGAAAAGGAAGAGTTAGTCCAAGATTCTGGCAAAAACTGGTGCCAGAATCTCCTCTTCAACGTCCTGGCCAAATGGTTGTCCAGTCTTTTCTTGAACACTCAAATTCTCTCAGTGAGGCCCCAAATTAATTTGCTTAGCAATTTTCCTATTCTTTAGAATATGAGAAGCTCAAACAAATAGCTAACCAAGTTTTATTGCCTTGAGGAAATCCTGCCAGACCTACTTTAATGAAAAGAGCATTGTTCAAAATTAATTGAAGTCCAATACTCCTACAATAGTGCTACAATAGTTACCAAAAACAGTTGTCCTCCATAGGTTATAAATGTCTCCCAGCAATCTTGGCCATGCTGTTAATTTGCTTAGCAAATCCGTTTAGTTATGTTGAGCATAAAGAGAGTTTTCAGCCTAGACCCTTGTGCAAATGTCCACAAATTCTGAATCAATTGAGTTAGTGTTGCTATAACGATGTTTTCTACTCTATAGCACCAGATTTTCAAACCATTTTCATATCTAATGTCTTACTTTAGTCAGTTCCTCAAAGTTGAAATGAGATGAGATCAAATCAAATCAAATTCTGTAGGTCAGCATATTCTGGAAACTGCAAGGCTCTGTAAGTGATTGTTGCTAATAAGTTATTAGACCCCAGGTTCCTGGCTCTGACTCACAGCCTGGCCTGTCTTCTGAGGCCGTGTGGCCTCTTCACTCCAAAGGGCTGGAGGATGCCTCGAATATCTTCCAAGACCAAGGAGGGCACTGAGGCTTGGTGACTGGCAGATGCTGGTGCAGATGGGTGCAGAAGTGAGCAGATGCACCGTGTGGAGTGTTGCCAGGAATGGGTAGCTGAAGGGCCCCTCATGCACACCTGGACGCTTGCCCTTTGGTTTGTCGTTGTCACTGCTCTTTGCTCAGCTTGTTGTTGCCACTCCATTTCCATTTCAGAATCATATCTATCTTTTAATCCAGGCCAGGCAGTTCACATGCCACCTGCTTCAGGAGCCTACTCTGGTCATCTCAAGGTCAAGTCATCCCTTCCTCTCTGCACATTTTGTCCCACTCCCCTGACCCTGCCTCCAAACTGCCTTGTGCTGTGGCTATGGAACAAGGCATTTCTTGCCCATTTGTTTACAAGCAACTTGAGAGCACACACTGTGTTAGATGGAGCTGATTGTGGAAGACACGGCTATTGTCCCAAGTACCCAGACCCACTTCTTCCTTCCTGTGAGTTTTGGCCAAGCATACGGCTGCCCAGCTAGAGCTACATTTCTCAGATTCCTCTGCAGCTAGGCATGGCCCTGTGAGGCTTTTGTCAATTGGATGAGAGCAAAAGTGAGGTGAACCTCCTCTTCGAATTTTTAACAATGAAGTAGCTTGTCCTGTTTGACCTTTCCCCTTCCCATGGCCTGGAAAGCAGATGAAGCAGATAAGAACCAGACCCTGGGGATGGCAGAGCCACAAGATAGGAGACACCTGGGTCCCCAGCAAAGCTCCCTGCTACCCCAAACACTTATGTGAGAAATAAACTACGATTTTCCTTAAACTATTTTTTAAGGATCTTTTTGTAAAAACTGCTTTGCCTAAGCACTCATCAGCGCACAGGTGCTCAATTCAATTTTTTTGTGTTAACAAATAGATTCTTGGCCAGGTGTGGTGGCTCATGCCTGTAATCCTAGCACTTTGAGAGGCTGAGGTGGGCAGATCACCTGAAGTCAGGGGTTCAAGAGCAGCCTGACCAACACGGCGAAACACCGTATCTACTAAAAATACAAAAATTAGCTGGGCAGGGTGGTTGTAATCCCAGCTACTTGGGAGGATGAGGCAGGAGAATTACTTGAACCCGGGAGGTGGAGGTTGTAGTGAGCCGAGATTGCACCATTGCACTCCAGCCTGGGTGATAAAGTGAGACTCCATTCCAAAAAATTAAAAATTTAAAATAAAAAGATGCATGGATAAAGAAGAAAAAAAATAAAATGAATGCATGAATGAGTACATGAAATATTGTCAGTTGCACTTCTGCTTGAAATAACACCTGTCTCATTTTCCTAATGATGTCTGATTTTCCTGAGAGAGAAGGAACCAGGGAAGATTTTGGGGAAGTGAGGAAAGACCTATGCTTTAGAGGATGAGTCTGTCAGGGAGTCCAGTGACTTCTTGGCTTCTGCTACACTTTTTGTGTGATGTTAGGATACTCCCCAGGGATCTGTCATCAGAAAACCCAGAAGGGAATTTCCTGTTCTATCAGGAGTGGACTTGAAGTATCTAGAGCTGGCAGTGTATCAGAGCAAGGATTGGTAACAAAGAACAATAAAGGCCATTCGAATAAGTCTATCCTTCTAATGGCAATATTCCTTTTTTTTTTTTTTTTTCGAGCCGGAGTCTCGGTCTGTCGCCCAGGCTGGAGTGCAGTGGCACGATCTCAGCTCACTGCAAGCTCCGCCTCCCGGGTCTACGCCATTCATGGCAATATTCTTTAAGAAATTTAGAATGTTTTGTATGTGTAGCCTACTACCTCTGTTAAGTGAAGTGGCATCATAAAGTGGAGAAAAGGAATATGTGCTCCACATTCCTCACAAGGTTGTAGTGAGAATCAAGTGAGATCGTGCGTGTGAAAGTGCTCCATGTACTTAAGTACAATAATAGATGGCCGGTGTTATGTCTGCTTGGTAACTTACTTCCATTATTTATCCATGTGATTCTGGTTGGCTGCTAATCACAGTTCCTTCACCTGGGTCAATATATCAAGAAAGTGACCTAATCTCGCCAATTACAGTCCCCAATTCCTTGGCCACAGTAATTAGTCCAACGTGTGAACACATGATCAACTGGATCACTGGGAGCTCTTCTCGAGGAAGAGCTCTATACCCTCTCTCTTTCTCCTGGGCTACTAGCTGGGATGACATCATCCTCAAGCTCTTTGCAGTCCCGGGTTGTGAATGGAGGAAGAAGAAATTCAGAGATGGAGATGGATGATTGTGTCCGAGACCAATCAATATGCTGGTATATTGATCTTTTCGTTAGACTTATTTGAGTTGGGTATTTGTCACCTGAAACCAAAATAATCCTAAAAAATGCTCTATACAAGTAATGTATCATTATTTAAAAGACTCATTCAAACGAACTTGGAGAACTTATTTAGAGATTCCAGCTAAGAGCAATGTCACCTGAGACTCTTTAACAAAGAATGGCCATCCTTGGTCTGGAAAAGTTATCCTTTTTGACCAACTACATGGCTTCCAAGGGGAGACACACAGTGATGAAGGTGGAAGAGGAACCCAGCTAGCCAGTGAATCCAGCCTAGCCCATCCTGGAGATCACTGGGATAATAGTTTTGCTTGAATATTTCCAAGGATGGGATCATCACCCCTCACAGGTGTCCTCACCCTATTGCTAGACACCTCTGATTATTGGAAATAGACTCAAATCTGGTCCTTTCAGACTTTTTTTTTTTTTTTTGGTCTTTGTTTCCCTCTCTGAAAATGCACAGGATTTCAACCTGCCACCCCACCCCTACCTACACCCCTTTTATGTAGATGATTCTTCAGATAGATAGATAACATATTTGCCTGAGTCTTTTCTTCTCTGGATTAAAAATCAACTTTGCTCAGGTGACGATGCTATTAAAGTTTTCATTAACCTGACATGTCTCTCTCAGTAGCTGCCAACTACTCAACATCTCCCTTCAACCATGAAACACAAACCACGCTCTCAATTGCAGCTCTGTTCTACCAGGGCAGAGCATTCCAGAGCTATCACCACCCTTCATCTGGAGTCTGTACATTCTAGAAATGCAATCTATGTTTATGTCTTTTTAAAAAAATTATTTTCAGGCTGGCTGAAGTGGCTCATTCCTGTAATCCCAGCACTTTGGGAGGCTGAGGAGGGTGGACTATTTGAGGTCAGGAGTTTGAGACCAGCCTGGCCAACATGGTAAAACCCCCTCTCTACTAAAAAATACAAAAATTAGCCGGATGTGGTGGCACACCCCTGTAATCCCAGCTACTTGGGAGGTGGAGGCAGGAGAATCTCTTGAACCCAGGAGTCAGAGGTTGCAGTGAGCTGAGATTGAGCCACTGTACTCCAACATGGGCGACAGAGTGAAACTCTGTCTCAAAAACAAAACAAAACAACAAAACAAAACAAAACAAAACAAAACAAAAAACAACAAAAAACCCTCTTTTTATACTGTTGACTCTTATTGAGCTTAAACTTAAAGTTATTAATTCTCTCTCACGAGTGCTGTTAACCCATCTTTTACTTTTGTGGCTTATTTTTTGAAACTAAGTGAAAGAAGTCACATTAATTTTGATGTATTCATTACAGTCCATCATTTCATGATTTTAACTGAAATATGTTTTCTACATTGCTCAGAGATGGATTATTTGCAAAGCAGATAAACTTGCTGCTTTGAATTTATTCAAATCATTGATTAAAATACTGAATAGGATTGGGCCAAGGGCAAGGATCCTCCCTTCAGAAGGCCTGGGTTTTCTTACTGGATAAGGGCCTTCAGCCACCTATGAATCTACCATGGATACACTCACTGTCCAGCCCACATTTCTCCATCTGGTTTTCATCATGATAAATTTGTCAAACTCCTGAACGGGCTTAATTAATGCATTAACTGTAACTGTCCCTTAGCATTAGAGAAAACTCTACACCAATGGGCATGGCACAAGTTCATTTTGTGGGTGGGGTCAGAGGAGCAGCAAAATGGGCTCCACAGAGACATCAGAGCAGCACAGAGGCCCTGGATATCTAAGGGTGTAGGAGGTTTTGGAGATGAGGAAATGATGAGAAGATGATTTCGTTCCTTTTACAGTTTGCCCAGGCAGGTCTCACAGGGGATATGTATGAGATTTAGTCAGTGAGTATGCAGTTAACCAGCACTTCATAGTGGTGAGACACTGTGGCACAAGCACAGTACTACAAAGACAGTCCCTCCACTCCCAGGACCGGAATCAACATATCCTCATTACGAGAATTTTAGGCACATCTTAAGACTTCCCTGAAGCCCTAGAACCCTTGAGGTTGGGCAGGTGAGAAATTGTGCTAAACTTCTCTAAGAGCTGGCATGTGTGGGGGGTCCATAGAGCACGTCTTCTGGGGAAGGTTATACACGATCTATAATACTGCAAAGGGGGCAAAGCTCTGATGCAGGAGTCAAGGAGCCTGGGGAACACTGGACACATACTTCGTGAGACTTGCTGAGCACAGAGAAGCTGGCTAAAGCTTCCCTGGGGACTTTTCACCATGGGAGTTTGAATTTAGGTTTGAGTGTTTATGTGAAATTCTTCTTCACATTGAACATTTGTGAGAAGATAGCATTTTGGAATTGTAGGGCTGTTGGAACAAATTACCCCAATGGGTGACTTAAAACAATAGAACTCAGCTGGGCGCGGTGGCTCACGCCTGTAATCCCAACAATTTGGGAGGCCGAGGTGAGCGGATCATGAGGTCAGGAGTTTGAGACCAGCCTGGTCAGCATGGTGAAACCCCGTCTCTACTAAAAATACGAAAATTAGCCAGGTGTGGTGGTGGGTACCTGTAATCTCAGCTACTTGGGAGGCTGAGGCCGGAGAATCGCTTGAAACTGGAAGGCGGAGGTTGCAGTGAGCCAAGATTGCACCACTGCATTCCAGCCTGGGCAACAAGAGGGAAACTCTGTCAACACACACACACACACACACACACACACACACACACACACGATAGAACTCACCAGGCATGGTGGCTCACACCTGTAATCCCAGCACTTTGGGAAGCTCAGGAGAGTGGATTGCCTGAGGCTGGGAGTTCGAGACCAGCCTCACCAACATGGAGAAACACTGTCTCTACTGAAAATACAAAATTAGCCAGGCGTGGTGGTGCATGCCTGTAATCCCAGCTACTCGGGAGGCTGAGGCAGGAGAATTGCTTGAACCTGGAAAGCAGAGGCTGCGGTGAGCCAAAATTGCACCATTGCACTCCAGCCTGGGCAACAAGAGTGAAACTCCGTCTCAAACAAAACAAAAAAACAACAGAACTCTTGCAGTTCTGCAGTCCAGAAATCTGAAATCATAGTGTTAGCAGGACCACACTCCCTTCTGAGGCTCTTGGGACGAATCTATTCCATGCGTCTCTCCTACCTTCTAGTGATTAGGGATCCTTGGCATTCCTTGGCTTGTAGACACATCAGTCCCATCTCTGCCTCTGTCTTTACATGGCCTTCTCCTCTTCCGTCTGTCTCAAACGTCCCTCTGCCCTGATATTATAAGGACACTGGCCATTGGATGTAGGGCCCACTGAATATCCAGGATGATTTCATCCCAAGAGTCTTAGTTTAATTACAACTGCAAAGATCCTTTTTCCAAATCACGTAACATTTGCAAATTCTAGGGATTGAGACATAGATACATATACATCTTTTGGGGACCATCATTCAAGAATCCATCTCAATTTTCTACCAAGTCACTCTCTCATGTGGACCTTGAGCAGTGTTCTTGCTGCCAAAAGCAATCAAGAGCTGCAGCTGAAAATGAATAGTGTGTGTATCAGCACCTGTGGAGGGAAGCATAGTACAATGTTTACCAGGTCCTGGAGAAAGGACACATGTGCATGCACACACACACACACGAAACATTTTATTTTAAGACCACCAAATATCAAGCAGAATCTTATCTTCCTTATATGTATCACCAACTGGAGTGCCTATAAGTACAACTTGGGTGTGTGTATGCGTTATGTGTTTAAAATAATCATTTGATTAAGATCCATTGTTATTTTCATTTGTTGCTTTTGCTTTTTTTTGTTTGTTTGTTTTTTTAAAATAGTTTGAAGGCTGCTTCTCACTTATCATCAGATAATTGCATTCTTCCCTAGTCTCACTCTTTCATTTGACTCCTCTTGCTCCACCCCAGGTCTTTGATGCTCAGCAAAGAACTGATCAGGGGCCTTTTCTTCCTGTGGTTCACCTGGACTCTCTGACCACATGTGCCCCATTCCTAATAGCTCCTCCTACCTATTCTAATCATCCCCAAATGGCTGCAGTTGGATGAATTAGCACATGAAGACACCCTGGGAGGAGGGCTGGGGGGCAAGATAGTAAAAATCATTACTGCTGAAAGGCCACTGTTTAATAGTTGTGAGCTAAGTTCTTTCATTTGTCGTTCATTTGGCAGATACTCTCTGAGCACCTGTGGTGAGCGAGGCACCATTCTGGATCCTAGGAGATGGGGGAATGTAAAGATGATCCCTGCCTCTGAAGCATTTAATGCAATTTTGTAACATCCCGTCTTTCAGACTGAGAATTCTGAATCCAAAGTAAAGAAGACAATATCATGTCAGTAGAGCAGCCATATGGAACACTGTAAATGTCTTACTGTTTTAGTTCTATACACGCAGGATTCGCATACATTACCTCATTAAAATTAATGTTGTCACCCTGGTGAGGTAAGTAGCATCTCACAGTTTTCAGAGGAGGAAACTGAGGCTCAAGTGATAAACTAGTCTGACCCAGGTTCACAGCCAGTGAGCAGCAGAGCAGGAGCCTGAGTCCAGGTGGCCTCCATGAAGTCCGCGACTCTTTCCAACTCTGCTGTGAAAGAAGTGGAGCTTGTCTTTGCTCTTTTCCACCTCGACTTCTGCGCCATTGTCAGCCCTCCTCCTTTCTCTTCTTCTACTGTTCCTGTGACTCTGTGTCCCTGGGACTCCTGGCCTCCCCCACCCCAAGACTTCTTGCACTAGCTCCTTTTCAGGGTCGTTGCTTCTCAGTTCTCTAATTTGATAAATTACACTAATGGCTGTAAATAGGTCAAACATTGCACATTTTCAATCCTATTTTAAGCTTTGGGGAGATCAAGCTTTAATGGAAAGTGAATACAAAGACTATTTAATGGACATACTGGGTGAAGGATAAACTATGTTCCTCATAATACAAACATTTATACAGCATGTATTATCTTGGAGGAACTGAGCTAGGAAATCCATGGGCAGTATGGTGCAGTCACACACACACACACCCCCACCACCACCCCAATGCTGTGGCACAGAAAGTTTGGCAAGGAGAGCCGGTCAGAGCTCTGTTTGAGTCCTTGATGTGAGACACTGGGCAAGCGGCAAGCTCTTGGTGCCAGAGTTCTGTAAAATGGAGATGAAAATACCTACTCACAAGGTTCCTGTGAGGATTTGATGGGCTATAAGTAGGCATGCCTGCTAGGTATTAGGAGTTTAATTTTTGAATATGTTAGTTCCTTTCCTTCTTAGAAAGCTAACATTGCAGTTAGGGAGGTAAAGTCACTAACATGAATTTACTTGAGGTTAACTGCCTTTCCAACAGCCTCACCTTTCTGAACCTTGCAAAAGAACCACACAATCTAGGAAGGTGGTACTTATCAGGAACATAAGTGCTGCTTATCAGGATAGGTTACATGCAAACCACAGGATATAAGCCCAGGTGAGAGGAGACCAGCTTAGGTAAGAGGGCAGGGGTGAAGGTGAGAGGGCAGGGATACAGGTGAGAAGGTTGGGGTGCAGGTCTATGCCAAGTGGGTAAGGTCAAGCATGTATGGGGTTGGAGGGCAGGAAAGGAGGGTGGTGGTGAGTGACAGGGAATGTGCTTTCCTTCCTTGAATCACTTCTTGTCTTCTTGGCAATCTTTAAAAGCATGTCTTGAATTATCAGAATGATATAGGCTTGTAAAAATAAAAAGTCCAAACACTGCAAAATTGCGTAAGTTCTTTATCAAATTCATGTCCATTGCTTCTCTGACTCTCCCAATCCCACTGCCCAGCACTAAGTATTAACTGGTGTTGTCCTTCCACACCTTCATCTATGCCAGGTCAAACATTTAAAAAATTTTTTTTAAATCATTGCTTTAATTTTAAAACATTGTTTTACCCTAAGAATTGTTCTGCAACTTGCTCTTTTTGTTTTTTGTTTTGTTTTTTTACTCGAAATCTACCATGGCCAATGTTCCACATCAGCGAGTACAGGTCTACCTCATTGTTTGAAAGTGCTGCATGGTATTACATAGCACAGATAGATATAATTTATTTAATTTGTTCTCAGTAAATTGTCCTCAATTTTTTACTATTATAAACAATGGGCAATTTCTTCACTAATTCCACAGATGTGAACTGAGTAGTTACTATGTATTAGGCACCAGGCTGTGCCTTAGAGACACAAAAATGAGTTAAAAAAGTCATGGTCCTAGGCCGGGCGCGGTGGCTCAAGCCTGTAATCCCAGCACTTTGGGAGGCCGAGACGGGCGGATCACGAGGTCAGGAGATCGAGACCATCCTGGCTAACACGGTGAAACCCCGTCTCTACTAAAACTACAAAAAACTAGCCGGGCGACGTGGCGGCGCCTGTAGTCCCAGCTACCTGGGAGGCTGAGACAGGAGAATGGCGTGAACCCGGGAGGCGGAGCTTGCAGTGAGCTGAGATCCGGCCACAGCACTCCAGCCTGGGTGACAGAGCGAGACTCCGTCTCAAAAAAAAAAAAAAAAAAAAAAAAAAAGTCATGGTCCTTTGCCTAAGGAGCTTGTGGGCTGGGGAAAGCCGACTTCAGTGCAATAATCACGCAGGCCGATGTAAATTGCAACTGTGACTGGGAGGCACAGGACTCTCTCTGGGATTAAAATAAGAAGCTGTGACTTCGACAGGAAGTAGAGGAGGGCTTTTATAGAGAGGATGGCTGAGGCAGTAGCAGTCACCTAGGTGCAGTAGGGTTATAGTTCTTTCGTGCAGAGAACAGCTGCAGAATAGGCCAGCTGTGAAAAGAGCCGGGAAGCACAGGACTAAGGCAGACCAGAGTGGCAGTGACCGGAGCACAGGGAATCAGTGGGGAGGAGAAGCAGCCTGCAGGGCTAGACCAGCAGGGCCTTGAGTCCTGCTTGTGAGGTTTACCCTCTCTCTCTCCTAAGAGCCATGTGATTCCATGAGCATGTTTAATGCACAGCGTGATGCTACCAGTGGACCTGTTAGGAGGGACTCCTCTGGTCAGAGATGATGGAGCTTGGACTATGGTGGCAGCTATGGAGAGGAGAAAAGTGGGAATTCTTAGAAATATTAAGGAAATAAATGTCAATATTAGGGGTTTGGTGACAGAAGTCACGGGGCCCGTGACTGGGGGTGAGATATCAGAGTGACTCCTAGATTTCTGTCTTGTGTGATTTGCAGTGAGGATGCCGCTTACTGAGATAGGCAACATGAACCACAGAGGCGGGTAAAGTGGAGGGAGAAAGGAGAGGGCAGGACACAGCTGCCTCCCTTGCCATCGTTCTCCTTACTAAATACACCCCGTCATAGCTATTATCTTAATTTAATGTAATTGTTCTCTGTTGGTTCATTTTTCTACTTTTACACTCTTCAGGAGTGGGATCTATACCTTTTAATCTTTAAACCCTCACCGCTGTAAAAAATAACTGAAAGTTGTGTGGCTTAAAACAACAACAGAAATGTACAGTTCTGGAGGCCCGCAGTCCACGATCACAGCGTGGGCAGGGCCACACCTCTGAAGGCTCTCGGGGAATCCTTGGCCTCTTCCAGTATTTGGAGGTCCCTGGCATTCCCTGGCCTGGGGCAGCGTTGCTCCATGTCGTCTCTGTCTTCACATGGCCTTCTCCTCTGTGTCTCTGTCCTCCTTTCTCTTAAAAGGACAAAGGGTACTGAATTTAGAGCTCACCCTAAATCCAGAATAATCTCATTTTAGGCTCCTTAACTTAATTACCTCTCCTAAGGCCTCTTTTCCAAAAAGCATTGTGTTCACAGGTTCTGAGGGTTAGGACATGGACACATCTTTTGTGGTGTCACTATTAGACCCACTACACTCAGTAAGCACTGGATGGATGAGAGTCAGTCATACAAAGAACCAGGTACAGTTTAATAACGCTGAAGCAGGGAGCGCCGGGCTGGGAAACTAGACAGGAGCAAGATCCTGAATGGCGCATAAACCCAGCTCTGGAGTTAAGACTGTATTCCCTAGGGTATTTTTTCATAACTCACCTGCTCCAAAAATCACTGGGAGTTAAGACTGTACCCCCTAGGGTGTAGTTTCACAACTCCCCAGCTCCAGAAATCATCTGGGGTATCTGCTGTTAAACACTCCGATTCCCAGCCCCCTCACAACCTAGTGAATCAGATTTTTCTCATGGGAGTGGACTGAAAATCTGAATGCCTGACAAGTGTCCCAGATCATTGTAATCTCATTCTTAAAACCTATGGAAGCCTTCTAGGGGAGAGGGGCTGTAAAATGGTACAGTGGTTACAGCAGTTTCTTAAAAGTTAAACATACACCTGCCACTGAATCCAGCCATTCCACTTCAGTGGATTTACCTAAAAGGAAAAAAGGCATATGTGCACACAGAGACTTGTACATGAGTGTTCATGGCAACTTTATTTGTAATAGTAAAAAACTGAGGGCTGAGTGTGATGGCTCACACTTGTAATCCCAACATTTTGGGAGGTTAAGGCCTGAGGATTGCTTGAGCCCAGGAGTTTAAGACCAATCTGGGCAACATAGGGAGAACCTACTTCTACAAAAACTAAAATATTAGCCAGGTGTGGTGCATGTGCCTGTGGTCCCAACTACTTGGGAGGCTGAGGATCGCCTGAGTCCAGAAATTTGAGGGTGCAGTGAGCTGTGATGGCGCCACTGTACTCCAGACTGGGCGACAGAGCGAGACTTTGTCTCAAAGACAAAACAAAACTGAAAACAACCCAGATGTCCGTGAACAGGTGAATGGATAAACAAACTGTGGCAAATACATACAACGGAATTCTACTGGGCAATATAGGGGAATGAAGCATACTTCAACATAGATGAATCTCAAAATAGTTATTTTGAGTGAAAGGAAGACACAAAAGAGTATATACTCAATGATTCCATTTGTTTAAAATGCTAGAAAATGCAAATTGCTCTAAAGTGACAGCAGATTCACGATACTTGGGGGCAGGTGGGAAGGGAGGGCTGGGGTGAGGGACTAAAAGGGGCACCAGGAAACTTTTGGGGTGAGGGATATGTGCACTGTCTTGATCATGGTGCTGTTTCACAAGCTTATCCATGTGCCCAAGCTTATCAAACTGTATGCTTTAAATATATTCAGTCTATTGTATATCTATTATGCCTCACTAAAACCATTTTAAAACTCACTGGAACATAAAATGCATTACAAATTTACTTTTTTTATTTCAATAGCTTTTGGGGTACAAGTGGTTTTTGGTTACATAGATGAATTATATAGTGGTGAATTCTGAGATTTTAGTGCTCCTGTCACCCATGTAGCGTACATTGTACCTAATATGTAGTTTTTATCCCACACCCCTTCCACCTTCCCACTTCTGGCTCTTCAAGGTCCAGTATACCACTCTGTACACCTGTGCATATTCATACCTTAGCTTTCACTTATAAGTGAGAACATACAATGTTTGGCTTTCCATTCCTGAGTTACTTCACTTAGAATAGTGGCCTTCAGCTTCATCCAATTTGCTGCAAAAAAACATTATTTGTTCCTTTTTATGGCTGAGTGGTATTCCATGCTATATATCTACCACATTTTCTTTAGCCACTCTTTGGTCTTTATCCACTCATTGGTCAATGGGCACTTAGGTTGGTTCCATGTCTTTGCAACTATGAACTGGGCTGAAATAAACATACATGTCCATGTGTCTTTTTCCTAAAATGACTTCTTTTCCTTTGGGTAGATACCCAGTAGTGAGATTGCTGGATCAAACAGTAGATCTATTTTTACTTCTTTAAGGAATCCACTGGAGCATTTTTAATTAAAGTAGAGGCATGATCAGACTTTCAAAGATCTGCCAGTGGTACAAAAATGGGGAAGACACAAAATAGAGGCACCAGTCAGGGGATAATTACATATATAGGTAAGAGAGGTAGCACTGGTTCATTTATTTTAATTGCTGTGTAGTACTCCATTGCAAGACTGTACCACAATTTACTTATCTATTCTTCCATTGAGGGATATTTAATTTCCAACTGTTAAATATTACAAAAATCTCTTGATGATCAGTTTTGTCAGTTTCTCCAAGTACATGTATGAGAGTGTCTAGTGAAATACCTACAAATGGGATTGTCAGGTCATGCAGTAGGAGTGCCTTTAAGTTTACTAAATTGCCAAGTTCCTGTCTCCAAATTCATTGCAAAAACATCTACTCTTTCAGTATTTTGTGAAAGTTACTGTTGTTCTACAGTCTCAACACTTGGGCATTATCAAAAACTTCAATTTTTGATACATGGAAAATTGTATCTAACTGTCGTTTTAATATTTTCTCTCAAGTTTGTTGGTGAGGTTGTACATCTCTTCTTATTTCTCTTGGTCAACACAGAGGTTTCCTCCTCTGTGAATTCTGTATATATCTTTTGTCTCTTTTTCTAGTGGGTCACTTGTCTTATTTTGTTAATTTGTAGTTTGTCTTGAATTTTTGTATTCAAATCCTTTGTCAGCTATGTGCTTTGCAAAATTCTTCCTACCCGTGGCTTCTCTTTTTGCTTTGTTTTATGTCACCCTTTATTACATGGTGTACTAGTTTCTTCATGCTACTATGACAAATTACCACAAACTTAGTGAGTAAACCAGAAAATGTATTATCTTCTAGTTCTGGAGGTCAGAAGTCTGACTTGGGTTTCACTGGCTTAAAATCAAGATGTGGGCTGGGCTGTATTCCTGCGGGGAATCAATTTCCTTGCTTTTTCAGCTTCTGGGTGCCTATATTTCCTGGCTTGTGGCCTCTCCCTCCATCTTCAAAGCTGGCTACATAGAATCTCTCACTCTGATACTCCTGCTCCCCCTTTTAAGGATATTGGGCCGAATGTATTAAATAGTTCACTTTCCTACCAATCTGCTATGATATCCTTATCATATAGCCAGCTTTCATAAATGCATGGGTTTGCTTCTGAGCTCCGTCCTATGTTGTTTTAATTATTTATAGCCTTGTTTCTCGAAGTGTGGTCCATGAACCAATAGCACCAGCATCACCTGGCAGCTTGTAAGGTCTCAAGCCCCACCCCAGACCTTCTTAATAGAGGATCTGTGGTTCACAAGATCTCCACAAGAGTCATAGTTTGAGCATGAAAGTTTGAGAAGCCCTGGTCTACGTGATGCTTTTGAAATCTTAAATAATATAGCTTTATATCAAGTATCAATACTTTGTAAGTCAAGTTCCCTCTTCATTCTTCTTCATGTAAAATTCCTAGTTTAACTTGGGAAGGATTGGAAATCTTATAATAATCTAAGTCAGTTCATAAGCTTGTCATATTTCTTTACTTATTTAGGTCTTTTTAAATGATTTTCAGTAAATTCTGATATTTTCTTTACAGAGGTCTTGGTAACTCTTGTTGTGGGTTTTATGCAGACGAGCCTTACAGATTTTGTTACTGTTGAAGATGGTGCTTTTAAAAATTACCTTTTCTGATTGGTGCAGATATATTGGATTACAATTTGTATATTGATTTAGCAACCTGGCAGAACAGTTTTTCTTAGTGCTAATAGTGTTTCTGTAGACTCTCTTGTCCTTGTCTTTTTTGTAGATAGTAAAGTTGCCCATGAATAATAATAGCTTTGTTTCTTCTTTTCTTGTCCTTTTGACTTTATTATTCTTGTGTTAATCCACTAGATAGGATTTTCAATATAATGATGAATAGAAGTAGTGAACCAGAGATGGTCTTGATCCTAAACTTAAGGGAGAATTATTTTTACATTTTCAACATTAAATTAAAAGCAGTAATTTTTTCAGGGATATGCTTTATAAGGCTAGAAAAGTATTGTTTTTTCTAGTTGCCACAATTTTTATAAAATTAGAAATGGATATTAACTTTTATCAAGTGCGTTTTATGTCTACTCAATTACCCAGTATGCATACAAAGTGGGTTGAAAGGACCCCCTTGAAATGGCAATTATGTCAGACTAGAGAGGCTATGGGGGGTTATTTTCATTATTATTCTATCTGTTTGTAATACAGTTACATTGCTTCCGTGTTTGAATTACTTCCTTCTTCAGGGTACCCAGTTGGAGTGTTTCAGCATCCAAATGAAATATATTTTTTCTGTACTGAGAATATCAGCCTATTGAGTGATGTTAAGGAAAGAATATATACGGGCCAGGTGCAGTGGCTTATGCCTGTGATCCCAGCACTTTCGGAGGCCAAGGTGGGCGGATCACTTGAGGTTGGGAGTTCGAGACCAGCGTGACCAACATGGAGAAACCCCATCTCTACTAAAAATACAAAATTAGCCGGGCGTGGTGGCGTATGCCTGTAATCCCAGCTACTTGGGAGGCTAAGGCAGGAGAATTGCTTGAACCTCGGAGGCAGAGGTTGCAATGAGCCGAGATCGTGCCATTGCACTCCAACCTGGGTGACAAGAGTGAAACTTCATCTCAAAAAAACAAAAGGAAAGAATATCTACAAAAATTCAGATCACGTAAGCACTCACATATTTAAAAAGTATTTATTGAGCACTAATTATATCACAGACACTGTGCTAGAAGCAAGGATTAAAAAACGAGTAAGATCAGGCCCCTTTCTCAGAGAGGGAGCATCGTGAGGTGCTTAAAAGTCCTAGAAGCAGGCCGGGTGCAGTGGCTCAAGCCTGTAATCCCAGCACTTTGGGAGGCCGAGACGGGCGGATCACAAGGTCAGGAGATTGAGACCATCCTGGCTAGCGCCTGTAGTCCCAGCTACTCCGGAGGCTGAGACAGGAGAATGGCGTAAACCCGGGAGGCGGAGCTTGCAGTGAGCTGAGATCCAGCCACTACACCCCAGCCTGGGCGACAAAGCGAGACTCCGTCTCAAAAAACAAGCAAACAAACAAACAAAAAAAAAAAACAAAAAGCAGTCCTAGAACCAGAGTAACATTTTGCAAGCAGTTGATCCTGGGTAAATTACTTACTTAAGCTCTTTCAGTTTCAATTATTTCATGCGTAAAATGATAATATAAAATAATAATAGAGCATTCTAATTAATTTTGCAATGATTAAGAGGCCACTAATATTTCTACTTAAACAATAAGGAAAACATATCTTCTCACATACAAAGAAATTGCGATATGCCTTGGTTGGTTACCCTAGTAATCAATGGACTCAAGGACTCAAATATTTTTTATTTCTTGCTTCTGACATTTTCTTTCTATCTCCTTATTCCTAGCTAGTTCCCCTCCTGCTTGCAAAAGGATTTACCAAGGTTTCTGCCACCAAGAAACTTTCAAAAAGTGCCTCACCTTCCTCTAACCATTAAACTTCTCTTCATCGCTCACTGGCCAGAATTGTATGAAGTGTCCATGCTGAACCCAATCACTCTAAGAGAAATTAGATCACAGTGATTGGTTGGGGCCGATTACTGTGATCTAATTTCTCTTAGAGTTGAGAGGTATCTTTCCTTGAGGAAGACCAGTAGGCATCCAAACCAAATTAGGGCTCTGACAGCCATGACGAAATGAATGGGCTATGTGGTAAGTGTGGTATTATGACATGCATATACTGGTTTTCACCCATGGTCCCTGGCTCATAACTCCCAAAGCCCTTGTTACAGTCTTTTGTTATAATGCTGGAGTGCTTTAGGCCTCAGAAGCAGGCTTCAGAAAACAGACTGTCTCTCTCTCTCTTTTTCTCTCTCTCTCTGACTTTCTCCAGCCCTCCTTTCCTCCTTTCACCTCCCCAAGGTAGGAATCTTCCCTCACCTTTCTGTCTTGGAGCTGACCATGAAGAAATTTTCCTGACCTACTTGTCTGATTGTAAACCATAAGATCCTCATTTCAGAAGGGGTCCTACCCCATGCCCAGAAGGAAGGAATGCTGCACACAGAGGCCAAGAAGAATCTGAACAAGCAGGCCTTGCTGGGTTTCCCCACTCAGTCTGTTAGCATGAGACCATATTCTTTTGGTCCAATAGCATTTCTATGTGGTTGTCAATCATGCCTACTCAATGAAGTCTCCATAAAAGACCCAAGAAGACAGGGTTTCGGAAACTTCCAGAAAAATAGATAGGTAGAGGCTTACAGGAAGGTGAACAAGAACTCATGCACGAACTGAGGGGGGGTGCACCCCAGCTCCACGGGACAGAAGCTCCTGCACTCAGGATCCTTCCAGACTCCACCCTGTATATCTCTTCATCTGGCTGTTAATTTGTATCCTTTAAAATATCCTTTGTAATAAACCAGTAAATGTGTTTCCCTGAGTTCTCTGAGCCACTCTAGCAAATTAATTGAACACAAAGAGAGGGTTGTAGGAACCCCAACTTGGAGCCAGTTGATGAATAGTTCTGGAAGACCAGACTTGTGACTGGTGGGAAGGAGGGGGTACTCTTGTGGGATTGAGGCCTCAACCTGTGGTTTCTGACACTATCTCCAGGCACATTATGCTAGAGTTGAACTGAATTGGAGGACACCCAGATGATGTCTACTGCAGAATTGCTCGCTTTCTTGGTGTGTGGGGAGAAACCCCCACACATTTTTTCACGGAAATCTTCTGTGTTCATTGTTGTGGTTTAAGAACAGAGGAAAATACGCTTTTGCTTCAGAGTAGTCACCAACAGAGTAGGGCTTTTAAAAAACTTTAATGATTCCAAGTCTTTGCTATTGTGAATAGTGCCGCAATGAACATACATGTGCGTGTGTCTTTATAGCAGTATGATTTATAATCCTTTGGTTATATACCCAGTAATGAGATGGCTGGGTCAAATGGTATTTCTAGTTATAGATCCTTGAGAAATCGCCACACTGTTTTCCACAATGGTTGAACTGGTTTACAGTCCCACCAACCGTGTAACTGTTTCTCCACATCCTCTCCAACACCTGTTGTTTCCTGACTTTTTAATGATTGCCATTCTAATGTCCATCAGTGACAGACTGGATTAAGAAAATGTGGCACACATACACCATGGAATACTATGCAGCCATAAAAAAGGATGAGTTTGTGTCCTTTGTAGGGACATGGATGCAGCTAGAAACCATCATTCTCAGCAAACTATCGCAAGAACAGAAAACCAAACACCGCATGTTCTCACTCATAAGTGGGAATTGAACAATGAGATCACGTGGACATAGGAAGGGGAACTTCACACATCAGGGCCTATTGTGGGGAGGGGGGAGTGGGAAGGGATAGCATTAGGAGATATACCTAATGTAAATGATGAGTTAATGGGTGCAGCACACCAACATGGCACACGTATACATATGTAACAAACCTGCATGTTGTGCACATGTACCCTAGAACTTAAAGTAGAATAAAAAAAAAAAAACTTTAGCGAGATAATTTGTGTAAAGTTCTGGAATGGGGCATGGTGCATAGTAAGCACTCAACTAAATGTTAGCTACAAATATTTCTCATGCATTTCACAATTAAATTATGAAGCTTAGCAAGTTTTCAAAAATACGTTTTTTAATGGTGCCCACTGATGGCTGTTAATAAGATGACCATGGCAGCATAGAGGAGGAGCCTCTCTGATGTGGAGAGAGGAATGGAAAAAATCAGGAATTGGGGGAGAGTCCATCAGGAGAGGCTTCTCAGTGAGAGATGATCTTCAGCTGAATCTTGAAAGACAAATTGGAGTGAGCAGGGCATGGGTCTAGGGACTTACCTGTCCTCCTTGCATGTGAAAATGCCTGGGGGCAGGGACTCGCCAGAAGGAGAAAGAAAATCTTCAGAGAAGAGTGTGCCTGGAGGGCAGGGGCTTCCCAAAACAGGATATGTCTTAGACCAGTTGATCTTAAGCACATGCTGAAGCCTATTTTCTTGCTAGCAAAGAAACCAGCAAGGTGACAAAAGAGTATGCTGGTCCAGGGAGTGTTATACAATTGGGAAAAAGAATCGATCGTAAGTAGCCAGTTTTTCAAGTGAGAAAGATTATTAAGTTCATTTCAGAAGGTCATAATTTCAGGTGCATACTGGTCATACCTCAGGACAGTTGTGGCAGGACAGTCTATGAGGCCAAGTGTGCTGACCATCAGGAAAAAAATGGGGGTGAGCGGAAGACCTGACATATTTAAGAAGCAAATGATAAGGATTCATTTCTGTTTGCTTTTGGAAGGCCAGGTTGCATGGGATGGGGCCAGCTGACAGATGAGCAGGAGGCAGGGGTGACTGTTAGGACACTTGTAGAGCATGAGTATGAGGGGAAGGTCAGGGCTGGGCTTCAAGTTCTCACTTGAAACAAGTCATCCCTCATGATTTGTTTCATTCAAGCTGCAAGGATGGGAAATGCAGTTCGTCCATGGTTTAATTTTGAATAACGGTTTTTCTCCTTAAAAATGAAAAGTATGTGGGAAACCTGAAAGAGCCAATCCTTCAAGATGATGCCTCAGTGGCTAACTGAGTCTAAATTCAAAATAGAGCCAAGTGGCCCATTTGCTGACTAGAGGTCACATATGTAGTCTGCATTATCAGAAAACTCCCACACTCACTTAACTTTGGGACTTTCATAACTGTCTGTCTCCATTCATGGTCACCTGAATCAGTCAATAGACCTGCATTGACCAATCAGAACTCAACAAGTGTCGATCAATCAGAACTCAGCAGGCATCAGCCAATCAAAACTAAGCAAGTGTGCATCCTTCTTTTGCATAAGTGAACCAGAATGGGAACCTGGGAAAAAACATTTTTTATAATAGATAACCCCTCTCTTTGATCTCTTTGAATGCATCTTTTGTTTTGTACCAAAGACTGGTTCTCCTTGGTTTACAAACTGTTTCCTGAAATAAAGCCTCTTGATTTTTTTTTTTATTATACTTTAAGTTCTAGGGTACATGTGCACAATGTGCAGGTTTGTTACATATGTATACATGTGCCATGTTAGTGTGCTGCACCCATTAACTCGTCATTTACCATAGGTATATCTCCTAATGCTATCCCTGCCCGATTTTGTTAAAAGAAAATATTTTTTAGTGGATTTACAGGCACAGGCCATATGTGGTGCCAGGGGGTTGGGAAAAGTAGGGGAGTTGAAATTTATTCTGAAAGTTGAAGGGAACCACTGCTGAGTTGTAAGACTCACTCTCTGGGGTCTAACCCCCTTCTCAGAGGCCTAAAAAATCCTACCGTTAATACCCAGAAGCAAGACAACATGCCTGGTGGTGCAATTTCTTTTATTGTGATAAGGCAACTCAATACTTTTAAACACCTGCATGAAGCGACCTGCTATGTGGAAACTGCTTTTCAATAAGAACCTGCAAACAACTCATCTTAAATATCCAATTTTGTCAAGTCCAAAGCAGAACTTGTGTTTCCCTCTTCAGGACCTATGACTGCTAGTTCTTCTCTGATCTCCACCAGTCCAGCCTCCCTCTGAAGGAGGTGGCAACCAGAAAGTACCTGGACTTTGACAGCACCCACCTCCAGTTCAGCTTGCTCTATGCCAGAAAGGGCAGCTCCTTCTGAACTCTCTCCAAAAAGAGGCATCCTGCCAAGACAGAATGTTCCAACTCTGCTACACCCAGAAGATAAAACCACCAATATGTTTGAAAGAAGCAGCAATCACGGGAGGGAAAGTAAATAATTTTATATGGGCATGGTCAGCTGGAAGTTGAGAATGAAGTGAGAGTGCCTCCCGTCCTCCCCCGGAGCTGTGAGCCGCCTGTGCACTTTGGCCGAAACTCTGCCCTCACATCTGCCAGGGCACCTCACACAGCGCCTCATGTTCTGGTGTCGTCTGCCTCTCTGAGCTCCCAGAAGGCACCTCCTCTGTCAAAGGCCTTGCAATGGCAGTGACCAGGGACTCGGACAGCAAGGCCTGCGGAAGAGTTCTTCCCTCTCATCATTCTTCTGTACCCCTCAAGCTCATATCTTTCAAAGCTCAGAGTAGAAGAGAAAGTTCAGAAGAAAGTAAACTGCTGTGGCTAAGCAGTTATGAACATCGTCTCAGGATGTCATCCACTTCTTTCATCTCACCCTTGGGTGACACCTGATTTCTTCCAGCAGCCCATACTTGTTTGGGCCTCTGTCCCCGCTGGGTCCCTTTGGCCTGAAATGCTCTGTTGAGACTGTGTTGTGGAAGCTGGAGCAGGTGCTTCTCCCAGGCACCATAGCATCCTGAGTGTGTTTCACATGAAGCACTTATCTGTGCAAATATGATAGGTAATCTGTTTCCTCTACCATCCTGTGCCTTTCTCAAGGGCCAGACCTGAGTATTGTGCATGTTTGTATTTGGTGCCTTGCATAGTCCCTGCACGGAGTAGGCCCTCAAAATCATGCTTCTTAGAGTAAACGAAACATGAGCAGGGGCAAGCCTGACTCCAGTGGCCAGTGTGCCCCCAGCGCCCAGCCGCACCCTGCTGGTTCCTCCTGCATGCCTGCGGGGGCTGGGGCACAGCAGTGACAGGCTGAGGCCAGGCTGAGCAGGTCGGAAGCTTGGCCTTTTCCTGTCTTTCAGCTGCCAAAGAACAACTAGTTAGACTAGTTCCAACTGCCAATGCCAGGCAAGGCTCTGTGTTCCTCCAATTGTTGGGGTTTTCCTGTTGGGGCCCCTTAAAATCCCACTTGGGAGAAAGAGGGCTCTTCAGTCAGCAGGCTCCTGAACATGACGGACTCTCCAGACTTCACGGCTCTACTTTGGGTGGTTTATTTATTTGACCTCCTTTAGCAAATTATCTCTCCCATAGGCCTGTAGACTCTCAGCTGAGGTTTCTGTGGGAAAAGAAAGCACCTTACAGGGGAAACAGGGAGGAGGTGTCCCCCGGTGGAAGGACACTTTTGAAAACAGCTATGTTTTATTCTATCAGGGCAAGAGTCTTATCTGAAATGGTCCAGAGGTGAGGAAATAGTAATCCTGAACTCCAGAAAGAAAAATAAAACCTCTAGAGTTTATAGGTCTTGGTCATCTCCCAAGCCAGCTCCAATGCCAAGCGAGGCCAGATGTGGAAATTCCGCCTTGCTGCTTCTCTTGTTAGTAGCTATCTGTTTTCTGTGGATAGCCACGGAGCTCATCTGGGGTATTTTTCCCATCCTTCACTCCTTTCTTTTCAGCTGTCTCCTCCCTCCCTTTCTTCACCACTCCTCTCTCCCTTTACTCTTTCTTTATAGATACATAAATATATTATATATTATACATATTATATATACATATTTTATATATATATATATTTGAAATGGAGTCTTGCTCTATCGCCCAGGCTGGAATGCAGTGGTGCATCTCAGCTCACTGCAACCTCCGCCTCCTGGGTTCAAGCAATTCTTCTTCCTCAGCCTCCTGAGTAGCTGGGATTACAGGTGTGTGCCACCATGCCTGGCTAATTTTTGTATTTTTAGTACAGACGGAGTTTCACCACGTTGGTCAGGCTGGTCTTGAATTCCTGACGTTGTATCCACCCGCCTCGGCCTCCCAAAGTGCTGGGATTACAGGTATGAGCCACAGTGCCAGGCCTTTCTTTATGTTTTATAAACTTCCCTTCTCCGCCTCTCTCCAGAGCCTGCCCAGGCATGCGTGTGCGCACACACACGCACGCGTGCACACACAGTTTCCCTGTGGCATGTCCTCATACCCGTTCCCCTCTGTCACTCAACCTTTCCGATCCCGCACCGTCCCCCAGCCTATCCTCCTTCACCCATGCAAGCCTTGGGCCCTGACTTCTCACACCCAGTCTGCTAGCTCAGCAAAAACATTTAGCTGAATTCCTGTCCAATTCAACTTACACTTATTTCAGAAGTGACTAAGCACCTACTATGTAAGGCCCTGGACTGAGGACTTGGGTTGCAAAGGGTAATGAGGTAGAATTTATTTGGGAGGATACACAGAAACAAATACTTTGGGTGTATTGACAGAAATGTCCACAGATCTTGGGTGCCAAGAGTGGGCACTCCTCCTGGGAGTTAAAGGAAGGTTTCAGGGAGAAGGTGATGCCATCAGTAAGGTGCGCAAAAATTCCAGAAAGAGGCAGCAACATAAACAAAGGAACAGAGAAAGGAAACTGTGTGGCTTATGAAAGGAGTCACCAGGGAGAAATCTAGAATTGGTACGTGGAATGTCACAGAGGAAGAGTCTAAAGAAGTACTAGCAGAATGTTCTAGAAGTCCCTTTAAGGCAGGAGAAGGGCTTGGACTCTTCTGTACAAGATAAGAATGCATGAAGAGTTTCAAGCAGAGAAACTGTGTGATATTATTTGGTAGCAGTGCAATATGGACCTCCAAGTGGTCAAGGCAGAGGCAGGGAGCATTGCCGGGATGTTTCTAGGGGTCCGAAATGGGGAGGGCGTGGACTGGGCCAGGTGGTAAGGAGGCACAGGTTTGAGACACAGTGTTAAAGAAAAAAATCATCACTATTCGGTGGCTCACTGGAGTTGGAAATAAGTGAGACAGAGTCTCAGATGCTTTTGAAGTGTATGGGCCAAGTCACTGAGGGGAGAGGACAGTGGCTTTAGTAGAGATGAGAAGTAGATTTTAGGGGAAGACAATGAACTGATAGTGGGTTGAATGGTGGTCTCCGAAAAGATTATCCAAGTCCTAAATCCCAGAACCTATGAAACTCACCTTATTTGGAAAAAAAAAAAAAGGGCTTTGCAGATATAATTAAGAGTCTTGAGATGAAAAGACCATCCTGGATTATCTGGGTGGGTTCTAAATCCAGCGATGGATGCCCTTATGAAAGACATTTAGAAGAAGAGTTGAGACACATAAAGGAGAAAGCCGTGTGAAAATGGAAGTGGAGATCAGAGTGATGCAGCCACAAGCCAGGAAAGCTGAGGATTGCTGGCAGCCACCAGAGGCTGGACGGAGAAGGAAGCATTCTCCCCAGGAACCTCCAAGGGAAATGCAGCTCCACTGACACCTGGGGCTCAGACATCTGCCCTCCAGAACTGTGGGAGAACAAATTTCTGTTGTCTTAGGCCACGCTGTTTGTGGTAATTTGTTTCGGCAGCTGTAGGAAACTAATACAGATTTCTTGTTGGAGACTCGTCTTTGTGTATGAGTTCAGCAGACACTGGAAGATGTAGATTCCAGAGCCAGAGATAACAGTTAAAACTACGAGGTTAAGGAGATGGTCCAAAGACAATAAATACAGAAGGAAGAGAAGTGAACCAAGCACACAGCACTGAGACACACCATATTTGATGGATGAAATCAGGGAAGAGGCCCAGAGGCAGAGAAAAGTGGTCAGAGAAGTCAGGGGAGAGCCAGGAAAGCGCCAAGTCACAGAGGCCAAGAGAGCAGAGAGGTCTTTTTTTTTTTTAATTATTATATTTTAACTTCTGGGGTACATGTGCAGAATGTGGAGGTTTGTTACATAGGTATACATATTTATTTATTTATTTATTGAGAGCAGAGAGTTTTAAGGGGAGAATGGTCAACAGTGTGACTGTAGGAGAGGAGTCCAAGAAAGGGCCCCAGGTATCCACTGGAGTTGATAAATAGCTGTTTACTGATGGTCCTGGTAAGAGTGGTGTTTGTGGATGATGGAAGTGAAGTCCTAATTTCCAGGGCAAGAGCAGGCCTTTAGAGGTCCTAAGCACTAAGAAGATTACATTGTCCCCCCAATGTGCATTTCAAGATAAAATCAATGCTAACTTATGGTTGTAATAAAATCCAACAGAATTCTACTTTTTCCCAAGATATCATCAATTTAAATATATGTTTTAATATATGTGTATGTGCATACACACATCTATATGTAGACTCATTATTTTTTCTTTGCAATGCTCTTGTTTAGCACAGTGCTGGTTGCAAGGGTTTGCAGAGTAAAGAGGACATGCAGAAGTGAGGACAATCAGTGCAACCCAGAAGCTCAAGTGAGGGAGGAGATGGAGGGAGAGGAGGGTTGGAGGATGAGGGGACATTGTATTGGGAGGAAGAAACTGGGTTATGCTCATAGGCTGAGGGGAAAAGCAGGTCAAGAGGGTGAGATGGAAAACACTGGTGAGAGAGGAGCAGTGACTGTGAAGCCACATCCAGGCCACAGGACGTGGGGAGTTGGAAGGTCCAGGAGAGGCTTGGCCTAGATAGCAGGAAGGACCTTGGCCTTGGAGGCTGGAAGAAATGGGTGTAGATGTGGATAAATCTGTAGGTGGGAGGATCCAAGAAGGAGCAGACATGCTGGAATGGGGCATTGCCTATTGAAAGGAGCTGGTCCAGGACAGCAACTCATGTGTGCACATTTCCGCAGGCCTCTGGGATCTCCCTGGTCCTGCCTCTGTGTCCCTTACCGTTTCCTCCTTACCAGAACCTGCTATCAGCAGCAGCTTAACCAAGTGGTTAAACAGGGGCAAAGGAGGTGGCTGAGAGGACCACTGCGGTGACGACAGGCCAAACCTCCTCTGCGAGGCCCACTCCATCCTTCCCTGCCCCTGGCCTTTGCTACAGCCCTGGCTCATTGTGCAGTCTCATCAAATTCCACATCCCTAGGTTGTCTAGTGAATTTCTTTCACCAGATGTGTACTTCAACATCATCTCCATGCCCTCTCCCAACTTGGATTAATTTCCACTGTAACCTGAGTGTAATTCTAAAATACATATTTCCTGGATTTCTTTCTGGTCATATTTATTGAGCTGGGACACACACCTGCACACTCATGCACACACCCAACCCCCCACCCCACACACATATATACACTCTGGGAATCTCTTTGGGCATAATTTTAAACAGCCTTCTCTGTGCTCAAAGATCTTTTTAAGTTCTGTGTTATATTTTAAAAATTTATTGGAATGTTGTGTTCTTTTCCATAATATATTTGTTTTTTATATCATATAAATATATTTTTTATTATTTATTTATTTTTTTTTGAGATGGAGTTTCACTCTTGTCACTCAGAATGGAGCGCAATGGCACAGTCTCGGCTCACTGCAACCTCCACCTGTCAGATTCAAATGATTCTCCCACCTCAGCCTCCTAAGTAGCTGGGATTACAGGCGTCTGCCACCATGCCCTGCTATTTTTTTGTATTTTTAGTAGAGACGGGTTTCACCATGTTGACCAGGCTGGTCTCGAACTCCTGACCTCAGGTGATCCGCCTGCCTTGGCCTCCCAAAGTGCTGGGATGACAGGCATGAGCCACCGTGCCCAACTGATACCGTATAAATATAATTTAAACCACTGATTAACAAATAAACTTGACCTTCCAGGAAGATGCCCATATTTGTCATGTGGCTCCTCATGCCCCTTGGGACACTGCTGAGCACTCCCAAAGGAATTTTTACCTTGTTTGAGAAACACAGATCTACAAATTAATGCTTTGGTATTTGTAAGCCCACCAGTGTACAAGCAACAATATAGGTGATGTTTTCATGTTTGATTTAGGTGTTATTTGATTGCATTTGACAGATAGAATGTTGGTAATTGTAGGAATCATAAGTATGATTTGTCCATCTGGGGTCGAGTGGCAAGTGGCTGGCCCAAGGTCCCAGAGCAAGTTAGTGGTGGAGTTAGGACTTGTACTCAGTGTCCTGACTGCCAGTCAAAACCCTCCCATTCTGCCATACCTTCTTTTCTTGGTGTTTTTAAAGAGTCCATCTAGTTCTAAAAGTATAAAATTCTAAGTAGGGGTAAAGAAATTAATCCCCGTGCACTCTGAGATGCCCTCTCTTCTTCACTTACCCCTTCGTACCCTTCACTTCTTATCTTTATCCGTAGGCTCCAAGCAGCTTTACTTCCCCTCTACAAGACTGCATTTAGGTCCTAGACAAATTGAATTAGTCCAATAACCTAAATAAATCTAATCACTTCTTTATATGCGATTATTTGGTGGGATTTACTCTACTAACTCAAATACCACTTTCAGTAAGACACACTCTTCTTTAGGCCCGCAGTGCTCCCCATGACCTATTGGAGCCTCTGCCGTCCTTCGCCTGCTGCTCTGGTATTCAGGAGTCCAGGTTGGCATATTTTGTGTTGCTAGAGGGTAGGTCAGGCCCTATTTGGCTCTTGTCCCATGATTTGAAGACTGAACAAGTACAGAGTTGCTAGTAAGTACTCATCAGGAAAGCGGGAAAGGGAATGTGTGGGGGCTATGGGTGGCCCTAGGAGAGGCTCTTAACAACCTGGTTCAGGGGTCCTGTAAGTGAAGGCTAGCCCATCCACTTCCTCCTCACTGCTGGCTCCTTTTTCTCTGTACAGTCACCAAGCTCTTCCTTCACACTCTCCAGCTCCCCATAGCTACACTATCACAATTCTTTCCTGGTGTGGACTGAATGTTTGTGTCCTCCCAAAATTCATAGGTTGACATCCTCACCACCAAGACAATGGCATGAAGAAGTGTGGCCTTTGGAAGGTGACTGGTCATGAGGGCTCAGCTTTCATGTATGGGGTTAGTGCTATTCTAAAAGAGACCCCAGAGAACTCCCTCAGCCCTTCTATCATGTGAGGATACAGTGAGAAGACAGCGGGCTATGATCAAGGAGGGGGGCCCTCACCAGACACCAGATCTGCTGGCACCTTCATATTGGACTTCCCAGCCTCCAGGACTCTGAGAATAAATGCCTGGATTTTAAAGCCACCCAGTCTCTGGTATTTGTGTTATAGTAGCCTGAATGAACTTAGATACCTCCTGAGTAGGCCTCCTACTCTTGGACCCTTTTCCTCCAATCTACTCACTACACGCCTGCCAGAGTATCTTCTTTAAACTATTTTTATCTTCTCGGTCCCCTTCTGCCTCCTGCTTAATCCACGAAGTCAAAATGCTTCCGTTTTACTTCTACAGTCTTTGAGCAACCATTCTTACCTCTAACAACCTCATTACCTGCTAGTCGTCCAGATGAACATCTCTATGAATACAATAAATGCCTCTCATCATAGACCAGTAGGCCAGACATTCATGAGGTCGGAAAAGGTATGCACCTAGAGAAATGCAAATGGTTGATTGGGAAGATTAGAAGATATGATCAGTAGGAGCTAATAAGGGTTCATTGAAAATATTAATACCACTTCCTGGACTCACTGTTGTCTTTGTTAGGAGTTATCAAACTGTTAGATCAGGGGATTGATGTAGACATGGCATTATCTATATCTTAGCAAAGCCAATTTTTTTCTTAATAATATTTTGAGTAAGAGTAAGATGGATGAAGTAAGACGGATGAAGTTGTGTGAACTGGCTATAATGTGTTTCCACTAATGTGATATGGGACTGTATTAGCCAGGGTAAATGTTAAGCTGCAGTAACAAAGAGACCCCAAAATTACAATGGAGTAAGCAAAAGATACATAACAGTCTGGGTGGCCCTGGCTGACAGTGCAGCTCTGTTCTATGAGATCAGTCAAGGATCTAGGTTTCTTCCACTTTGTATGTCTCCATCTGCAAATCCTTGTTTTGCGGTTAAGGTGCAGCCACAACATTCCAGCTAGCAGGAAAGAGAAGAGAGAATATGAAAAGTTAGTATAGAAAGTCAGCCTGGGCCAGGCACAGTGGCTCACGTATGTAATCCTAGCATTTTGGGAGGCTGAGGCCGGCAGATCACTTAAGGTCAGGAATTTGAGACAGCCTGGTCAACATGGCAAAACCCCATCTCTACTAAAAAAGATACCAAAATTGGCCAGGTGCGGTGGCTCATCTCTGTAATCCCAGCACTTTGAGAGGCCAAGGCGGACAGATCACGAGGTCAGGAGATCAAGGCCATCCTGGCTAACACAGTGAAACCCCATCCCTACTAACAATACAAAAAATTTCTGGGCGTGGTAGCACACACTGTAGTCCCAGCTACTTGGGAGGCTGAGGCAGGAGAATCACTTGAACCCGAGAGGTAGAGGTTGCAGTGAGCCAAGATCATGCCATTGTACTCCAGACTGGGCGCCAGAGCGAGACTCTGTCTCAAAAAAAAAATTAGCAAGGCATGGTGACACATGCCTGTAACCCCAGCTACTCAGAAGGCTGACGTAGGATAACCCCTTGAACCCTGGAGGCAGAGGTTGCAGTGAGCCGAGATCACACCACTGCACTCCAGCCAGGGAGACAGAGCAAAACTCTGTCTCAAAAGTAAAAAAATAAAAATAAAAATAAAGAAAGCCTGTAGGAAGCAAATTGGAGTATCACTCCTACTCATATCCCAAATTCTAGTCACAGGGCCCACTCCTGTATGCAAGGGAAGCAGGGAAATGTAGGTTCTGTATGGGTACGCTGTGCTTAGCCAAAACTCAGTGGGGATCAAGGGACACTTTGCTCAAAGGAAGAAGGGGAGAGGATAGTATATTGGGAACAGTAGCAGCTCTGCCACATTGACCTTTGGCCATTCATTTTTCCTCTTTAGCCCTCAAGTTCCCACCTATTGCAAAAGAATAGAAACATTTACCTGCCCTATCTCACAGAGCTGCTTGGAGGATAAAATTAAATTAAATACATGAGTGTTTTGAATTTTTTAGGATTTTTTAAAAGTGATGTGCTAGAATTCAAAATGCTGCAACCACTTTGTTAAAACCTTGTTAGTTTCTTACAGTTAAACAAGCACATACCATATGACCCAACAATTGCACTCCTAGGTATTTGCCCAAAAGAAATAAAAAATTATGATCACATAAAAACCTGTATACAAATGTTAATAGTGGTTTATTCATGGAAACAACCCAAATGGATAAAGAACGTATAGTACATCCCTAGAATGAAATACTACTCAGCAATAAAAAGGAATGAATTCCTGGATATACACATTAACCTGGATGAACCTCAATGCATTATGCTAAGTGAAGAAAAGCCAGACTCAAAAGACTTCCTGCCATATGATTCAATTTATATGACATTCTGAAAAAAGTGAAACTATAAAGGCAGAAAACAAATCAGTAATTGCCCTTGTATTGACGCTTGCACAACTGAGTTTCTGTCAAAACTCTGAAAAGGGCAAACTTTATGCAATAATTTATGCCTTAATAAACCTGACCATAAAAGAAAAGGTGCTGTGCTAATGCAAGCTATTAATGAATTATCATCTATCTAACAGCTGAAAAAAATGAATTGTCCCCACATCTGAATGAGATAATATAGTTCATAACTGTCACCTATATATTACCTCAAATGAACCCCACAGCAGCCCTGTAAGACAACAAAGAGAACCTCTTTCTCCTCTTACCAGATGAAGCTCAGTATTCTTAAATTATTTACCAATATCATACAACTAGGGAGTGACACAGTTGCAATTTTAACCAGGTTCTCTGATTTCTACTCTTTTCTCTTTTAATGCCGTTAGGCCACCTAGGAGTTTTGAATAACGTCAGACAGACAAAAAAGAAAAAAAAAATCTAGTGATTTGGAGTGAGAAGCAATATAAGACCAATGGATCTTTTATAAGTCCAAATCCAGCTTTATCTAGCACCCCAGGAAGAATCTTCTGAAGGCTTTCTCTTCTAAAATTGAGACTACCCTCTTTTCCCTAGGGATTAAATGTGACCCATGCAGCAGGAGGGGGCCTCTCTGCCTGTGAGAAAACAACACAGAGACTCAATGGCGTCCAGAAATTGACCTCTTTGCAGCTCACCAATAGCACCCTTCCCATAGGCCATGGTGGTGCTGGACCCAGTCACTGGAGTCCTGGGGCCAGAATACGCAGCAAAAAAAGAAAGTAGGATGACGAGATCCTCCTAACCAAGGAGGACTGTGGTGGGAAGTAGGTATAGAGATGGAGACTGAGTATTAAATGCTTGTTTGTCCTGATCTGTGGATTAGAAAGATTGCCCAGTCCTGATCAGCTCATGTCAGTCTCTTGCCACAGGATAAGAGTCATTACTATCTGTACTGTTTGTTACAATGAATGAAGTCCTCTTACCTGTGTTAGGTGGTTTGATCCTCACTCCAACCCAGAGAAAATTATATTCCTACCATCCACCTTTGCAGATGAGAAAATAAAGGCCCAGAGAAGAACATTATTTTGCCAAGGACATCCAGCTAAAAATTGGTGAAGCAGGACTTGAACCTGTCTTCTGCATCCAAAGTCCATATTCTTCTTTTTTTTAAAATCCACATTTTTTTTCCTTACATCACTCTGCCCTTTTTTTTTTTTTTTTTTTTTTTTTTTTTTAAGATCTCAGCAGATGCAGCCCCTGAACTCACCAAGTACACGGACTAGGGGATGCATCACAACCAATATTATATTGTCATGATGTGAAATTGAATAGTTAGAGATGTGCTCGCACACAGTTTCTCACCGGCAGTTGTTTTTAATAATGCATTTGTCATTCGTGAGTCCTTTAACCCAGGGGTCCTCAATCCCCTCCCCCAACCCCCAAGTCCGAGGAGGTGAGCTGCAGGTAAGCCAGCATTACCTCCTGATTAGATTCTCATAGGAGTGTGAACCCTGTTGTGAACTCTGCATGTGAGGGATCTAGGTTGTACGCTCCTTATAGAATCTAATGCCTGATGCTCTCGAGTTGGAACATTAATACCATACCCCTTGTCCCATCCATGGAAAAATTATCTTCCATAAAACCGGTCCCTGGTGCCAAAAAGTTTGGTGACTGCTGCTTTAACCAAAGTATATTTATTTATTTAAATCCATTTATACCTTGTAAACCAAAACAAAATTCTAAGCCCCAACTAACTGAATGGACCCCCGTCTTGGCTAAGGGGATTCCAAAGAAACCTGAAAAACTAGTTTAGACCATGATGGGAAAGGAGTCTCAGACATGCCTCATTGAACTCGCCTCCCTCTGGAGTTCGGGCACAACTGACCAGCAGTAACATTAAAAGAGAGATCTTAAGACTGACAACACAGACTGTTTGTAGCAATAAGATACCAAATTCCAACCTGACTCTAGTGTAGCATCACATGACAGATAGCAGGCCTTGAAAGAAATCAAAATATTATATCCCAAAATACATTTCTTTGACATATTTTGAAATGGTCCTGCAAAGCTGTCTTTTGTGGAAGAAATTCACATTCTGTAGAGAATCCCCTTCCCTTTCCAGGTCTTTTTCTGATCTTGAAGAGATTAGCTGAGAGTCTAGCACCTTTTAAAGATCTGAATAGGAAACATGGCCATCTATTGCCTCTAAGACTGGCCACCTATGAGACTTCTTCTACATACTAAGAACCTCTGTCTCCATAATTTTTTCTATTGATTACAGGCCTTTAGGTAATAACTCTTACAACCAATTGCCAATCAGAAAATCTTTGAATCCACCTATGACCTGGAAGGCCCCCTATCCACCACTTAGTGATGTCCTGCCTTTCTGGACCCAACAAATGCTTACCTCACATGTATTGATTGATGTCTTGTGTCTCCCTAAAACATATACAATCAAGCTGTAACCAACCACCTTGGGCACATGCTCTCAGGAGCTCTTGGGGCTATGTCACCAGTCATAATCCTTAACCTTGACAAAATAAACTTCTCAATTGGTTGAAACCTGTCTCATATACTTTATAGCTCACAACTTTATAGAGGAAGTAAACTCTTTGCACATTACCCTGCCCTTTCTTTATTTCTTTTGAACTGACCTTTTACAACTTGTAATCATTGTTCCTAATCCTACTCTTTCAAGTTCTGTGAATGAATCATTCTAGCTGTGCCTTCCACGGTTTCACATGCTCTGTTCTATCACAGTGCTCAGTCTGTTGTGGGTCTGTCTTGGTCCTTGTTCAAAGAGAGAAATTGCTAGGGGGAGCCCATTTCAACATGGTCCCCAGTGTGTGAACCCCAGTGGTGCCTTCAGACCCAGGTCTTTATGCATTAGGGAAGGGAAGACTCTCAGAGGATTTTACAGAGCAAAATAGAATGATATTTTCCTTTAATTAAGGATTTTGCTTTCTTGGAGAAAGGCTGTAAACTGCAACAACTACTTTATTCTTCAAAACCTGCCTCCTGCCACAGCACAGTGCTTTTGTGTTCACAGTTTTCTAACTCACATCACCCCAAATAACCCTATTACGTTTACCCTCCTGAAGGCTGGGCAGCCCCCCGCCCCCCAGCCACACTTCAGCTCCTCCAAGTGCGGGAGCTTCTGCACTGCCTAATTACCTGCCCTATGGAAGCCAGGAGGAGACTTCAGTCCCAGCTGGAGCCCAGCTGCTAGAGAGATGGAATATTAAGACATTTTCCTTTCTTCAGAATCCTTGTTAATTCTTCCTGGTGGTGATTAGCCAGTTATTTTTAGCTTCATCTAAGCTCCCTGGTTAGTATTCAGGGCTGGTTTAGACAGCTCTGAGGCACACTCACCATGTAATGCTCTGATTCCATTTGGTCCCATTGAAGTGAATAAAATTAACTTGCATGGCAGGCCCATCCCCCATCCTCACCAGGTGCTCCTCTCCTGCCTCTCCTTGAGGCGCTGGCTTCTGTCCAAAGGGCCTACGGCTCTGGGTCCAGGGACAAAGTTTTATAGGACGGATCTGGGAAACGTGCAATTTTGAAGCCATATGAAGAGATGGAAATAACACTGCAATGGGAGTGAAGAAATTGATGTTTTAGTCTGGACTTTGTCACTAGCTATCTGTGTAACACTGGGCAAGTTACCTTCCTTTTCTGAGCCATCATGAAATGGTGTGGCTGGACCAGTCAGCCCCTAAGTCCTTCCCAGGACTAAGATGCTATAGAGTCACCAAGTCTAAAATAGGAGCTGAACATGAAGAAACCTGAGCCTGGGGGAGAGCATCTTGACAGCAAAATGCAGGTGCCTTTTTCTTTCTTCTTTTATTCACCTAGCTTCCCTTTTCCAAAGCGATTCTCCTGCCTCAGCCTCCCAAGTAGCTGTGAAAACAGATGTGTGCCACCATGCCCAACTAATTTTTTAATTTTAATTTTTAGTATAAACAAGGTCTCACTATGTAATCCAGGTTGGTCTGGAACCCCTGAGCTCAAGTGATCCTCTCACCTTAGCCTCCCAAAGTATACCATAATGCTTTGATAACTAACCACATATTCTTCCCTGGCATTCCTTTTGACTGGAGGCCCATGACAGATCCCTCTGCATCCCCAGTCGTCCGCATACCTTTTCATTTTCCCCCATTTTGTTTTCAAGCTCTTGGATTGTGATATTTACACAATTTTTGTCAAAGCCAAAGCAACTATGGACCCCATCCATAAAGGTTCTTTTATCACTTAGACCTTTCCTAGGCTTCCTTCCAGGTAAAGCCCCGGGCCCTTCCTCCACTGTCATCTGCTGCATGTTGCTGTTGAAAGCTGGGCTTACCAGAACCCCTTGGTCCCTCTCCTAGCCTTCCTTGAGGGTACAGTTCCCACTGGACTGGCCTCTAGCCTCTCCACAACCAAGTCACAACAGTGATGGTCACGTCTGAAATAAATAGAACAGGCATGAAGACAGGGGAGTCTTGCTAACCTGTGGCTGTGAGACATGATGCAGTAATTGTGTGTTCACCTTTAAAAGGTTCCCAAGGCTTCTACCAGGGCTGCAGGTTGATTGACCAGTAACCCCTTAGGATGCAGTTAAGATAACTGTGTCTGGGACAAAGACTTCCAAGTAGAACAGGCCAGCTGACTGCTAGGCTGGGTCGGATGGGACCGGTCCTCTCCAGCTGGGATCCCAGGGAGCCTTTCCCTGCCTTATCTCCTGGTTCACCACTCTGTACCAAGCACTCATATCTGAGTGACCCCACTCAGCTGTGCCAGAGGGAGAGTTCTTTAAACTGCTGCTGTTTGGACAAAAATCAGGCAAAACCAAGCCCAACGCATCAATTGTTTGCCCCTCACTGCAACCAAGTCACACTTGAAGGGACCCCGGCTGACTGGCACCTGCCCCTCCCTCCCTCTGGGTTTTGGAGTTGAAGGAAGCTCTCGTAAACCTTTTAATGCTGGGACTACACATTTTATTGTAATCATAAGTAGAACATAATACCACAACAGGTGCACTGGAACACTTGCTTAAATAATAAATGCAGTCAGCTTTGTTGCCTATTCACCCAGCCCTTCAGGCGCCTGAACAGCTGTGGGCTAAGGGTGGTGGCAGCTTCTGCCCAGGATTGTATTGTTCAGGGCGAATCAGAGGGAAAATGTTCTTACCTTGGACTCAGGTAGTACAGTGTGAATGCTGACACACACCACCGTTCTTCCATGCCTCGGTGTTATGGGGCCCAGTTCTAATACTAGCTGTGTGCCACGGAAAGACCACTTAACCATACTGAGTCTATTTTCTCACTTGTGAAACTAAGATGCTAGAATTTAGGGTAATTCTGATGAGTAAATGAGTGAGGGAGTGTGGTTCTGGGGCCTGTGTTCCCTCTGTCAAAATCCACTCACTCCCTGGGGCTGTGATTGAGAAATCTGCCTCTGAAGCTTGTCCTTGGTCAGAGAAGCCCCCTAAGGATTAAAAGACAATTATGGACCACTTCATACTCACTAGGATAGTGCTTATTAAAAAAGAAAAAAGAAAAACCTAGAAAATAACAAGTGTTGGTGAGGACGTGGAGAAATTGGAAACCTTGTGCACTGTTGATGGGAATGTACGATGGTGCAACGTTTGTGGAAGTTCCTCAAAAGATTAAAAATAGAGCTACCACATGATCCAGCAATTCCACTTCTGCGTATTTACCCAAAAGAAGTAAAAGCAGGAACTCAAGGAGAGATTTGTATGCCCTTGTTCATAGCAGCGCTATTCACATTAGCTACAACACGGAAGCAATCCAAGAGCCCATTAATGGATGAATGGACGAACAAAAGTTGGAATACGGTTCAGCCTTAAAAAGGAAGGAAATTGGCCCTGCGCGGTGGCTCACGCCTGTAATCCCAGCACTTTGGGAGGCCGAGGCGGGTGGATCACGAGGTCAGGAGGTGGAGACCATCCTGGTGAACACAGTGAAACCCCGTCTCTACTAAAAATATAAAAAAAAAATTAGCCGGGCGTGGTGGCGGGCACCTGTAATCCCAGCTTCTAGGGAGGCTGAGGCAGGAGAATGGCATGAACCCGGGAAGTGGCGGAGCTTGCAGTGAGCGGAGATGGCACCACTGCACCCCAGCCTGGGCAACGGAGCGAGACTCTGTCTCAAAAAAAAAAAAAAAAAAAAAAAAGAAAGGAAATTTTGACATGTGCTACAACATGGATGAACTTTGAGGACATTACGCTAAGTGAAATAAAACAGGCACGAAATAACAAGTACTGTGCTCATATGGGACTGTACTCACTCATTCGAAGTAACTAGAGTGCTCAAAGTCACAGAGACAGAAAGGAGAATGGTGGCTGTGGGGGTTTGGGGGGAGGAGGGAGGAGGAGCTGCTGTTTAATGGGTACAGAGTTTTAGTTTTGCAAAATGAAAAGAGTTGTAGAGATGGTGTGCACCACGATGTGAATGTGCTTAAATTAACATAAGTGAACTATGATTAAAATGGTAAATTTAAGGATATGGGTATTTTACCACAATAAGAGAGAAAGAGAATTATAGAGCACAATGGAAGTGACAGTTGAAGGGGTCTTTAACCAGTGCAGACATTTCCATTTGTTCTATTTCCTCTACAGGTGTAGAAAATAATACTACTATAGTAAATGCTACTGAGCATTCACTTGGCTTTGCCTATATCATCACCTCCAATTTTTATAGCAATCCACTTATAAAGTAGCATCATCCCCAGTTAACATAAGGAAACTATGGTTCAGGGGTTGGGTAAGAAAGGAATGAGTTATGGCATTAGCCAGCTACTTCCCGGCACAGGGCTTCAGTGGTCATGATGGTATGTACTAGGCTCTGGGGGAATAAGTGTACTTGAAGCTTCTCTGTGGTCTCTGGAAACTCTTGGTCATATTGAGGAGACATACATGGTGAGAGAGGCTCAAGCTGGAGCCTTGAGGACACAGGAAGCGGGAATCACCGACATTCGGGAGTTCATAAAAAGAAGCAGGCACTGAATTGTCTTGAAAAAAGGGAAGTGTTGAAGGGCTTGAATTCTGGGGGACAAAAGGTAAACGTAGATTTAGAGGGCAAATAATATTTATTAGCAGGAAAAAAGTGAAGTGCAATTACAAACAAGATTTCCTAATGTGGGTAGGTGGGTAAGAGGTCATCAGGCTGGGGAAAGCCAATGTAGGGATTGCTACTGGAAGCACATTTAAGTCCACGTAACAATAGCTAATATTTATTGAGCCCGGCTTGTGTGGCAGACAATGTTCCAAGCTCTTTACATACATAATGCATTCAATCCTCACACCAACCCGATGAGGTAAGTCTTACTCATTACATTCATTGTATAGATGGGGAAACTAAGGCTCAGAGAAGTGAAGCGATTTAGTCCAACATCGCAGAGCCAGGGAGTAGCAGAGCCAGGATGCAAATTCAGAATGTGGACTCCAGAGGCCTCATACCCAACTCTGACTCTGTGGGGTGATCGCAAACATGAGTCTTTATTATTTAACGAAAATTATTTATACTTGGTCATAGACATGATGAGCAACCTTGTTTGGTCAGAAATTAATATTTCAAGAATAGTTGCTGATGTTCATGTTTTGTGCATAACACATATCACAGATGCTCACAAAAAGCTGGTAGACAAATATGAGGAGCTATAAAGGTGGGAGGGCTTCTCCATGTTCCTGCTCAGAGCCAGTAACCATGGCAACAGTAAATTTTAACTTCACTGCTGCAGACCCACACAGCCAGCAGAGATTACAAGAGATGGTCACCGAGATCATCAAGGACCTAAGTTGCTCAGGATATGGTCATTTTAAGTGATAGAAACCTAACTCAAACTAGCTTAAGCAATAGGACAAACATCTGGCTTATCAAACACATTTCAGAAACAGCCTGGAGCAGAACCAGCTTAGAAACACACACTGTCAGCAGAGACTTCATAGACATCGGTTCTCAAGACCCCACCCTAACTTTAAGTCACACTTTCTTTAAATTTCCCCAAAGACCATTTATGTGAGAATCATTTAGAGAAGTGGGGTAGAGAAGTGTATTAAGAATGTCAATTTCTGGAGGGGATTCTTGATCTACTAAATCAGATTCCCTGAGCAGGAATCAGATTCCCTGGCCCAGGAATCTGAATGTTAAACATGCTTCCCAGGTAACTTTTGCAAGTCTCAATGTGAGAACCACTGCCTAGGTTATAACAGCAACAAGGTATGTCATGTGATCTGTTCCTTTGTCACACTGTCGCACAGAACCATGTCTCTTTCCTAATATCTCAAGTATTTACCCAACAGTGTGATTACGTGATTAAAGCCATTTTCCCCACCCAACTGTAGGGTTCATGAGAGCAGAAACTACATTTGTTGGTAAAATGCCCTCCATTGCATCCCCATTGCCTAACTCAGTGTCTGGCATATAGTGAGTGCTCAATAAATGTTTATTAAATGAATGAATGAATGAATGAATGAATGGACTTTAGTCCACAGAGTTGCTCTCACATTCTTTTCTCACTTAACCCACACAACAAGCCACAATGAGGTAAGTAGGCTAGACATTATTATTACCATTTTTCAGGCAAAAAAACTGAAACCCAGAGAGAGACTGCCCAAGTCAGGTACTAAGTGGTCTTCCAACTCTCCTTCCATGTCTTCTGATATGATGCTTCAAACAGGGTGGCACAAAGTTCCAGTGGAGTAGCCGGCCATTAAGGATGTCCCCAAAAAAGGCGATAGGGCACGTGAGATCTGATGCCTGTCCCCAGCTGAGCTGCAGGCCTCCTTCCTGGACACACCTTTCTGTTTTATTTCTTATCTCTTCCTAGTTCAGCTCCACAGCTGTTCTGTATGAACCTCCTTCCTTCTCTCTAGGGGTCAAGTGAGGAAATAGAAGGGAGAGAGGGAAAAAGAAGAGTCTGGTTACTCAGAGATTTGCAAATAAAGTTCTGATCTGCAGAGAACAGGATGAAGAATCTTACATTATGTAAAATCTCCCAAACCCAGTCTGCTGTCTATGCACCCTGAGATCAGAACACCAACAAACACACATCCAAAAGTGGAGGGGAAGCCAATGTTTCAGCATGATGATGGCTATCAAATAGCCATAATCATCTGCAAAGATGCAATGCTACTTCGAGGCATTTTGTCAAATATTGATAAGCATTTCCTGAGCACTATCATGCTCCTGATAGTCCACTGGGCACAAGGGAGGGAAGACACAAAAGACATGAGACATAGACCCTTGCCTGAAGGAGTACATAGCAGCTCTTCTGTTGGAAAAAACGCGATGTTATGACACAATTAAGGGAGGAATCAAAGTATGTAGTTAGCTACATTTTGATTTTAATGCTGTGGGAGGTCAAGATTGAGCTGTTTGGACTGGAGGACAAAGAAAGTGGTCATGGAAAATGTGATGGGTCTAGAGAGACAGTTATAATTTTAAAAGGCAGTGGAGAGGGGGAGCATTCCTGAGAAGGCAGCACTGAGCATGGCTGAGAGCATCGCTGACAGTGGACTGGAGAAGAGGCTCTGGCAGGAGGAGATGGTGAGGTGCTAGCGTCCCTGTACCCTCGGGCCAGACTGCCTCATTCTGCTCCTGGCCCCGCTGCCTGCTGCTTGTGCTTTCCTTCCCTCTCCACTGGAATGGGGTGGTCATGATGATTATAATAATAAATACTCTTAAAAACGTAGGTTAAGATAGGGAAAGACCTTTTAACAAGTACCTGGTTTGATTAAATTGTGGCTGTTAGCATTCAACAACATTCCTTGAGCTTTTATTGTGTGGCAGGCAGGCACTATGGTAGGGGTGAAAGAAAAGAGACTTCCTCTCAAAGATCCCCAGGAAGATGAGGGAGGAACCCAATTAATACAATTACATCGCAATTGCATGTGATAAGTATACCACAGAGGAAGACACAGGGTACTCTGAGACTTAAGGCTGGATCACCTCTGAGACCACCTGGAAGCATCCCAGGAAGACATCTCAGAGGAGGTGATGGCTATGGAACCCAAAGTACAAAAAAGTTTCTCAAATGAAGAGGAGAAAGAAAGGGCAATGGAGGTTGAGAAACTACCTAGTGCTTGAAGTACCAAATGTCATGGACAGGAGAGAGAGCAGGTTTTGGTGTGGGGAGAATTGAGATTGGAGAATGAGGTTGGTGTCTGGTGGGGGCCTTGGGTGTCAGGCTAAGGAGATAAGACTTGGTAGGCCATGGAGAGTAATTAGAGACTTACAAAGGGGAGTGAAGGGGCATGTGGAGGCTGTATCTGAGGTGAGGTTCCCTCCCTCCCCGGGTCTGGTTCCTCATCTGTAAGGTGAAGGAGGCTGGAAGAGCCAGTGCATACTCCACACTCTGAGAACTGATGAGCACTTAGAACTGTGTAGTGGATTCACTGTTTCCTCCACTTTCCCAGTCCTCCACCCTGCCTGCAGATTTGTATAATCACTGGACCACAGCACTGCAGAGAGGGCCAGGTTAATAGATATACCTGAAGCACTGTTGAATCATTTATTCAACTAAATTTATATGCCAGCACTAGTGAACAAGACAGTCATGCTATCTGCCCCTCCCGGAGTTTATAATCTACCTCACTGTGCACAGGCGGTGGGGAGATGATTGAGAAGCCCAGACTCCTGAAAAGAGGACAGGAAGGAACCTGTGTAGGCCAGTCTGGCTGCCTCGTCTTGCAGCCCTGGGAAAGACAGCACCCATCTCTTCTGGCAGAATGGAAGCTGTGTGTGTCCGCATGCATGCTAGGGCTGGTCGGGGTGGGGCTTGGGGAACCACACTGTCTTTTATCCTACCTCACACCCACGTGCTGTGGAAGTCTGTCTCCCCTATCAGCCTTACCGTAAAGAGAAATTTTCAGACTCGAAATGGGAGCAGGCTGGGACTGGAAGCTGTGAGGAAAGCACGGGTGGGATGGACCAGGAACCCTAGAACAGTCCTAGTCTCCCACAAGATGAGCAGACTAGCAGTGGAGGCTTAGGTAAAATACAAACCCTCTTGTTCCTGGGCTAAACAAATTCCACTCCACAAAAGCTTCAAAACCAGCTCTCTGGGCATTGTCCTATATAAAGCAATGCTTTCTTTGTTAAATCTTTTAATCCAGCTGTCTCTTATCTTGCCATTCCCCCAAGTTCCCACAGACTCCCAGGGAGCCCTCTCTCTCTTCTGATGCAGATTTATCCAACTGGAACCAGCTTAGGTCCGGGACCAATTGGAAAGTCATAAGCTGGAGTGGTTGCCGTCATTTGCCCAAAGAGCAAGTCTTAATATGGGTAGAGCCTGGTGGCAGAACTCGGTCCAGGGGTTTCGGTCGACAGAAACTCACCACAGGCTGTTCCTGGGGGCTGCTGTTGGAGACACCCAGGCCTACCTCTCAGTTGCCCCTAGGTCCTGGCCTGTCAGATCCTAGATCCTTGCTTTCCTAACCTTATGACCATGCCTGGGATGTCTCCAGGGGCAATCCTTGCTGGTCCCGGGCTGACATCCTAGTTGGCGCCCATGTCCTCCTCCCCCTGGCAGCTTCAGTATCACTAGCGGAGGATGTGGGGCTACGTAGACCTAAAGGAAGAACCTGAGGCAAAATTAATGGAGAGTTTATTTGGGGCCAGGCGTGGTGTCTCACACCTGTAATCCCAGGCTTTGGGAGGTCGAGGTGGGTGAACCACTTGAGGTCAGGAGTTTGAGACCAGCCTGGCCAACATGGTGAAACCCTGTTTCTACTAAAAATACAAAAATCAACTGGGTGTGGTGGCATGCGCTTGTAATCCCAGCTATTCGGGAGGCTGAGGTTTGTGGATTGTTTGAGCCCAGGAGTTTGAGGCTGTAGTTAGTGAGCTATGATTGTGCCACTGCACTTCAGCCTGGGCAACAGAGCGAGACTCCATCTAAAAAAAAAAAGAAAGAGAAAAAGAGTTTATTTGGGCCAAGGTTGAGGCCTCCAGCCCGGGACACACTTTCAAGTTGCCTTGGGGAGTGCTCTGGAGAATGAAAGAGAGGCTCCAGTGTTTAAAGAAAAAAGGACAAATCAGGAGGGGGAGATTACAAACGTTGTTGTTTGTCAGGAATTCTCATTGGTTTGCAGAAATAACATTGGTCCGTGATTATCTATACTTTGTGAACTACAGTATGTATGGCATGTTATGGCCACTTGCCTTCAGTTAGTCTAGCGCCTGCATAGCAAGTGGCTTCACCACAATTATTTCACTCAAGGGGGAGTGGCCTGACTGCCCTTTCATTCCAGTGCCTCTCTGGGCCTGATAATTTAAAGGGGTTCGTATACCTCAGATAAAAGTGTTCTTTTCTTTTTTTTCCCACAACTATATGAAAAGTAGAAATAACATCTACCTCAGTTTTTCTTGGAGAAATAAACAATAAGAAAAGAAAGAAACCACTTACCACACAGAATTATCATGAGATTTAAAGTAGATAATATATATAAAGCGCATATACCTGCTGGTAACTGTTGGACTCATTTCTCTTCCAGGTGGTCAGATACTCAAATAGTTAACAAAAATTTTCTGAGTATCTGCTATATATGCCCAGTGCTGTGTTAAGCAACACAGCAGGCTCAGCAGAGGTATGTTCTACGTCGTTTTTATTCCCAATTAACCAAGTAATCAGAAATGGGTATTATGGACTTCCTGTATACTCAGCATCATGCTAGAAACAGTGACAAATTAAAACATGCATGAAACATGGCAAGGTACCCTCCCATGAACTCACTCTGGGGAGATTAAACACACAGAAAAAGTGAAATAATAATACAAGAACAACTAACAATGCTGAAAGCACAGATACAAGAACCACAGGATGCACAAAATCCTCTGCTAAATGGAATGGCTTGTCTGGCAGAATACAGGAGGCCTCAGGCTAGAAATTTGGAAATCAAGTGGCCATATGGGAGCCTGGAGGCTGAGGGTGGGAGTGGGGATTGCTTGAGCCCAGGAGTTCCAGCCCAGCGACATAGCAAGACCCTGTCTCTAAAAAAAAACATTTTTTTTTTAAATTAGCTGCTTGTGGTGATATGTGCCTGTCATCCCAGCTATACAGGAGGCTGAGGTGGGAGGACTAGCTTGAGCCCAGTGGTTTGAGGCTGCAGCGAGCTATGATGGTGCCACTGCACTCCAACTCAGGCAACAGCAAGACCCTGTCTCTAAATAACTGAAATTAATTAAATAAATAAAAATAAATGAGAATGGTGAGTATTTAAAAAAAGCACGAGAGAGGCCATATGGAGGGAACAGCAAGTGGGGCAGTGGGAATTTACAACTACGTTACTGGGGTTTTTGTGGTGATGATGGTAGTAATTGTGCTTATTGTAGCTTTGGTCAAGAGAAGAGGCTAAAACATGTAGTTTGGATCACACTGTAGAAAAGGTGGAACAATGTGGTAGATCAAAGGGCTGTGGGGTCGACCCACTGGATGGGACAACGTACTCCACTTCTCATCATGAGCTACCTGGAGCAAGTCACTGGATTTCTCTGTCTCATTTGCTGTTTCTACCTCCCAAGGTTGTTGCAGAGATTAAATAAGACAGTTCGTATGTCTCAATAAGCCTAGCATCTGGTACTTAGGTACCAATCGATTAGCTTTTATTATTATTAATAAAATAAAGGAAAGTCATAGTCTCCTTTTCTGCTCTTTATGTTGGGCATGCAACCCATCCTAAACCTTGCAAATATTTTTTGCTGAGAAAGACGGGGCTACTGCTACATTTGTGAATTATGTTTTTAGAATTAGTTTTCATGTTTTATTTGCTAATTTATTTGGTTTGGAAATACACACCTTCAACCATTCAAGGAAGAAAAGCCCAGAGTGTTTTATTTATTGCAAACCCAATGTCTGCTGTCCACTGTAAGAGACAACCTTGTCCAACTGGCCTTATTTTGTTGTTTTTGTTGTTCTGTTTTGTTTTGTTTTGTTTTAGGCTTTTAGTAGCCTGAAGTCATGGTTTTTAGTTTCTGTCTCTAAAAGAAAAGAGGCATGAGGAAGGAGCTTTACTGGTCCAATCAGAAACAGAAACTAAGAACCCATGACTGTATTCTCTCCCTTGGACACCCTAAAGCTTCCGAGTAGATAGTCACCTACACTCTGGGCCTGCAGGACAGTCTGGTGCCAGGTGTGGCTGCCTTCTCAACCCAGTTAGTCTCAGTCTGGAACTTCCTGGCTCTGGGCATGTAGATTTTGGTCTTTCTATTTTTTTTTTCTCCTGGCAAGACAGCAAATCAGAGGGACTCAATGAACTCAAGGCAGTTTTCTATTGTCCATAATAGGTGGGAATGGGATTAGCAAGAATACGTAAAATCCACACTCCACCTGCTTCTTAAACAAATCCTTTACTGTAATCACTCACAGGCTCTAACATTGATTGATCTTATATCCTCTGCCTAGTCCTCCTCTGGTGGGTGTATTAATGATGAGAGCCTAAAGGCAACTGGCAAAGAGAAGGCTAGAGACAGAGTGAAGAAGGGGAAGAGGATCTACAAATTGAACCATTAGTCTGAATAATTAAGAGCTGACTCTTTTTGAAAATTGACTTTTATAATGATTTGGCCAGAGCTGGGGCCCAGAAGGCTCCATTCTAGCCTCATGATGATAACCATGGGGCCAAAAACCAGACCTGCACAGTGCTTTTCTTATTGAAACAGCTGCTACTATCATTACCCAAAGGAAGGTATTTCCTGGGGCCAGTAGCCCCTAAGCAGTCTTTCAGCCAAATTATTATGAGTAGGGAAAGGCTCTGAGGCCAGACCCACATAGCCTGGAAGGACAGTGGCTTATACCAATTGGGGTTGCCGTCACAAGAAGGAACAAGGGAACTGAGCCCCTGGCTTAAGGGCCCTGAATTTTGGAGCTTGGGAGGATTTTGCAGCTTCCTTTGTTTTTCCTTCAATCTTACATGAGACAGTTTCATGGAATTAAGATTAAGGCAGGGATGGTATTTGCCACAGGTAGCGACTTGCCATCTCTTGGCCAGGTTGGCCCCGAGCCCCCACTGTGAGTGAACCTTAGGCTGGGTCACATTCACTTTGCGTTTGTGCGGGTAGCAAGTTGGGTCTATCTGAACACACAATCTGCAAATTCACTACCAAAGGAGTTGTTTATTGTACTTCTTTAATCTGTGGGGTCAACTTATTGACCCAGAAGAAGGCAGAGATTTACAGGAGACAGACCGGGACTCTATATAAGCTGATTTTCCCTGGCAAATGACTGAATCCCTCCACACTTCAGTTTCTCCTTCTATAAAAAAAGGGGCAAAACTGCTTGCCACTCAGAATTGTTAGGAGGAATATAGGTGATCAAAATTCTTACAATGTCTAGCATGACAGTCAATAAACTTGTCTTCCCCTTATATACCCAGTGGTAGCTGCATTTGCAGTCTCCTGACAGGGGAGACTGTTCTCTTCCGAAGCGGAGTCCCCAGGCAGGAGCTGCTGCTGGCATAAAACCATCTGTTGAATTGTATTGTTGTTGCATGGAAGGCAAGAGGACTCCTAATGTTTGATGTCTTTGGGGCTTTCGCCTTGAAGGACAATGGGGATATACACCTTTGCCTTGGAAAAGGAGCGACTCAAGTACAAGGCAGGTAAAACCATGGAAAGCAGCAAAAGATCATGGGGACCCTTAGGCTGCTCTGAAGACCATACCATGAAAATCGATTCCTCAGTCAACAGGAGCACTCAGTCAAACACAGCTCCTGGCCCCTGCTCAGCGAATGAAGAGTGGTCGATTCATGAAGAGCCTGGAATGGAGAGAGCACCTGTCAGAAGAGGTGATGGGGCATGAGTATGTGTACCAGGTTCAGAGTTCAGGCTCCTTAAGTCCTACTGACCAATAGGGAAAACGCTGAAAAGAGATGGCGATTCAGTGCTGGCAGTGAGGAAGTCCCCAACTTTATCAACGTACCTGAAGTATTGTTTAGTTCTTCCTGTCTTTGGCTTTTGATAGTTGTGGTCCTCAGCCAAGAAGAGGCAGAGGAAATGGAAAAGAGGGTGTTCCTGAGAAATATGGGGGAGGAAGTTATTGTCAACCGGTGCCCCCACCTACAATTATTGTGAAGTCGGTGCTCCTGGTACTTCCCAGTGCCATCCCCACGTCTCATTGTGCTGGCTTGGAGGCACTCAGTTCAGTCTTCAAACCCTCCTCCTCAGCCTTGGCCAGGCTGTCTGTCTCCTCAGGGCAGCCAAAGAAGATGAGCTCATTTCCAGAACCCAAGAGGTGGCTCTGACCCTATCTTCCAAGTTATTGCTGAAGTTGGGTGGTTGAAACCAGGCAGGGCATCATGCTGGCACCAGGCTAGCCTTGCATCAGGCAAATCTGCTGACTCATCTCTCTCTTCTAAACAAGCTCTGAGAGTTGGCATGCAGGAAGCAGCACCGAGGAGTCTGATGGTGTGGGCCACCTGGCAGGGACTGACCAAGAGGAGGCGGGGAGCAGCCACCTGCCACCCCAATCCCACATTCCTCTAATAGCACCAGGGACAGAAAATATGTGCCTACCCAAGAATTTCAGGGCCACAAGTAGAAACAAGTGTATCATAACAGGGAAGGTTGCAACATGAGAAATATGCTTTTCCTGAGAAAAGTGGATAACTTGATGTGAATAATCTTCAAAAATTATGTTTGGTGTTTGGAAAAGCTTAGTGGATTCTTTAAAAAGAGCTACACATTAAAAAAAAAAAAGAGCTACACATTAATATGTGGAAATAAAAGACATACAGAGAATAAAACAAAAAAATGGCCCATAATCTCCACTCCCCCAACCTCAGATAATTGCAGAAGTACTTGATTAGATAATATATATGTACAAAATAAAAAGTGAAAGCTCCCATCCCCTGACTTATCCCTCTCCTAAACACACATTTTTAAGTGCGTTTTCTTTCTTTCCCATGGGAAAACAATGTGTGTATACCCCTACATTTCCATTTGTCCTTAAACATCTTTAGAGTACCAAAATCACCTCAGGTTTGCACAACTTCATGGAACACCAACCACATTGTACTTTATGGTTCCTGAACAGGGGCAATATTCCCATAACACAAAATGTGAATGGTACTCACCAGAGCTGCGCAATGTGGTAGGAGTGCTGTTTCCACATCATAGTATATCCTGGAGCTCTTTTCAGATCAGTACATATGGATCTATCTCATTTTCTTTTAAACATCTGGCTTCAAAGATTCTATCATTTGGATGTACCATCATTTCCTCAACCAGTCCCCTATGGGTAGACAATTTGTTTCCTCCTTCCTCAACTATGAGAACACTCCAGTTAGCATCCTCGTACAGATATCTTAGCAAACTCTTGCGAATGTCCATAGAACAAATTCTTACCATTGGGATTCTTAAGTACATACATCTTGATTTTATAGACATTGCCTAATCAATAGCTTCATTTTAAAGAACAACTACTCCAAGGAGCAAAACAGTTTCCCTGACTTAATTCCTCCCTTGAAGGAAGGTGAAAAGGATTTACCTGACATTGTAACAGAATCCCTTTACTGCCAAAAACAAGGTTAACTGTGTATGCATACAGACTGGGTGAATAACAGAGAGGTGAACTGGATGAGGAAGAATAAAGAAAATTCTTTAGAATCTACAAAGGGCTGTCATCTTAACCACTGATATGAAGGAAGGTAGAAAAAGGGGCTCAAAAGGCCTCTTATTCTCATTAACTTGGTTGTTCACCCTAGAGGGACTTTGTCATTCATGACTTAGTCACATGTTACATCTATAGACTCATCGTACCTCAGTGAGAGCCACCAAGCAGCTCAGAAAAGAAGTGGGGGTTTAACCATGGGCTGTATGCTTTTACTGTATGCTCTAGGATTTTCTCAGCAGTTCCATTATTGAATGTGTGTTTCACTTACCTACTGTAGCTCTACAATAAAGCAACATTATCTCTCATCTTTCTGAGGGTTGACTGGGCTCAGCTGAGTGGTTCTCACTTGGGGTCTCCAATGTCATTGCAGTCACACGCGGGCTCTTGTTTCAACTGGAATTGCCCAGAGGAATTTGTAATTTTCCCCCAGCCTCCTGTAGCTATTATTCTCCTAAAGAGAGGAGGATGGAGGATTGGCCATTAGTGTTTGGATCACAAGAGACATGCCTAACTCAAACTGACCGAAAGGAAAAGATGAAGTTACTGGCTCAGGTAACTTCAGGAATACTTCAGGAGTACCTGGATCTAGCTGTTAAAATAATCTTATTAGGAATTTGTTTCTTTCCATCTCTCAAATTATTTTTTTCCTCTATTAGATTATTTCTCAATGCCACCAAGTGCTACAGGCTTAAGATTAACAACCTTGGGGAAAAGAAAACGTCTCTCCCAGTGGCCTTAGCACCATCCTGAAGCTTTTATTGGATGGAGTGGGTCATGTGTACATCTCTGAACAAATCATCATGGCCAGGAGAAGTGGATATACTGGCCAAGCCTGGGCATTTGACCAACCTCTGGGTCTGGGAGTGGAATCAGCTTCCCCCTAATTGTATGAACTGAGATTGGGGGTGAATTACTTAGTAAAATGAATGTGGAAGAAGGGAGACTGTAGGCAAAGGCAAAAGATGTCTACCTATAAGGTCCTTACCTGGGACTGGTGTGACAATGCTTGGGAACAAATCACACTTTGGGTGAAACTATGGTTCGATTGGCTTTTGAATCCTCGGCTGTGATTAGGAGAACACTAAGACTTTTTCACCTTTGACAGTGGTCAGTAGATATGTAAAATCATGGAATCATTCAATGACTGAGACCCTGAGGACCACTGACTCCAATCCCCCACCCAGTGGTAGAGTCCCTTCCCCAGCTCCTCTGCAAACACTTAGAAACGCTCGGTGGCAGGATGTTTGCTCACTGACTTCAAAAGCAATCTCTTCCACTGTTAGGCATCTCTATGTGTTTTTAAAGTTATTATAAAGTAAATACTAACCCTCTAAAATTGACTCCTACATGTTAGACACTGGGCTATGCACTTTACATGTCTTATTTCAACTTTGTTTTACAATATTCCTTTGAAAAGAGTTACTATTACTAGCCCTACTTTACAGAAGAGGAAACTAAGAGCAGGAGAAATTAAGTAACTCAGGTATTTTGAGGACAAAATTCCTCATGGTATACCTCTGCATCGTGAAGATCTGCCATTCTGTAATTTTTACCCATTGATCTTATACTTTGGCCTTTTGGAGTTATTTGGATAATTCCTCAAATAATTTCAGACAACTATGACAGATCTCCTAGGGCTTCAGTCTTCTTAGGTAAGCATCCATATACCTTCTTTCATTCTGAATGTAAAGTGGTTTACAGTGATTTCACCAGATGCCCTTCTCTGGGCATGCCGAAGTTCACACCTGTAATCCTAGCACTTTGGGAGGCCAGGGAGGGTGGATTGCCAGAGCTCAGGAGTTCGAGACCAGCCTGGGAAACACGGTGAAATCCCATCTCTATTAAAATACAAAAACAATTAGCTGGGCGTGGTGGCATGCACCTGTAATCCCAGTTAACTTGGGAGGCTGAGGCAGGAGAATTGCTTGAACCCAGGAGGCAGAGGTTGCAGTGAGCCGAGATCGCACCACTGCACTCCAGCCTGGGTGACAGAATGAGACTCTGTCTCAAAAAACAAAAAATAATCTGTTTCAAAAGGGATCTAACTAGTGTAAAATATTATGGGATGTCTTCACTGTAGGTATACAAAATTGTCAGCACAATTCAGACTGCATTTGGTTCTTAAGAAGTCACATTCCACTGACAACTCAGGTTGAGGTTGGAGTCATCTTCCATCCTAAGGTCTTCTTCATCCACATCTGTTGAGTCTCTCCCAGGTTATAACAAAGCAGTTAACTTTTTGAGCCTCTGGGGCAGGACTTTACCTTTATCCTTGTTAAATTTAACCCTGTTCCTTTTAGTTTATTGCCCAATTACTGGGAATTTTTATTGTATCATTCTACACCCCAGTTATCTCTCCCAGGGTAGGGCATCTTCAAATCTGACAGATATGTATTTGTTAAGTCAGAGACTTAAAAGAAATGGACAAAACAGAACAGGAATAAAAAATGCCACTGGAGGCCTTCTGGACTGAGTCTTCTTAGTTAACAAATCCCACCAACTATACTATCACTCCACCTTCAGTTCTCCAATTCTATCAAGACTTATGAGAGATTTTGTCAAATGCTATGACAGACTTGTCATAAACCATGTCCAAAGATCTATTACTCTGTTAAAATATTTCAGGAGGAAGAGATTAGTTTGTTATTCTTTTATTCATTTAATTAGTATTTATTGAGCATTGGCTCTGCCATTTATTAGCTGAAAGGCCCTGGGCCAGTTATTTAAATCAACAATGCATTAATTATCTTATCTGTAAAATGGAGATAATAACCTCCCAAACCTTACATAGCTGATGTTGAAATTAAATTAGATAATAAGCCTAAGTTACTTAGAATGGTTTCCTGGCAGTTAATAAATGCTCAGTAAATATGAACTATAAACCCTAATTGAACTAGTTAGTGCTTATTTTTCTCAGTTAACACTAGTTTCCCTCCTTTCCTGGTTCCTAGGTCCAAACCTCCTCCAGTGTTTATGTATTTTTAAATTGATACACAATATCTGTATATATTTATGGGATACGTGTGATATTTTCATACATGAACACAATGTATAATGATCAAATCAGGGCCATTAGGATATCCATCACCTCAAACATAAATCATTTCTTTGTGTTGGGAACATTTCAAGTCCTCTCTTCTAGCTATTTTGAAATCTACTATAAATTCTTGTTAATTATAGTTGCCCTACTATACTATCAAAGCTAGAAATTTATTTTATTTTATTTTATTTATTTATTTTTAGACAGAGTCCCACTCTATCACCCAGGCTGGAGTACAGTGGCACAATCTCAGCTCACTGCAACCTCTACCTCCCAGGCTCAGGTGATCCTCCCACCTCAGCCTCCCAAGTAACTGGGACTCCCAAGTAACAGGCACACACCACTACGTCCAGCTAATTTTTGTATTTTTTGTAGAAACAGGGGTTCCACCATGTTGCTCAGGCTGATCTCAAACTCCAGGGCTCAAGCAATCCTCCTGCCTAGGTCTCCCAAAGTCCTGGGATTACAGGCGTGAGCCACCATGTTTAGCCTACATAACTTAATTAGTCTGATCTAACTGTACTTTTGTACCCAATAACCGACCTCTCTTCTCTCCACTCCCAACCTCTAGTAACCACCACTCTACTCCCCACCTCCATGAGATGAAGGGTTTCTTTTAACTCTCACACATTTTGTCCTCCTTTGGCCTCTCCTGATGACTGCTGTCAGGTACACCCCTCTCCAGCTCTGCAGGGCTCCTTCGGGATCTTCACCAGTTCATATGAGGATCTAGAGCCTTCTCTTTGCCTTCCTCACTTTGGTTATTTGCGGTTTTAGCATTTTGATGGCATTTTTTGGGCTTCCCTGCCATCCCTTCTGTTGGGTTTTAAAGTTCTTCCTGGCAGGTGCCTGCAGCCAGGCCCCTGAAGGCTTAGTGACAGCTGCCGGCAGCCGGCCTGCTACAGGGAGGCACTGTGTAATCTGCCTTTGTTGGCCTAGGCCTGTTGTCAGCCAGCCCTGCGGTGACTGCACTGAGATTTCATAAGAGGGAAACATAACTTTCTTCTCTCTCTCTCTCTCTCTCTCTCTCTCTCTCTCTCTCTCTCTCTCTCTCTCCCACCTGCCCTCTCTCCCTCTCTCCCCCTCTCTCTCTAGTATTAAGATTGAGTAGGTTCTTTCCCCACCTCTTCCCTTGCAAAATTTTTTCATATAAATGGATTCAGTATCTGAGCATTTCCCCTCCCCAAATTCCCTAATCCCCAATACACATACCTTTCTCCAGACATAACAAAGTGTGTAATTATGTTATTCAAAAAAAGAGAAAGGGCCACGTGCGGTGGCTCATGCCTATAATCCCAGTACTTTGGGAGGCTGAGGCAGGTGGATCACTTGAGCCTAAAAGTTTGAGACCAGCCTGGGCAACATGATGAAACTCCATCCCTCCAAAAAATACAAAAATTAGTCAGGTGTGGTGGTGGCATGTACCTGTAGTCCTAGTTACTTGGGAGGCTGAAGTTGAAGAATCGCTTAAGCACAGGAGATCAAGGCTGCGGTGAGCCAAGATCGTACCACTGCACTCCTGGCTGGGCAACAGAGTGAGAGCCTGTCTCTGAAGAAGGAGAAGGAGAAGGAGAAAGAGGAGGAGGAGAAGGAGGAGGGGGAGGAGGAGGGGGGAGGAGGAAGAGGAGGAGGAGAAGAAGAAGAAGGAGGAGGAGGAAGAGGAGGAGGAGGAGAAGGAGAAAGAGGAGGAGAAAGAGGAGGAGGAGAAGGAGGAGGAGAATAAGAAGAATAACAATAAGAAGAAGAAGAAAGAGGAGAAAGAGGAGGAGATTCCTTTCTTCTCCCATCTCCTCACTCTTCCATACTTTCAAGGCCACTTCAGGGTCACCAAAATATCCAACTCTAGGGGAAACCTTTTGTATGAGTACATGATAAACGGTGACCCTCTTGAATTGTGCAACACGGCAGCACAGCCCAACTGTCTATAGCTGGATCATCCTGCTCTCCATTCCATCTCATCTTGCTGGCTTTTATTTCTTGATAGATGAAAATGTTGCTGGCTTGGAACATCGCACTAAGATACTAGATATGGGTGGGTTGTTAGGGGGACAAAAACATCTTGCTGACACAGAGGATACTGTCTGAAGAAGACAGCACTCAGGAATGCCTAGTGATTGGCATGATGCTAGGGCTGGCAAGAGGGGGCCCAAGTGTGTCTCATGGTGTGCTTGTGTGGCATTCACCATGGAGGAAAGGCAGCCAGCACTCACTGAGGACCCACACCAGTCCGGGCCTATATCTGAGCTTTCTCGTGCTCTCTCACTTACTCTTCAATATGCCTCACAGAGATGAGGACTCAAAGGCTCAGAGAGATTTGGCTAGCCCCCAGAGCTGGTGAGTTGCAGAAGTAGGAGTCAAATCCAGGCTGTGTGGCTCTTACCCTCCACGTGACAAGGTTACCCAGGAGGAGGAATACAGAAAAAAAAAAAAAAAAAAAACCCCAGAAGTAGCTATAACTAGGGTTGATCCTTCCTTCCTTCCATCCTTCCTTCCTTCCATCCTTCCTTCCTTCCTTCCTTCCTTCCTTCCTTCCTTCCTTCCTTCCTTCTTTCCTTCCTTCCTCCCTCCCTCCCTCCCTCCCTCCCTCCCTTCCTTCCTTCCTTCCTTCTTTCCTCCCTCCTTACCTCCCTCCCTTCTTTCTCTTTCTTTCTTTCTTTCTTTCTTTCTTTCTTTCTTTCTTTCTTTCTTTCTTTCTTTCTTTCTTTCTTTTTTTCTTTCTTTCTTTCTTTCTTTCTTTCTTTCTTTCTTTCTTTCTTTCTTTCTTTCATAGGGAAGAGGTTTTTTTTTTGTTTTTTGTTTTGTTTTTTTTTTTTGACAGTCTTGCTCTGTTGCTGAGGCTGGAGTGCAATGACACAATCTTGGCTCACTGCAGCCTCTGCCTCCCAGGTTCAAGGGATTCTCCTGCCTCAGCCTCCCAAGTAGCTGGGATTACAGGCGCATAGCACCACACTTGGCTAATTTTTTTAAAATTACTTTTAGTAGAGACGGATTTCACCATGTCGGCCAGGCTGGTCTTGAACTTCTGACCTCAAGTGATCTTCCTACCTCAGCCTCCCAAAGTGCTGGGATTACAGACATGAGTCACTGTGCCCAGCTGAAGAGCCAGATTTTTTAAAAATGGTTTTTTGTATGTATTAGGTTCCTAGAGATGCAGTAATGAATTACCACAAACTGGGTGGCTGGAAACAACAGCAACGTATCCCCTCACAGTTCTGGAGGCTAGAAACTCAAAATGAAGGACTGTGCTCCCTCTGGAGCCTCCAGAGAAGAATCCTCCTTGCCTCTCACTAGTTTCTGGTGGCTCCAATAATCTTTGGCATTTCGGAGCTTGCAGCTGCATCACTCCAATCTCTGCCTTCATTGTCATGTGGCCTTCCTCCTGGTGTGTTTCCCCATGTGTCCTCTCCTTTTCTTGTAAGGGCACCAATGGATTTAGGTCCCTCTCTAATCTAGTATAATCTCACCTTAACTGAGGACATCTGCAACTACCCTATTTCCAAATAAGGTCATATTTGAGGTTTTGGGTGGTCATGAATTTTGGGGGGACATATTCAATCCACCACACCTTGCTTCCCAATTCTGCTCCGAGCTAGCCCAGGCTAGAGTCTAAAGCCCAGCACTGCCTCACTTTCAGATTTGATTCCTGCAGAAATATCAGCTCAGTAGCAGTTCATCCCAGTCTACAGATGTGTTTTATAAATTTATAAATTGAGCCATGTGGTAGGAAAACCTTATTAAGGGAATGGAGGTCTCTTGGGGCTTTAATTTCTGAAAGTGCTTCTTGGTGCCAGCAGTCTTGACCCCTCAGCATGTAGAAGCAACAGATGGTCTTTCTTGCTCAGGAGCTGGCCCTTACCCCCTGCCATTATGTCTCCAATCTGGACATCCCTGTAATGGTGGCAATGCCAAGCGTGTGCCTAAGGTGCCTCATGACGTGCTTGTGTGGTGCTCATCCTGGAGGAAGATGATGGTCTGAGCATCTTCATCCTGGTCATCACCTAGGCAGGCCCTACCTGAATAGTAACATTACAGTGATTAGACATTTCTTGCCATTGTAGGTGGCCTGGATGTCAACTCAGGGTGTGCTGACACCTAGGCCAGTGCTCTTGGAGTCCATGCCAGTCTGTTCTTGTCCTGATGCTCATCTGATTGTCTACAGACTTCTCTGCTGCCTTCAAATTCAGTCAGCTCTGCCACAATCCTGCCTCACTGCCCAATGAAGGTATGCACCCACACCCAGCTCTTCACCTACACCCACTGCTCGCCTCTCCTCTTGGGCATTTCCATTTGCCACTCTTGCCACCTCCTGCTTGGGCCTCCAGGGGCTGCCTGTTCATTACACATGGCCCTCGTGACTTTCTCTAGCCATTCCCAGGTGAAGATGCCACCCACCACAGTCCCATGCTGGAGATGCCAGGACAAAAGGGGCAATGGAGTGGACCCAGAGAACTCTGCTCCTCCCCATCTCAGAAGCTACCGGGCAACAGTGAGTGGAAGCCCCTGGCTGCATAGGTGGAGGCCAGATAGACCACTCCTCACCCCATCCCAAAGAACAGGAAATGAACTGTGAGGCCTCCAGGCCCAGCCAGGGAAGAAAGCTGCACATAGGCCTATGTTGTGTCTGCAGCCACACAAGTTTCTTTCAGAAGGAGAGGGTGGGAACAGGGGTGGCAGTCAATGGAATCTTCTCATAATTCCCAAGTGTTTTGCTAGAACAAAGAGCTAACCTCCAGCCTCAAGTCTCTCTGTAGGGTACTTAGTTCCTTCTCACTGCAGAATCAGCAGCCCTGGAATCTGCCCAGGCTCCCCTCTTCAGCCACCCACTTTTATTTTTCTCTGTGTTACTTCCATCTGCTGATGTTGCCTTCCTTGTAATGTGCCGTAAAACAGATTTGACAAATTTTTTATTGTCTATATTCCCGCTAGAATATATGCTCCTAGAAGGTGGGGCCCCTGCCCCAGAGCCTAGAACAGTGCCTGTCCAAGCTGAAGTGGCACTTAGGCAAAGCCATCGAATGAATGCATGAGAGGGAAGCAGCCCAGTCCTGTCAAATGAGCTGGAAGAGACTGACTTCAGAGACAGCCTAATCTTTTTCTCTGTTAACACAAATAGCAAACAAAGAGAGTCTCTTTAAAAGAAAAAGATATTTATCTAGGAATAGAGCACTGTATTGGGAATATGCATATCATAGTAAACTATGTACATATTCAGGGAAGTAAAGGAAGACAGATTTTTAAAGAAAGAAAGAGAAGGATGACATATTTGTTCTGACATAATTATCCTTGACTCCAAAGACCAATAACAAGGGTGATGCCAGTCTGGGCTTGGACAGGCAGTGGCTGAGCAGATGTCTTCACAGAAGTCTTTTTTGTGTAAGGTTGCAATGGCCTTTGTGCAAAGTCATGGTTTTTACAGAGACTTGTGTGATAGTTTTTGTTATCAGGCATACACGTATGAGAACTCTGTCTTCATGACCTTTCCCAGCTCCATTTGTCAGGGTTCTTTCTTTCTTTTTTTAACATTAGTGACTCCATTTTGATTTTGACAACTTTCACAACCCTAATTTTTCCTGGAAGGAAACTGGGAGCAGTCCAGAGATTCTAAGTAACTCCTTGGATTTGACATTGGAACTGGGTTCTGCATTTTTTCAAGGAACTTAAGACACGCTGCCCTTCCCACACACTCTCTGAGGGATGTGATGATGGTGGGAGCAGAAGCTTAGAGAGGCTAAGTTACTCAGATGACAGAGCCAAAATTTAAGCCCAGATTTGTGTGACTCCAAAACTATGGCTTTTTAATCATTAGGCTGGGGATAACAAATACATTTCATTTCAAGAGCCACGTGCAATTAACTAAGATGTGACTCAGGGCCACCATTTTGAGGAGTCTGAGGCTCCTCAGGTTCAGCAGACAAGAGTGCATGATTGATTAGCAATGTCTGCCAGGGACACAGGGTGGGGAATGACAGTGTTTTGCCATCCCTGCCACTAGGCGATGATGCAATATTAGGTTCCTCATCTTAGACTCTTTGTCCCTCACCACACTGCTTCTGAGGCTAATATTCCTATAGTTCCTGCCTCAGCAATGAGAAGCTCATGACAAAGCTGCCAAACACTGTCAAGTTGGAGGTGAGCAGAGCACGACTCCATTAGTAAGAAATGGAAACACTGCACTTTCAGGGATCATTTATATGATTTGTGGCTACAGAAGTTGCTCAGCGTGAGGAGCCACAGAAACCACAAGGAAGAGGTGCAGCATTCTCTGTGGCGTGTGAAGCCAGCTCTTGGTGTTACTTCACTACAACTGCATTTGCCATTGATGATGGTTCTTCTCTCATCTCAGGGAAAGTGGAAGGGAGAGAGGATGCAGCCTGAGTGATTCCTGTTTCAACATTTAAAAAGAAGAAAGAAAGAAACTGAATGCACATTTGGTCATTCCAGAATCATTTGCCCATCACACAGGGCTTAGTATCACCTTTGTGTAGGAAGGACACCAATATGTTAACTGTAGGGGAATTATTCATATCTGTCTTTGGAGGCATCACATGACCTAGGGGGGCAGAGTTATCTCAGTAACTATGTTTACTTGGGGTTATATTATCCTCCCAGAGTTCACACCGAGAACGGGGAAGACAGCTCTCACATGTGCTTTATGATGGTGGGACTGAAGACAGCAGGTGAAGGAAACATTTGCTGCCAGTGATACATAAAGCAGAGACTCCATTTTGCCCAGAACAGAGCATGAGCTGTATATAAAAGGCCTGACCACTCCATGAATTAAGTCAGGGAACCCAAAAATATTATTGAGTCATGAGCTAAGCACTATAAAATGTCTTATATCACACACAATAACAGATATTTCAATTTTCTCCCATCTGCTTGGATATGTTCTGCAGGATGCTATGTAATATGGGGTCTGGATGTGGACCCTGAACTCAAGGAAACTATGCCCCAGCTCAGGAGACAAGACTAATGCACCTTTTACCAAGACACAACCTGCCCCGAGGCTTCGATATTTTGTCTCCCTTCCTTCCCCATGAAGCAGCCTATCTTTATGCCAAATGCATGGGAATTCCTTGTAATTCCTCTGATATTTTGTATTGTTTTCACCTCCATGTCTTTGCTACTGTTCCCAGACTACCTTGCAAATAGCTCTTCAGGGTTTTGATTTTTGTCTTTGCCCCTCACCAGCTATGAAGTCCTGGAAAAGTTATTTAACTGCCTCTATGCCTCCGTTTCCTCCTCTTAAAGTGGGGATGACAACAGTTTTACCTCCTAGGGTTGTTGTAAAAAAATTAAATGAGTTATCAAATATTAAAGTACTTAGAAACACACTCAGCACTTAGAAGGACTAGGCAAGAGTTAATAATTAGCATCATCACTCACCCTTCAAGACTCAACTTGAATGTTATCTCTACCAAGAAGCATTTCAAAAATTACCACAAAGTCAAAAGACAAAAGATTACCTGGAAAAGAGCTTTGCAATACATATGACAAAGGACTGACTGTTTTCCTTAATGTATGGGGAACAAGTACAAATCTGTAAGAAGACAACAGCTCAACAGAAAACCACCCAGCTGTCAGGAACATGCAGTTCACCAAGAAAGAAATACAAGTGGCCAATAAGCAAGAAAAGATGCTCACTTTCACTCATAATTATGCAAGTCAAAATAGTAACAAGAAGCCATTTTTTTTTTTTGTTTGTTTGTTTGTTTTTGCTTATCAGACTGGCAAAAGTTTTAAAGTTTGATGATACCCAGTGTTGGCAAGAATGGGGAAATTAACCGTTTGCATATACTCTTGAAGAAAGTATAGATTTCTGCAGCCCTTTCAGCAAGCATTTTGGAAATATTTATCAAACCAAAAATGCACATTTCCTCAAATGCAGCAATTCTCCTTCTGTTTATTGATACCCTCACAAAAGAATATATGTCAATATACATCATACTATATTATAGGGTTATAAAACTGTACCTGGCACATAGAAAGTGCTCAGCAAATAGTTTTTCTATAAATAAACGAACCAAAATGTTCATTGTAGCAGTGTTGGTAATAGACAAAAACGAAAAACAACCTGAATGTCCAGCAACAGGAGAGATTTTAAATAAATCCTGCACAGTCATACTATGGGGAATTCTGCAGCTGTTGCAACCAATATCATATATCTACATATTCTGATTTAAGAAAGCTTCTTTTATTATTGTTCTTTTGTTTTTACATTTTTTAGTTTGACAAATAATAATTGTACATACTCAATATAATGATTTTCTTTTACTTGGATAAATTTCCTTTAATGGGATTGCTGGATCATGTGGCAGTTCTATTTGTAGTTTTTTAAGGAACCTCCATATCTTCATCATGGCTGTACTAGTTTACATTCCCACCAACAATGTGTAGGAGTTCCCTTTTCTCTGTATCCTCACCAGCATTTGTTATTTTTTGTCTTTTTGATAATAGATATCCCATCCAGGGTGAGGTGATATCTCATTGTGGTTTTGATCTGCATTTCCCTGATAATTAGTGATGTTGAGCATTTTTCCATGTATTTGTTGGCCAATTGTATGTCTTCTTTTGAGAAATGTCTATTCAAATCTTTCACCCATTTTTCAATTTGATGGTTTGTTTTTTTGCTGTTGAGATGTTTGAGTTCCTCACATATTGTGGATGTTAATCCCCTGTTACATGAGTAGCTTGCACATATTTTCTCACATTCTATAGGTTGTCTTTTTACTCTGTTGATTGTTTCCTTTGCTGTGTAGAAGCTTTTTCATTTAGTATAATTCCATTTATTTTTGCTTGTGTTGCTTGTGCTTTTGAGGTCTTATTCATAAAATCTTTTCCCAGACCAATATCCTGAAGCACTTCCCCTGTGTTTCCTTCTAGTAGTTTTATTGTTTTAGGTGTCACATTTAGGCCTTTGATTTATTTTGAGTTAATTGTTGTATAGGGTGAGAGGTGGGAATGTAGTTTTATCCTTCTGCATATGGATATCCAGTTTTCCCAGCACCGCTTACTGAAGAGACTGTCCTTTCCACAATGATTGTTCTTGGCACCTTTGTCAAAAATCAGTTGCTTGATATATGTAAATTAATTTCTGGATTCTCTGTATTCCATTGGTCTATGTGTATTTGTTTTTGTGCCAGTACTGTGCTACTTTGGTTACTACAACTTTGTAGTATGTTTTGTGTTGTTTTTAAAAAATAATTTAAAAATATTTTGTAATAGAGACAGGGTCACACTATTGCCCAGGTTGGTCTCAAACTCTTGGCATCAAAAGATCCTCCTGCCTTGGCCTCCCAAAGTATTGGAATTACAGGCATGAGCCACTGCACCTGACCTAAAGTATACTTTGAGGTCTGGTAGTGTGATACCTATGGCTTTATTCTTTTAGCCCAGGTTTGGTTTGGCTATCCTTTCAGGGTCCTTTGTGTTTCCATGCTAATTAAAAAAAACTTTTTTTTCTATTTCCATGAAGAATGTCCTTGGTATTTTGATAGGTATGGTGTTGAATCTGTTGTTTGGGTAGTATTGTCATTTTAACAATATTAAGTCTTCCAATTCATGAGGATGGGCTGTCTTTCTATTTGTTTGTATCTTCTTAAATTTCTTTCATCCACGTTTTATAGTTTTCCTTGTAGAGATTTTTCAATTCCTTGGTTAAATTCATTTGTAGGTATTTTATTTTTTGTAGCTATTGTAAATGAGATTTTATTCTTGATTTCCTTTTCAGTTAGCTCATTGTTCATGTATAAAATGCCAGTGATTTTGTATATTAATTTTGTATCCTGCAACTTTACTAAATTCATTTATCAGTTCTGAGTTTTTTTGTTTTTTGTTTTTTTGAGAGTCTTTAGGTTTATACAATCATGTCATCTATAAAGAGAGACAATTTGACTTCCTACTCTCCAATTTGGATGCCTTTTATTTCTTTCTCTTGCCTAATTGCCCTGGCTAGGGCTTCTAGTACTATGATGACTAATAGTGATGAGAGTGGTAGCTTTTCCTCATTCAATAAGATGTTAGCTGTGAGTTTTCCGTATATGGCCTTTATTATGTTCAGGTACTTTTTTTCTATACCTAATTTATTAAGAGTTTTTACCTTGTCTGTATAAAGAATTAAAAAAAAAAAAATGAGCCAGGCATGGTACCATGCACCTGTAGTCTCAGCTACTCAGAAGGCTGAGGCAGGAGGATTGCTTGAGCCCACGAGGTTGAGACTGCAGTGAGCCATGATGACGCCACTGCACTCAAGCCTAGGTAACAAAGTGAGACCCTGTCTCAAAAAAGAAAGAAAAAGAAAAAAGAGTTTTTATCATGAAGGGAGGTTGAGTTTTATCAAAAGGTTTTCCTGCATCTATTGAGATGATTATATTGCTTTTGTCCTTCATTTTATTGATGTGATGTATGACATTTACTGATTTGTGTATTTGAACAATCCTCACATTCCTGGGATACAATCCTACTTAATCATGGTGAATTATGTTTTTGATGTGTTGTTAGATTTAGTTTGATAGTATTTTGTTGAGAATTTCTGTGTCTCCGTTTACCAGGGATGCTGTAGTTTTCTCTTTTTGTTGTGTCCTTGTTTGGTTTGGGCATCAGAATAATGCTGGCCTCATAGAATGAGAGGAAGAATTCTCTCTGCTTCAATATTTTGAAATAGTTTGAGAAGAATTGGTATTAATTCTTCTTTAAAGGTTCAGCAGATTTCATCCAATCTTGAACTTTTTCTTTGGAAGACTTTTCATTACTGGTTCAATCTCGTTACTTGTTATTGGTCTATTCAGTTTTTCTGTTTCTTCTTGGTTCAATGTTGGTAGGGCATATGTATCCAGGGATTTATCCATTTTCTCTAGGTTTCCAAATTTATTGGTATATATTTGTTCGTATTTGTCTCTAGTGATTCTTTGTGTTTATTTGGTATCCATTGTGATGTCTCTCTTTGTTTCTAATTGTATTTATTTGGATCTTCTCTCTTTTTTCTTTATTAGTCTAGATAATGGTTTGTCTATTTTTTAATATTTAAAAAACATTTTTGTTTTATTGTCTTTTTTTAGTCTTAATTTTGTGTATTAATGTTTGGATCCTTATGATTTCTTTTTTTCTACTAATTTTGGGTTTGGCTTGTTCTTGTTTTCTAGTTCCTTGAAGTTTTAGGTTGTTTATTTGAAATCTTTCTAGTTTTTTGATGTAGACATTTATTGCTATAAACTTATCTCAATACTGCTTTTGCTACATTTCATATATTTTGGTATGTTGTGTTTCTATTTTCATTTGTTTCAAGGAATTTTTAAATTTTATACTTAATTTATTCCTTCACCCATGGGTTATTCAGGAGTATGTTGTTTAATTTCCATGTGTTTGAATACTTTTGAGTGTTCCTCTTGTTTTTAATGTCATTTTATTTCATTATGATCAGATAAAATACTTGATATGAGTTTGATTTTTTTTAATTTTTTGAGACCTGTTTTGTGTATTACCATATGGTCAGCCCTGGAGAGTGTTGCACGTACTGATGAAAATAATGTGTATTCTGCAGCTGTTGGGTGAAATGTTCTGGAAATCTCTGTTAGGTCCATTTGGTCTATGGTGTGGTTTGAATCTGATGTTTGTTGGTTTTCTGTCTAGACGGTATGTCCAATGCTGACAGTGGGGTGCTGACGTCCCCAACTATTATTGTAATAGGGTCTATCTCTTTCTTTAGATCTAATATTTGCTTTATGTATCTGGGTACTTCACTGTTGGGTGCATATATACTTATAATTTGTATATTCTTTTGCCAAATTGGTCTCATTATATATAATGTTCTTTGTCTTTTTATACAGTTGTTAACTTGAAGTCTATTTTGTATGATGTAAGTATAGCTATTCCTGATTACTTTTGGTTTCCATTTGCATGGAATATCTTTTTCCAGCCTTTCACTTTCAGTTGAGTGTTTTTACAGGTGAGGTGAGTTTCTTGGAGGTAGCATACAGTCGGGTCTTGTCATTTTATCCATTCAGCCAGTCTCTGGGAAATATAATTCATTTACATTCAAGGTTATTGATAAGTCAAGAAGATTTCTAATACATAAGGTAAAAAGAAAACACCTAAAACATCAAAGTGCAGAATAATAAACATTTTACAAGATCATTAGTGTAAATAAAATATATATATAAACATTCAAATATTCTAGTATATGCATTTTTCTTTCCTGCAAAGATGACTTAGAAGTTGTTTTTATTTCCTTTGTAAAAAAGAATTGGGAACAGGGAGGTGGTCAAAGAGAGAGAATTTTAGATTCATGTTATATTAATAGGTTTCTAGTTGAAATTTTTCTTTTTAAAATTTGTTTGGGGGGGAGTATACATATATTGATTGTATTTTAAAATAAAAAACAAATGCATTTCGTTTTCTAGTAGCTGACCAGGCTCTCCAAGATCTGCCCTGTGTACCTCTCTGTCTCCTCTGGCCACCTCCTGCCTCTTACTTCATGCCCTGGCAGTGCTGATGAGCTGGCAGTTTCTGTACACCTGCCACCATGGCCCTATTCCCAGGCCTTTGCTCTTGCTGTTTGGCTCCTCTGTTTTCAGTGTTCTCCTCTCTCCACTCTCCCTGTTATTTAATACCTTACTCCTATCCAGTATTGCCAAGCTAGTCTAGTGACTACTGCAGCATCTCCGTAACACTCTGCACATTTATCTCTCCTCACACTCCATTGTCTTGAAATTGATGTATTAGAAAGGTGACAGTTGTAAGTGATCCTTAGTGCAGGTCTGTGCTTCACTCATTGTTGTGGTTTGAGCTGTCAGCATGGTGCTTCTTACATAAAAGACTTTCAATAAATGTTAGATAGATGGATCAGAGGAAAAAATATATTATCTGAAAAATTATGAAAAAACACTTTCTTAAACCCTTTGATGACTGACACTAGTATTCCTACATAAAACAAACTACTTGGCTGGGTGCAGTGGCTCACACCTGTAATCCCAGCACTTTGGGAGGCTGAGGCAGGCAGATCACTTGAGGTCAGGAGTTAGAGACCAGCTTGGCCAACATGGTGAAACCCTGTGTCTGCCAAAAATACAGAAATTAGCCAGGCATGGTGGCAGGCACCTGCAATCCCAGCTACTTGGGAGGCTGAGGTAGGAGAATCGCTTGAACCTGGGAGGCAGAGATTGCAGTGAACCGAGATCATGCCACTGCACTCCAACTGGGACAATGCAGTGAAATTCTGTCTCAAAAAAAAAAAAAGGAACTACTTGCAAAACTTGGCATTGACTAAAGAGAACTGCTTCCCCACTAGCAACCTTTCAGGAATAATTGATTCCAACACCAAAAAAAAACCCTATATTGTAGCATCCCTACATTGAATAGTCTATTTCTGAACCTTCCTTCCTTCTCTTTCCAAGCCCATCCAGGGCAGCCCTAGCAAAGGAGTGAAGTCTTAGAAGAGAGAAGCGTCCCAGCGTTTATTCACCCATGTACTGACACTTGCTACATGGCAGGCACTGCTCCAGGCAAGGAAGCATCTGCGGGTCACAAAGAGAACAAGCCTATGTTCTTGCCCTCAAGGACCTAGTATTATTGAAAAAGAGAGAGTTGAGGGAAGAAAATAAATTGTGGTATAAATAGAGAGAAAAAAGTTATGACCCATTATAGAGCCCAAAGCCTCCAAGTCTCCAAATCAAAACCCCATTGTATCTGATGATTGAAACCCCAGCCCAGTGGGAATGCCCGAGGGGCACTGGAGGAGGGTTAGGAGGTTACAAGGGAACTAGCAAATGCTGCTGCAGTGAATCCTTGGGAACAGGTGGATTTCCAGGGAAGACAATCACCTGAAAGAGGGAGAGGAAGAGCTGATCAGGATAGAGTCAAAAGTTTTAACACCAAAGATGCAACAATAGTGGAGTCAATGAAAGTTTTATGGCTGCCCTCACAGTGTTTATCTGGCAGTTGTTCTCCCATGAAGGGAAAGCAGATGGCATACAGATTGAATGAGTAAGGGGGCTGAGGTCTTCAAATATCTGTACTTATGAACAGGTGCTATGGGAGGAGGATGGGCCAAAGATAAGGTGTGGGGGCTGGGGGTTGAGTAGAGGAAGGCCTGTAGAACTGTCTCTCCACTTCCTTGAGCTACTCCCCACCCTACCCCCAGCTCCCTCCTGTCCCTGTTCTGACCCTGGCCTCTGAAGCATGAAGGTCACTGTGGCTTTGGCACCAATAGCCTGAGTAGTTTTAATGACGTGGCCCAAGAGTGGTCTGTAAAGCAACAGTGAAAACACATGCACTGGAGCAATTCCAGTCAGATGGCACCTAATCCCTGCTCTGCCAGTAGTCTGCTGCATGACCTTGGGTTGGTAACCCCTTTCTCTGTGGGTTAGGCTCAGTATACAACATCTGAGATTCTTTCTGTATGAATGTTCTTTATGGAATTCTAAACTTCACACATGTTCTTGGTCTCTAAACTTCTAAAAGCACTGTAGATTACTCAGAGATAAAAGGGTTTGTTGAATGAAGAACTCCAACAAATACATTTTTTACTTCTTACCACGTATTTTGTAAACAATAATTGGGATGTCTACCCATAGTATCTAACTTAATCACAAGACATTTATTGAAGGCTTATTGCACATTAAGCAATTGGGCTAATAGTCTGGAACTAGGCTGTGATAATATTAACATCAATAGGTTGAACACTGTCATGTATATCATCTCCCATAACCCTCAGTTCTGGAAAGGTAGGTATTATCTTCCTCATTTACAAAGAGAAAAAACAAAGGCTTTGAGAGATTAAGAAATCTGACCAAGGGCACACAGTGAGAAAACCGCAGGGCCAAGATTAAAAACCCATGGTGGTCTGACTCCAGAATCTGAATACTTTACTGAGATTTACTGTCTCTTCTGGAAATAATTATAGGTGCTTTAAAAAAGAATAAGTAACTATTACACGAAGCAAGCATATCAAATTTGCTGCTGATCTAAGCAGTACTTTCTCCTCCCTCACCAGGTTTATTTTCCAATGCCCTCAGAACTTCCTACCAGCAGCCCCTAACTCAGCTGCTCACCAGATTCCTGCTACACAGCCTCTTGAGGATGGCTAGATGGCTGACCCACCTAGCAGCCTTCTTTGCCCAGACTCCTTATGCCAGATTAATTCTCTTTATGGGAATTGTTGTGGGAAGCTTTTCACAGGAAGGAAACCGAACCCACATGACAATATTGCCCAGAACTTGAATGTTACATTTTTCCTGGACTAAAGAAACCTTGCTGAGAGCCCTCCGTGATACTTGTTTTGTAGTTGTTATTTAAACTGAAGGGCTACTGAGCTGCTTGATCAGACAATGAAGTAAATGACAGTTTAACTTTCCAGAAGCCAGGTGCCAGGAACCACAGATATCTTGCTTTTGTGGCTGAGATCTGAACCTCAGGATGGAAGAAGAGTCATAAGTCACCTTACATGGTTCTGGAGCTGCCGAACTGTTAGGCCCTGCAAAAGTCCTGGAAGCCAACAGAATTACTTCGCAGGGCCAAGAGGCAGGAATAGGAGATTACCACTGTGGGTTTACAAAATGTTGACCTGAGGTCCCAAAACAACATTCTGCTCATAGATCTAGAACAAAGGAAAGGAGCTTAATTGACATAAGCCAGGGATGATAACACATCAGGCTTGAACACAAACTCAGTGAGTGCAAAGCAGCTCATGGGAGAAAATACAACTGAATGTACGGTTGACATATAGGCATATCTTGCATACTGCTGGCAGTGGAGAGCAACCTGGGTAAGTGTCCCCCTAAGATATCCCCAGGAGGGAGGTATCAGGGATGTCTATTAGATTTCCCCACCTACTAAAGAATATCAGCATTCCCACTGCTAGAAAGACCTCAGCCAGCTTTCACGTTGCAGATGAGAAAGCTGACAGGCAGGGAGGGGAAATGACTGGCCCAAAGTCACATGCAGAAGGGGAACTGAAATGCTTCTGCTGACAGCTGTCACAATGTTCTTTTCCACAGTCTCAGCATTGCACTGGTTCTTACCCGTTGTCCCTGAGACATGGTTTCACTGTTTTTCATTGTTTGTGTATAATTGCAGTGACCTTGGTGGCTACCAGCATTGTATCCCAGGTATTCAACCCAACTGGTGGTTGAGCTTGTTATTTATAAGTTACTTATCATAGGCAGACAAGTCAAAGAGCCTTGGAGGTTTGCTGGAAGAAGACGGGCAGGGGACAGGGGAGTGCAGTACATGATACCGATGATCAAATATCTGAAAAAACTGAAAGAGGAATTGTTAGGCTCACTGTTGCTGCTACAGAACACTCGTTCTCAAAGTGTTGTCCAGGAACCAGCAGCATTGGAATTACCTGGGAATTTGTCAGAAACGGAAAATCTTGGGCCTCAGTCCAGACCTATTGAATCAGAATCTTGAGAGGGGGGCCCCAAAACTGTTTCAAGCCCCAAAAGTGATTTTGATGTGCTAAAATGTGGAGCCCTCTGCCCAAACAGAGTAGGACGTGTGAGTTAAATTGTCAGGAAGACAGATAAGCAAGGACTATGTGACAAGGATGGGTCCCCTGGAAGGTGAGGTGACACTAGATCAGGCACACAGAATGAACCCCCACCAGTCAAGAGAGTTCTGAGTGGGGAGTTGTCCTGGAAGGAAAATGCTGAATAGATTCACTCTAGGTGCTTAGCAACTCCAAGATCCTATGACAATTTTTACACGATAAATGGACCAGGAAATACAATTACTTCCCCGTTCTGGAAAGGAAGCACCACAAAGGCAGGCATTTTTGTGGGTTTTTTGTGTTTTATTTTTTCTATTATAACTCCAGTGCCTACAGCAGGGGTACAACTCTTGGCCCAAATCCAGCCCACAACCTGCTTTCGCAAGTGACATTTTATTGGAGCACAACCATGCTCATTCATTAACATATTATCTATGGCTGCTTTCACAGTCTTGTACTACAACAGCAGAGCTGAATCACAGAGACTGACCATATAATCCATGAGACCTAAGACGTTTGCTCTCTGGTTCTTTATAGAAAAAGTTTGACAATCCTTGACCTAGGATATTGCCTGAGTCATAGTAGATGCTCAACAAACATTTGATGAATGAGTGGATCCTTTTCTCTCTTGGCAGAGAGGTACAGAGACCTTAGTCTGAGAGAAAACAGAGATACAGAGGATACAGGCATCAAATTCAGGAGTGGCCAGACCTGACATTGAGTCCTGGCTTCACCATTGACAAGTGGTGTGACCTTAGGCAAATTATTTAGCTCTCTGTGTGTCATATGCCTCATTTGTAAAGCAGCAATAATACTAGCCATTTGTAGTTAGTCCATGTATGACAATGAATCAATTTACATGCTGCGCAGAGAGCATGGAGCCTGATGCATGTAACTACTGAATACATGTTCCCCAGTTGTTAATAACTTTGAGAAGTCTTTGATGAGAGGGGTTCAGACATGTAGGTTTGGACACAATGGAACAAGGAGTTGACAATCAGAAGGTCTAGGCTGTCCTTGGTTCTACCACCATGCAAGAGCTCTCTGTAGAAGCAGAAGAAACGACAAATTCAGAGATTATTATTAAGCAGCTCAACATTCAAATTTGTAGAAAGCTACTAGGTAGACAATTTACATATGATGATCTTTAAGATAGTGTATAAAGAGGCAAGGTTTCATTGGTTATATATGTTCAGGTGTTTTCCAGTAGTGAAGACTAGTAATTCATCTTTATTTTCTCACATATTCCCATGACCCTCAGAAGCTACCTTGTCATAGAGGGACTGACCTTGTCTTCTTACCAGCTGACAGTGGAGTTCTCCAAGAGGGGAGTGTTTTCTCAAACAGTGCAAGCATAGCCCCTTTGTGTTAGGTTGGTAGCGTTTTACTCACGTTATTGTTTTCTGGCAGGAATTCTTTACATAGCCTAGGTGTTCTGGCAGAAGTCTCCAAGCCCTCCAATGCCCCAGGGTAAGCCAGAAACAATAAATCACAGGCAAGTACAAATCCACACTGGCAGGAGACTGAGTCAGAAACATGTTGCAACTCAGGACTGCAAATGCCCATGTTTATAGCTTCCCTAATTCTGAGATTTTGCAAATTACCCTGCATGCCTGTTTCCAGCATATCAATTTTTCTCAGTCACATTGAGGAAAGTGTGATAATTTCCAGAACTCTTTGGAGTATGCTGGCAAGTGCAATTTCACATGTGAGGAAAAACACCTGGAATTTCACTTCTCTCCTTCATTCACGTGTGTCGAGCCCTACCCCAGAGCCCTCAAATCACACATTCCATTAAGAACTGTACATCTTTAACATGTCGAATTTAATTATGGATATCTCCAGAGTGTGAGAATCTGCTGTATTTCTTCCAAGACATAGAGGTTTAATAAAAAGGAAAACTGAAGAAGTATAACCCAGATTTTTATTTCTTCATGTTTATATCTTGCTGTGTATCAGGATCCGGAACACTGGAATCCCTCTCCTGGAAGTCAATTACCACTTACATGCAGAGAAAAACACAGGGTTTTCTATCTCTAAAGTTCCTACCCGGGTCGCTCCCCTCTAATCTTCAATCCATAAACATCAGCTATCATCCAATAACCTGATTGCCACCTCCCACCAAGCACATTCCAAAACACTGACAAAATTTCTGTGTCCCACTAGAAACTCAAACTTGTGGCTACACCCTTGTAGAAGGCACAACATTTGCTCAAAAGGCTTCCATAAACATCCGTAGACCAATTCCAGATCATATGAGGAAAAATCCTTGAAAAGTATGGGAGCTTGGCAGGTGGTGGGAACACGTTAGGAATTTTGAGTGAGAAGGTCTGGAGTGGTTCCAGCTTCCATGCTCATGCATGAACTCATAATCCATCTCATTCTCCTTCCATGACCCTTTCTGGCCTCACAGAGAACACATTCTTTTCTCTCAAGCAATTAAACTTTGAAGTATCTTATGCTATTACAGTGAACTAGCCAAACTCATGGGTGACCCTCAATTAAGTCCTGAGTTTCCTGCAATGCAATAACAAAGTAAATGGTATATTTCCAGTAAAGAGAGACAAGGGAGAGGACGGGCAAGGATTGGCTCCTTCCCTCAACTCTATTCAGTCTTGGTCACCTTTGGACCATCTCAATACAGGTAGGGCCATGGGTCTCATTATCCTTCAACAAGAAGGTGGCTTTTCTTCAGGAAGTCGAAGGCCCCTACGCAAGTCTAATGGGTTTAGTTAACAACACTAATGGATGGAATCGCAAGGTTCTATCAAACCTTTTATTTTGCACAAAAGCCTCAAGAAATCAGCAGAGTCTTTCTGTAGATAACATAGTCTAGGACTTCAGAGCTGGTCTCTTCATCTTCCAGGGCCCTGGCTGTCTTCAGGCTGCTAAGAAATAACCATACCCATGAATCTGGATGTTTGGCTTTGCTTAGCTTAAGTAAAGTAAATCCAAATCTGGTCCGCCTCCCCCATCACTACCTCAGCCAAGACACTGGTCTCATTCTTCATGGAATGGAGCTCTTCCTCCCTGCCTTCCCTTGGCGTCCTCACCCTGGAGCCAACAAGGGCACACCCACCAGCAGCCCTCCTTGTGGAGCCTGCCTCAGGCTCCCTACTGGCATTCCGGGCTGTGGCTTGGAGCTCTTCTCTGTTTCAAAGGTCTCTCTCATCTTTCCTCCAATGATTTGATCTTTCCTGTCCCATGCTCACCTCCAACGCTTTTCCCAAGTCACTGGAGTGACCCTCTGCTCCTGCCCTCTGCCAACCATCCTTCTTCTTCCATTGTCCAGCCATCTCCTGCAATACCTCTTCTTCCCTTAGGCCTTCCTGGGCAGGTGAGAAGAGAGGTAGTGTTTTCTCCCTCCTCTACCCTGGCTAATCTTTCAGTCTTGACTCCCAAAACACACCTGAATAAAAAGCCAAACCAGCAAAAATGAACAGGTGGTGGAGTGAGGAAGGAGACAGTAAGATTGCTGGGAAAGGAGAGGAACGAATCTCTTCCCCTTTGTCCCCCACCATGTAAGACTGAGGGGAACTGGGACAGATGGAGAACTCAGTCAACCCTGGGAGGACAAGAAGTAGATGTACAAGTATCTGGAAACTCCTAGCTTAAAGCCCACACATTCATATTCACACATTATTCACCCAGTCAATGAGAGGTCACTATGGAATGCAGGTTTTGTTTTTGCCTGACTCCTGTTCCACTTAGCCCTGACCTCTAATTTTCTTATTTTTTTCTCGCTACTTTAAACTTATACTACTTTATTTTTTTATCATCCAAATAGGCCACTGGAGTCCTTTCTGAAACTAGATGACTCATTTATTTATTTATTTATTTATTTATTTATTTATTTATTTAAGAGACAGGTCCTTGCTATATTGCCCAGGTGAGTCTCCAACTCCCAGCCTCAGCCTCCCAAAGTATTACAATTGCAGGCCTGAGCCACCATGTCTGGCCTAAGATGGATCTTACTCACAACTACTCACATATCTTTTCTGCTCCCATCCACGCAGATAAACACAAGTGACCCTCAAACAACTAAGAACACACACAAACAAGCAGCTGGAGGCCCACATCAGCGACCTGCAGTGATAAGAGCTGAATGAAGTGTGTGTCCACAAATAGACTGAAGTATTTGTTCAGGAAGCCCAAAGATAAACATATTGATATACATAGGTCCATTTTGAACAGTCGGTGAGAAGGCTCCTGGCCTGGGTTTTCCAGGAAAGAGAGTGAATGAGGGCAGAGGTGAGTGCTGGGCAGGAAAGACAAAAGTGGGTGGATGAGGGGGATCTAGGAGGTATGAGAGATACTGTGTGGTGTGCAAAGACCCCAGGAGTGTGCTGCTTAGTTGATGTTATTATTCTGGTCTGCAGGTGTCTATCTGAATGTGCTTGCCTATCTTAGGCTGTGAACCTCTAGAGGACAGGACTGGGCCCACATCCATTGCTGTCCCATGCTTTACCACGGTTTACCAGGTTTGTTGACTGACTCAGTGACTTGACTCCCAGCCTTGAGTGTCTCTAAGTGCCCAGTGAATTCCAGAGGAATATTATAAAATGTACTTTCTCCAGGGCTTTACTGAAACAGAGTTCTTTGCCAGGCTGGAATCATTTTGGTGTTGTCCTACTAAAAAGTAGAAGCTGTGCTCCATAAGCTGTCCACAGCGTCTTTAGTCTTACAATTGCTCTAATGAGATTCCTAGAACTTAAAGATATAATCTGTGTGCTTATTGGTTGTCTCCATGTTTGTTTCCCTCAGAAGCAGAAAGGGTGTAAACCTTATTCATATTTGCATTTCCAAAGCTTAGTCCCATGCTAAAACATCCTGTGTGCTCCAGAAATACCAACTGAGAGAATGCTGGAATGAATGAGCACAGGCCTGAAAAGTGAAGTCCAATCCAGCCTCCATTCCCAGCACTGCCTCCCTCATTATTGTACCAGGCAAGAGCCAAGTGATTGACCAACATTGCAGAGCTCCCTACTCCTGGCTCCTGCGGGCATTTGAGTTTGCAGCCTCTTACGTAAACACTAGTATAATTCCTATTTTATAGAAGTCCTGTTTGATTTATAAACCTGAGATTCAAAAAATGTCACTGATTTTTTGAAGTCACATTGCTAAGAGGTAAAGCCAACACTGGTCTTCTAGACCTCAAAGTCCATTTTAGTAACCACTCTTAATTCCTACACTTATACTAGCTGCATGAACATTGCTTCATTACTTGAGTGCTCAAGCCAAAGTTCCCTCATCTGTAAGATAAGAGTCATAAAAACTACTTAACATATTTGTGAGATGTAGATGACATGTATGAAGCATAACTAGATAAATAACTATACTTTTAAGAGACTTATCCTTAAAATTTGAAGGAAAGAGGCACATGAAGAGTCTTCTTACCTAAACCAACTTAGGCAAGAAGTTATATTTATGTGGAATCTTCTCCTTGAAATAAAATAATGATCAACATTAGAGAAATGCAACTCAGTACCACAATTAGATACCATCTCACACCAGTCAGAATGGCTACTATCAAAAAACCAAAAAACAAAAGATGTTGGTGAGGCTGCAGAGAAACAGGAATGCTTACACACTGTTGGTGAGTGTGTAAATTAGTTCAGCCACTGTGGAAAGCAGTTTGGAGATTTCTTAAAGAACTAAAAATGGAACTACCATTCAACCCACAACCCCATTACTAGGTATATACCCAAAAGAAAATAAATTGTTCTACCAAAAAGACACATATACTCGTATGTTCATTGCAGCCATATTCACACAGTTAAAACATGGACTCAACCGGTGCCCATCAATGGCGGACTGGATTTTTAAAATGTGATACATATGCACCATAGGAATACTATGTAGCCACAAAAATAATGAAGTCATATCCTTTACAGCAACATGGATGCAGTTGGAGACCATTATCCTAAGCGAATTAACGCAGGAATTAAAAATCAAATACCACATGTTCTTACTCATAAGTGGGAGGTAAACCTTGGGCACTCATGGACATAGAGATATCAACAATAGACACTAGGGACTACTAAAGAGGGAGGAAAAGATGAGGGGCAAGAGTTGATATACTAACTATTGGGTACTACGTTCAGTACCTGGGTGATGAGATCAATCGCTTCCCAAACCTCAGCATCACACATTGAGGTATTCCATTGTGTGACGAAACCACAACCTATTCCTCCATTCAACAATCAATAGGTATTTGGGTTGTCTCCAATTTATACTTTTTATCAATAGTGCAACTACAAGTATTATTTTTTAATCAGTTTGTTATGTGCATGTAACAAACCTGCACATGTACCCCTGAATCTAAAATAAACGTTGACATTTTAAAAAATAAAAAAGTAACAAATTAATTTTAAAAAGATCAAGTCTTCATCTACTTACCCTTTTATGCAGCAAATACGTATCAAGGGTCTTCCATGTGGCAGTTGGTACCCAGGGAAAGAAAAGACAGTGGAAACGTGGGCTTTGAGTCGGGAGACTTAGACACATCCTCCCTCCCTCCCTCTTGTCTTTACTAGCTGAGTGAATTTGTGCAAGTCCCTTAACTTTTACAACCCTCAGTTTTCTCATCTGTAAAATGGGAATGATAATACCTACTGCATACATCTGTGAGGTGTAAATAAGATTTATATACTGCCCAGGCATAGTGGCTCACACCTGTAATCCCAGCACTTTGGGAGGCAGAGGCAGGCAATCTTCTGAGCCCAGAAGTTTGAGACCAGCCTGGGCAATGTGGTGAAACCCCTGTCTCCACAAAAAAGTACAAAGATTAGCTGGGCGTGGTGGTGGAAGCCTGCAGTCCCAGCTACTCTGGAGACTGAAGTGGAAGGATGGCTTGAACGCAGCAAGGTGGAGGCAAGGCTGTAGTGAACCATGATCATGTCACTGCACTCCTGCCTGGGTGGCAGAAAGAGAGATCTTAAGAAAAATAAAACTTACGTACAAAAAGGTTCACTCTCTGATACAATGCACATACCTACAAATACCTACACCTATAATGACAGTTATCATTCCCGCCATTGGCCTACTAAGGGCAGGGCAGTGGGAACAGCCAGGTCAGCTCTACAGTAGGCAGAGCAATTGTTTAGAATTTAGATTAGCAAATTATTTACTGGGGAAAGGGGTGTTTTTCTTTTATCACTGATATCGTGAAGAATTGCCAGTGTATGGTAATAATTAAAAAGCAAACTCACTCTTAGTCATTTTATTATTGTTTTAAATTCTCTGCAGACAGCCCGGTGCAGTGGCTCATGCCTGTAACCCCAGCACTTTGGGAGGCTGAGGTGGGTGGATCACGAGGTCAGGAGTTTAAGACCAGCCTGGCCAACATAGTGAAACCCTGTCTCTACTAAAAATACAAAACATTAGCCAGGCAAAGTGGCATGCGCCTGTAGTCCCAGCTACTCAGGAAGCTGAGACAGGAGAATGGCTTGAACCCAGGAGGTGGAGGTTGCAGTGAGCTGAGATTGTGCCACTGCACTCCAGCTTGGGCGTCAGAGTGAGACTTCATCCAAAAAAAAAAAAAAAATTCCCCACAGACAATGCACTCCTACTTTCTTCACCTGGTACAGTCCATTTTCACCACCAGTCCTGGGTAAGCACTGGATTACACGTTGGTGCCAAAAGGTGATAATCAGAATTATTTGGCACTGTTATAACCACACCTATAGTAACACCTTTTGGATTCTGCAATATAAAATCAATAGGCTTTGTTAGATAACAGCAAAAGTCTGAATTAATCCAAAAAAAATTTATGGATTTTTTTCTATTTGAAAGATTTTTTATTGAAGTATGACACACATTTTATAAAAGCACATATATCATATAGTCTGCTGAAACCCCACACTCACATAAGCAGAACTCAGATAAATAAGCAGAACATGGCCAGCACCCAAAAGCCCCTTCATGCCTGCTTCTAGTCACTACCTCTTTCACCTGTTTTTGTAAATAGAATTTGTACAGTAAGTGCTCTTTATGTCTGGCTTCCTTTGCTGAACATCATGTTTGTGAGATTCATCCATATTTTTGTGTGTGGTTGTAGATGGTTCATTCTCATTGTTGTACAGTATTCCATTGTGTGATGAGACCACAATCTATTCTTCCATTCAACTATCAATAGCTATTTGGGTTGTCTCCAGCTTATAGTTATTATCAATAGTGCAACTACAAGTCTTGTCTTTTGATGAGTATTATGTCCAGGTTTCTGTGGCGCCTATACCTAGGAGCAACTTTGTTGGGTTACAGGAAATGCAAATGTTCAGCGTGGTGCATACTGCCCAACAGATTTCCAAAGTCGTTTTCAAAGGACTTATGTTAAGCATTGCACCACCACTTCTAAACTTCAAAGTCCTTTACACTGAGTGAAGTAACAGGCTCCTGGAGATAGGCAAGAAATGGATGTTTCTGGTTAATGAACCATGAGGCAGAAAACTTTCTAGCATTTCAGCAGTCACTTGAGCTGAGCACTCCAGGAACCTGCCTGGAAGAACACAGGACTTGATATCCCAAAACTCTACTTCAGATCACATACCAAAAGACTTTCCCCACAAGAGGGTCCTAGCCATCACCAATGATTAAATTAAAAAACCAAAGAGAGCAAGAGAAAGCAAAGAAAGAAAGAGGAGGATTCAAGGAAGGGAAAGAAAGAAATCCAGGCTCCAGAGAAGTTACGAAATTCAGAACCAATGCTTGAAAGAAATCTGTAAGCCACAAAAAGTGGAATGTTCAGCCAAGCCCTTCCTTTGTTTTTTTTTTTATTTGTATCATTATTGTTATTATTACTTTTGTAACCAACCATTCCTTCAAAACCAAACTACTCAAAGAAATATCCTGAGAAGAACAATAGGAACACTTTAGACAGGACCAGCCCTTCTTGTCTCCTTACGTTACTCAACTCTCCTCCAAGGCTCTGTTCTATCTCACTTGTCAAGGACTTCACTTCACTGCCAAGAACACAGTTCTCTGTCCTGAGATTCATATCCATCTGTGCCACTGCCAGTTAGCCTGCTGAGGCTGCACCTGAAACTCCACACTTTTAACCACTCCTTCTTGCTGAAACGCAGCTTTCATTCCCCTCATCAACCCTCATCTTCTACAACTAACCACACTCAAGACCTGTGGCTCCTACTTACACTGTCCCTGATCCCTTCCACTGTTGACTTTCATCCAGATGCCTGTTACAAGGCCCCTATGTCTCCCTGCCTCCAGGCTGACTTTCCCCAGACCTGCCTTCACCCACATCCCTAGAGATCTTTCTAAACTGTGCATCTGAGTATGTCATCCCTCTATTTAAACCCTTGCAAATCTTTCCATGGCCTCATGTCCGGAGCCATGAGGCCCGGAATTAGCCGACCTCTGTTGCTTGATCTCCGCAAAGCGGAGACAAGGGGGCGCATTCCTGGGTTCTTTATTTATAAACCCTTCCCGCGCGCGCCCAAACCTTTTCCCGCGCGCACCTAAGTTTCTCCCGCGCGCGCCCAAGTTTCTCCCGCGCGTGCCAAAACTGTTCCCGCGCGCCAACCTTTCCCGCGCGCGCGCAAACATTTTCCCGCCCAGGAAGATATGCAGCCCAGGGCGCAGGTGCGATCCCGCGCCCGGGAAAAGTACAAACCCACGGCGCATGCGCGATTGTAATTTGAGAAGACCCGGCCCCCTATCACCGCCCTGGCCCAACCTCTTCCCCTGCCAGCCTATATAAGGCATGACCCTACACTCAATAAACGAGACTTGATCAGGCTGTTTGTCTTGTCTCCATTTCTTGTGTTTTCTTGTCTCCTCCATTCCCACTCCCCCTTCCAGGGCCCGTTCGACTGTCCTGCAGGTCGGGACA